>NW_009952711.1:4708380-4780686 GCF_000747805.2 Chaetura pelagica
TAGGGAATTAGTTCCAGAATTCCCATTATCCTAATTAGTTTAGCAAAATGACACAACTCAGTGCTCTTCCAGGCAATTGTTTCACCCTTCAGCTCGTGGCATGATACTGAAGGAAATAGATCATGCGATTTTTGCATTCCCAGAAATACACCTTTTAGCTGTGCCCTGGTGTCAGAATATCAAATGTCTAAATAATAAAAATGCTGCAAATATGCATTGTTGCAAATTACAGAAAATGACAGAAACTTCATTGGCAGCTGCTGTCGTATCTCAGTTTGTGGCACTTCCTTTTCAAAAAGTAGATATCATAAAAAAGCAGTGACCTTGATTCATCTTCCTAATGGTACTATTACTGAGGGAGTGAAAGCCAGAATTTTGATGCTACTTGTATGTTAGTTTTAGAGAAATCTGTTGCTGCCTGGAGTGTAACAAAGAAAATGGCTTCAGGAATGGAGCAGGAGGCTAAAGATAGGGATTCCAGTCCTAACACTGAATACTGTCTAATAGTACCTAGAAATCTGGGGGCATTTGGTGTCAAATGTAAAAGCAGAAATAATAATACTGAGCATGATGAAATCGTGACCATTAATATTACTGGTGCTTTGGAGTTGTGGAGTTCTTTAAAATTTGGAGTGTACTTTAAGAATGGTATGAAGTCCTTTGCAGCCACAGAATGTGTTGTGTTGCGGCCCATGGAATGGACTGATATTCCTGGCTCAGTGATTTGACGCTTGGCTATATGAAAATGCACACAATAGAAGAATGCATTGCCAAGTGGAGCTGGTGGTGAAGTTACCGCCTCTCAATGACAGACACAAACTAGAATGTAGCTCAGAGTGACACGGAAAACCCCCAAGCTGGCCACTAGCTGTTGGTAGCTTTCAGCTGGGGGATTGTGTGGCCTGCTAATGAAGAGCTGCTACTTGTACAGCTGCTCTGAGCTGGGTCTGGAATTTTTGCAAACAGCAGTGTTTATTCTGTGTTCCTTACTCTCTGCTTTTCCCTTTTGCAAGGAATGGTAGTTGGAGACACGTCTTGACTATCTCTTGTAAGACTTCCCATTGTTTCCAGCTTTTTGCCATAGAGGAGAGTAGCTTGTTTTAAGAGGTGACTCCTTTAGGTGTCAGGTTCCCACATGCTAGGCTCTACAGTAAATATCTTAGTAGTTTTACTTTTTATAATATCGTAGTGTTTGACTCCTGATACAATTTGGCTTTTTGTAGAAAATATATATCTAGATTAAAGGTCATACTGTGGACTACTTTGTAGTAGTAGCTGATTTTAAAAGATTTTAAAATATTTTAAAATAGCTGGTTTTAAACCTGATTTCTTTCTCCTCTCTTTCAAGTAAATTATTCTTCTGCTCAGTAACAGTGCTCTCTACTAATGAGAGCCAGTGCCAGGCTTCCTTGTAGCACTTGTTAGAAATGTGCCTAACATACAAGAGTGATGGCTTACTGGGCTTTCATCAGTTCTTAGCCGGTTTCACAATTAGGATCAGTATTTCATTTGGAGATCTGTGATTCAGCCCAGATCTCTCTAATTCTCAAGGGGGGGACGGCTGCTCGCAAGAGGAAACACTCAGTTTTCATATGAATTTGTCTTCAAATTCCTACATCAAACATTAACTTAAAAGAACTGTCTTATAACTGAAACGTGCTATGAATTATTTATCTGTAACCTACTAGAAAGTTTATAGCACCACTGTAATAAGTAAGGTCAGATACCTTCCTTTTCTCATTAAGATTCTCTTTAGATATTTGTAGAATTTCTTTGTTTCTGAACAGCTTCATCATGTCTCTGCTTCGATGGATCTTTTGGTACATAATTCAGACATAATTTTACTGAAAGCCTATTCACATGCAATAGGCCCATGTCTCTAAAGAGAAACTATTTCTCTGATTCTTTCAAAGATGTTAGCAAATTCTGCACCATATTGAGTGCCCTTTGGCTGCAGGTAAAGGATTCAACAGCTTGTGGGAGTGCTAATTAGAGCTAATAATAACTTCAGTGACCTGCCTTGGCTTTAAAATGCCTGACAGAAATGACCCTGTCCTGGAAGGATAGAGATTTTGTTTCTGTGCGTGTGTCTGACTAGGGGTGCTCATGCCTTCGTGTTTCTGTGTTTAGTGATCACACACAGTAAGTGGGTGCTTATGTGTGAAAGAAAAAGAAGTGGGTGATGTTGGAGAATCAAGTGGGAAAATGGCAGAGAGATCTCTCAAAAATACTACACCCCAATTACATGATTAGAAGGATTTCTCTTGTAGGCTAAATAGCCTTGTTAAAACCAGAAATAATAGTAGGAAAGCAATTAGTATAGGAATTTAATTATTACTGTGAAACTTTCTTTCTAACCTTGGTACTTTTCCCATGATTAGTTTAATGAAATATATACAGAGGGTCTGAGGGAAATGAAAGCTTTAATTTTAGCAAATACCCAAAAAGCTCCGAGGTGTGAGATTTTTATTTTATCTGGCTAATAGGTTGCTGATGGTGCAGAAAACAATTGTGTTTTCAAGGAGACTGCCCTAGAGCTTTCCAAAGTAAATATTATTAACACTAGTCAGAAAAAAAAGAACAATATTTTATGAGCCATTATTGGAGTGATAAATTAGGGGGTTTTCTGACTTCTCTTTCTTTTGCTAAAGTGTTTTAAGGAATCAATTACATTTGAGGGAGTAAAGGGTCTTTAAAATTCTAATAAAGCCAGGAAGTGTAAGTAAAATCACTGTAGTCGTACACATTTCTTCTAACCAAGAATCAGTGAGAGATGCTTCACAGAACCTGCTGTGGTTACCCTGAAGTATTAATCATGTAAATAGCATCAGAATCTGGTCACTGTAGTCTTTGGGATTTGAGAGGAATTTTTAAAGAATAAATCAATGAATATGCCTGAGCTGAATGTGAGAAGTGTCTCCCTTTACTTTGTAAGCTCCAATAATGCTATTACTACTGCTTACTCCTTTGTAAACTGTGCAATGTTTTAGTTTTTTTAAATGCCATTATTCCAAAATTAGGTGATGGGAAGCCTGAGAAGGTAGACTACACATTTTAATTTTTTTAATTGAGGATAAAACTAAAAAAAAAAATAAAAATCACAAACCAACAATGAGAAGAGGAAGCCATTAAAAATACAGAGGTACTCAATGAGTTAGGGTCTTTAGATTCTAACTGGACATTTGACTTCAGTGCTGCCTGAACAACTCTAAGCAGATTTCTTCCCTGTTTTGCTGCCACCCACTCATTCCTGGCCTCCTGTAGTTCCCATTGTTGTTTCAGCACAGCTGGTCACTTAGCTGCACAGTGAAGCTCAGGGAGCTGACCCAGCTAAAAAAAGTAGGATCACCAGAAAAAAAGAAGAAAAAGTGATTATTTTTCAACTGGATCAGTTTCCAAGTTATTTTGCTACAAGCAGCTCTACTGGCACAATGGAGAAGCTTATGAAGTATCTGCAACAGTGGGCTGAGGCAGGGGCTGCTTAAGTTGTCAATGTCACTACATTTGTAATTACAACCTTTGCCTTGGACATCTGCCATCATTGAAGGCTAGTTAAGTGCAAAACACAAAAATCAAGTAATTGAGTCCTTGATTTTCTCTGGAGTTGGGCAGATGCGGAATGTCACCTCCTCTCTTCGATTAATAGAAATATTTGATTTTCTGTTAGATTCTTAATTAAGCATAACTCATGTTCCTAGTCTCATTTTGGTTATACTGTTAAAGGGCATTGTAAAAATCAAAGAGCAAAGAATATTCACATTTAATTGCTTTATTCTGCCCAATTAAAGAACATAGTCATGGACTGAGGGATTAACTTCCTGAACAGCAAGAAGGAATATGTTGGTTTACTGTGTTTTAAAACTACACTTTATTTTAATGAGTGGCTAGATACATCTCAAGGCCATACAGATATCCTCAATGGAATTCACGGACTAGCACTTAATGTTTTGTAAAAGTGAAGAACTTTTTATGGATATACACAGTTTTCATAAACTCTACAAGAAAGGTAGAAAAAGGCATACATAGAATCATAAGATAAAAAAACAAACAAATCCAAAGTGCAAATCCTGTGAATTTACTAAAATCACTATGATGGATTTGAGAGAAGATGGATTTGAGAGATGCAAAGATTCTTCTTGGATGGAATATGTCCCACTTCTGCTTTTCCATTTAGTCTCTGAGAACCTCTGTGTATAATTGTGTTAATTTCTGTTACCAAAAATTCGAGATACAAGAATACAGTGTAGTCAGCAGCCTTTCCCATTGACACTTAATCTGAGCTATGACTTAGGGAGATTAAAATAGCAAGCAGCACAACTGTCTATTTTGGGATCTGGATCAAAGATTAGGTTGTCCATTTCCTTCACTTGAGGATCTCCATTGCCTTCCTTAGACACTACCAAGCAAAAGGGTGCTGAGATACATTCCTTGGCTGAAGTTTCTTAGAAAAGTTACAGTTCCTTTAAATTAAGATATCAAAGTAAAAGATCACATTATGGCCACATAGCATGTAAGAAGAGACCAAGGCTGGTAAAATGGTATGCATGAGGATCATGTGGAACTCCTCTCTCCAGGAAGAGTGATGGAGGTAGACTTGTGGCAGAGCAGAAAGGCACATGAAGCGTTTGGAAAGGGTGAATCCTAAAGGTATCTATGTCCTAGGAAAAATGTGGAAACCTCTCAGTGCTCTCTGTGGGACAAACTGTTCTACTGGTCTAGGTTTGGAGACTGAAGGCCGCCAATTTGTGTGTAGTAAGCAAAATCTCATGTTTAATACACATTCTATGTATATTTGATGGTATTTGAAATGTTATTTATTGGCCAGAAGAAAGTTCCAGTGTTTCTTTTTTCTCTACTAACCTAGATGTGCAGTAGAGAGCAGTATGTACAGATCAACTGGAGCCAGTCTGAATCCTGCCTTTTTGGTGAAGGCAATGCCCAGTTATTCCCTCTGTTACATAGCAGAATACTGTAGCATGCGAGCAAGCTTGGGGATGATGAAGTACTTACTGCCTAGTACAAGTAAAGATGGCAGAATTGCAGTCATAGGAGTTAGTGAAACAACCATTTCAGCACTGCATGCTGATGTATTTTGTTTAGGAACCTTTTTAGTGGGTGAGCTATAGACAAAGATTTCTGATACAAGCACCTCATTTTAATATCACAGCCCTCATGACTCTTTGAGGTAATCTGCTAAGAAAGCAATGATTTATTATGTGCCTTACAAAAAACCTGTTCTTAATTAAAAGAACAAGCTTTAATTTCTATTCCCAAGTAAGCAGAAGGTAAGCATGATAGATAGAGCACAATAGATTTTTAGATGATGTGCCATCTGGCTTTCTCTGTAGTTTCTAGTACTGTAGAGGTCCAGTCACTAGTGTTTTATGCTGGTAGCTGAGGTTTTTTATGTTAATACTCTAAGTTCCCTTCTTTCTTTTAGAGCTAGACTCCAGTTTTACTACCTGCCCTGCTTATTTCTGCACTAACGGGAGGGCAGGCCAGATAATTAACTGTAATCTAGTCAGAGTTTCCTCCAGTTGTTCTCTACTGTGGAGGAAGGAATGCATCCTGTCCATTAGACTCTGTACTGCTTCTTGAAAAATATACAAAAACTGCTTTGGGGTTGCTTTCAAGTGTGAGAAGACTCCATTTTTATCCTGGATGCAGTTGGTCCTTCACCTGAACAGCAGATTTAGGGGATCCTGCACATACACAGTCTGTGAAAGCCTTGTTCTTAATGTTTTGCTCTAGGTCATGTTGCATCCAGCTTACTCTCATTTTCATAAACACAAGAAATACAGTTACAGCTGTCAAGTTTCCTTGTAGTTTGGCTAGGCACTGTTGTGCAGGTGGCAATCTTATGTTGTCATAGACATAAGCATTTCAGTCAAGAACAGTTAAGAAATTGTACAGGTATTTGAAAGGTCTGAACACTGCTGTCTCTAGTGGATTGCAGAGGAAGAGTGATATTGCAGTATTAATAGGGATTGCAGTCTAGGATTAGACATGAAAAACAATTTAAGTAGCTACTAAAGGCTTGATTCTATACCTTTAGAAGGCTTTTGGGATTCTTACATAATGTAATTCAGTAAGAGTTTACACTAGATGCACTGGGCGAGCAAATCAGAGAGGGCAGGAGAATGTCTGTGAGCATTTTTATGAAACAAGCTCCCATTTCCACAATCACGATGCAACCAGTATTTCAGCACCAGCAAAAGCTTTCCTGGGCTGATCATAAAGGGTATGTGTAAGGGTATGCAATCCTGTGCAGTTTATGATTCCTAGGAATATTAGCAATTGTAACAATTTTTTAAAAATTAAAAGGAACAAGCAAGAAAGATGTCATAATAATATAACTTTTAAACCAGTATATTTTTCTAGAAGAAAGGCTACAAAGTATGAGAGCAATATTTTTTTTTTACTTAGAACATAGACATTAATTTTATTTCTTTTTGTGAGCATTGTAATTCACATTTGGCCTATTGCCAAAGTACTGAACTTTATGACCCAGTCTTGGCATGTGCAGATAGATGGCCCCTTCTGTCTCTTTTGCCAGTTACTGCTTATGTTGCCAGGAAATCTTAATCATGCTGCTTGGAAGTGGCTGCTGGCCCATCCACCTGCTGCCAAGCTATGCCGCTGTGTAAGGAGTCTGCCTTTGCTTCAGCAAACAGGCTCTTAGCTCTAGCTAGCATACAGGAAAAAAGGTCACTGTGCTAAGGCCACCCAAGGGAACCATATGGTGTTATGAACTACGTCATCAATATTGCACTGCTGTTGATGCAACCCTGTTACTAACCCTGAAGCCTCACATGGATTGGGCAAAACTATGTTTTCCAAAAATATAACAATATAACCTAGAGTGAACCACAAAAAAGCAGAAAAGAAAATGGTTCTCTTTAATAATGAATATTTTTGTTTAGTTATTTTCTAGTAAAAACATATCTATATTAAACCAACTTTCTCTAGTTTGAGAGAAAAGAGAAAAAAATACTTAAGCAATTAGATGGCACTGCCACATTATCAAGAAATGTTCTGTACATTCAGGTTTCCCAAGTGTCATATGAGTTCAACCACAATTTATACAGTAGTAGTCAGAAGAATGTAATGCGTAAGTCAAGTGAATTGCAATCCTTTGGTGAATTTAAGCTCCTCATTAAGATGTTCAGTCACTTGCATTAGTAGAAATATTGAAACTTGTTTCATGCATGGGTAGTTCCTTTATTGCTTGAGTTGCCATTATTGTCTCTTTCCAAGAGAAAAAGCCAAGGGTCTTCAATTAGTCAGACTACAGTTACATTTTGGACTCTGTGCTAAAAATTTAGGTCTGAAATTATATTTGTAGATTTTTACAGGTGCTGAAAGGAAGAAATACTGGTTTAGATTATAGAAATTTTGGTAGAATTCTAAGATTCCTGAGAGCATTGAAATATTGTGTCCACATACAGTATTTCTGAAACAGCCACTCAGAAAATGGCAGCAAATACATTTGTAGAACTTTTCCTATTGGTAGCATAGTATAAATCATTAGTGTAACTGGTTAGTAATTGGTTGCCTCGTGTCCTGTCATTGGACATCACTGACTCTGTCTTCCTGACACTCGCCCTTTACATGTTCATAAACATGTCTCCCCTCAGTCTCCTCCAAGATAAGGAGACTCAGCTTCCTCAGCCTTTCCTTATGCCCTAGAATCCTTTCCCCCCTGCAAGATAAGCTTTTCCCATGTATTTAGTACTTTAAACACAGAAGAACTGGACAATGCCTGTGATGTTACCTTCTCTTTAGGGCAAAATGTCCTGCTCAACTGCCAGCTGCAAAACTGTCCAGTAAAGAGCACTAGCTCAGTCACATGCATTTTCATGTGAACTACTGAATAATTCTGCTCTGCAAAATGAAATGGAATAATTGAATTAATATTCCCACCTAGTTTTATGTTTCCAGGAGAAAAATAAAAATAAGAGCTTATGTTGATTTTTTTTTTTACATGTTTTTAGAAAGAGTCATCTTGGCTCAACTTCAGGGATGTTAATTTTAGGTGCTTATTTCTGGTCTTTTTCTGGGATGCTGCTTTTAGATAGTGAACTTTTACCCCAAAATGCCAAACTTACTTCTTGCTATACACAATAAAACCATGGCATTTCAGAAACTCTCTGTGGCTTTTTAAGAATAACCTCTGTGTGTCTGTTAAATGTGATGTTGTGTTTGCTTGGTAATGCAGCCCATCTTATTCTACATAATTAAGTATAAAATAGGAACCTATAATATGTCTTTATGTACACAACTAACAAAAGGATTTACATACACCTACAGTGATTTAGCTGCTGCAGACTAATTTCTATAAATTCTATTTTTGTAATTCTATTTTTTTACTGTGTAGGTGGATAGAATAATACTAAAAAACTGAAGCAGAGAGTTGTTTATTTGCTGAGTACAAATAAATGAGGACTTTTACACTGTGGTTGCTCTTTTAAAGGATCATTCCCTTGTAGGCAATTGCTTGTGCTAAAATTACATGCCAGACACTCAGCTTTTAGAACACGTTGTAGGTTCTTATAATTTTACTTTGTTCATTACTGCAGTTTCTGCTAAAACAAGAATAAACAAGCTCCAAGGTAGCAGGATGTTCAGGTGAAATATATGCTGTGGTCACTGAAAGCTGTCTCCACTTGACAGCATTAAAAGGCCTATCATGTAGGGTTAAAAACTTCACTGCCCTTCCTTAGTGAGGATTAATGCTTTATTGCCATTTGCGTATTCCACTGGGGCAAACAGATTTGCCCCATTGAGAAGTGAAATGAAGAAAAAGACTCCTTGAGGTTACTAGGTGTGGCAAACACCAGAGCTGGTTTGGGGAAAGACAGATCTAGCTGAGCTGTAGTGATGAATCAAATGGTTATAGAAATAAGGCAAAATTTCAAGATCAGGGTATTGTGTTATCTTCTGGAAAAGGTGATGTGGCTGAGGTTGGACTGGGGAAGGAGAACAAGGAAGTGAAAGGTGTAGAAGTACACATTAATGTAAATGAATAGTTGAAACTAGAGTTGCACCAATTTAAAACTGACAGGAGATTAAGGTCTGAGTTCAACATAAAAGAATACCAGGGCCTTCAACCTGCTCTCTGTAGCAGAACTAGTTAGGCAGTGGATAACTCTAGAAGCAAAGCACAGTAGATTTTTTTCATTTTTAGCAATGTACCTGCTCTGCTTCTTAAATCAGCCTCTGGCTTCAACATAAGATGAACTAGGCATATCTGCTAGTGCTGATATGATGTCTGACTTGTCTTTTGTGGCCCAAAAGCAAGGCTCTAAGCTGCAAGAAGCAATTAGCAAACAAGTGAAGTCTGTTCACACAGGACTAGGTCATAAGGGAAAAAGGGGATGGAGAAATTGAATTGACTAACCTTGCTATGGACAGTGCCACAGGTAGTGGGGATAAGAAAATATGAGCTGGGATAAGGCAAGACCAGTGACTCTAAAAGAATGGGGGTGCAGTGACATTGTCTTACTGCTTTGTGATTGTATCTAAGGGGAACTAAGCTTTCAGGACACAATGGAGTCTGAACAGGTCTGGGCAAAGATGATGTGAAAAGCCTCAGACTAAATTTACTGCTCTGATTGTTGGTTCTCTTAAAAACACAGAATTTTATCAAGATTTCTCAATGGCTTGCGAAGTTTCAGCAACTGTTAAAGATGTGCAGGCCTTACTGTCTGGTAAACCAGGCCAAGTTATGTCATTAATTGCAATTTACCATTCTTAATGTGTTTTAATTCAATTAGTTTCTATTTTCAAAATGAAAGTTTGATGTGCAGAATCAAAGGTGATTCTGCCTCCTGTAGATTGAAATCACTGTGTCTATTACATATAAAGCATTTTTACAGGACATGGTTTCTTGAACTGCTAACATAAATGCAAAACACAGTTACTGGAAGAGGTTGTATATCTGTACATGTACATATCTTGTTTTATTTCCAGCTAAGGAAAAAAACTACATTTTTACCCTCCAGACTTAGAGTATTAGAAATGCAGCCTACATTAGACAACTCAGAAAATGAAAGCTTAAACACGGTCAGTTAGCTAGAAATTTTTACTCATAACAGGACACCGAATCTATTTTAGCCAATATTTCCAGCCCAAGAAGATTATAACCAATAACTGTTATAGTCAAATTACCTGAAGTCTATGGTGATAAAGTATAGATTTCCACTGAGAAATGTTTGCTGTAATCACAGACGATTACATTTTCCATTAAACACAGATACAAATGCCATATTTTAAGAGAATATAACACTCAAAAAAAATCCAGCATGTTGATGACCAGACAGTCAATAGTACTTAATTTTTATAGCATAGACATTTTAAATTATCACTATTAATATCTGAGTAGGATATTACCTTTTTTCTTTCTTCCATGTGCGTTTGCTGAGGTGATGATACAAGAAAGCAGCAAAAATAGGAGAAGCTGCAAACTTTTCATTTCTTCTTTCTCTGAGTGAGAGTTGGGGAATGCACAGCTAAATTCTGCCAAGAGATAGGAAAAGGAGAGAATGATCAACACTTTGCAAGATATTCTTTGCCCATTAATCATTAACTTTGAATACTCATGTCCACTGCTGCAGACTTTCCTTTTATGGAAATGAAAACGGAATTTGCCTGTTTCCAACCTCTTCTTTTTTATTTTATGCCACCTGTCACAGAAATAATTTTGAACTAGATCCTCCTACCTTGCTCAACAGTGCTTGGTTCTGAACACAGTGGATTTGAGGGCGTTTGTTCTCTGAAATCCTGCTAAAGGCCATGGATAGCCAGCTCAAGTTTGGTTGGTTAACAGCTAGTTTGAACACATTGCAAAATAACTGAGAAATCTGAAGGTTTGTCTAAGTATTTCATTAACATAGAAAAACCCCAATAAGGGAAACAATAAAATTATATATATAGTAAACGTTTCTCTTATTTCAGTGATAAAATAATACCAGATTTTGGATAATCACAAATTGTTTCCTTTCAGATTAAGTGAACAGTTTTTATCACTTAAGAAATTTACCTATGAAGCACAATTAACCAACATTTCTCTCCACTTCTGGTAAAACAATCATAAGGCAGTATATATAGTAAATGTAGGAGTCATTTCAGGTAAAAAGTTACTACTAATGTGTTTTATATTGGAAATCAAAGCAGCATCTTAATTACAGCAGTGTGTTAATGCCACAATGAATAGGTGTGTACTGCAAAATGTGACAGAGCAAGGAACACTCTTAGGCAGTGAGTATTACTACTAAATGGGATCTTACTTAAGAACAGGACAAAATGCTGTCCTCTGGACCATGTTTGCATCAGTCTGAAACATTGTAGTTTTTCCCTACCAGTCCATGTTTTTGAGACATACTCTAGCTCATTTTAAAGGAACAAAGTGCCAATGATGATGTAGCCATGGCAGCACAAGCCTTAGCATGGGCTGCAAATCAACCTGCATTTCCACTGATCATCAGGTTGGCAACTTATGTGGGTTAATGTTGCCAACTTCCATTGCAAGCCACATTACCTGAAGGTCTATACTATACCTCACTTGTGTGCTTTGACAGCATTGCAAATTTTTCCTTAGAAATATGTCTTAGCAAACTTTCTCCCAAGTTCTGAATTTTAAGAAGCCCTCATATGCTCAAGGGGGTTTTCAGTGAAAATTCTTTGTTAAACTTCATTTATTAAGGATTTGCTGTTAGTAATAGCAGATAGAGAAAATATTGTAAGAACTCTAGAACTGTGTCAGACTAAATAACTGAAGCAGAACTCGGAAAAGTTTGAGTATTTAGTGACCTCCAAATTTTTATGAAGCCTGTTATAATAATTACTAAATCTGGAACATGTGAAATTGTAGTAATGCCATCCCAGCCTGTGAATTTTTCATTCTTCTATTGTTTTTATAATTCAGAAAAATATTTAAAGTGTCTCAGCTAAAATATTTTTCACTTTTAGAAGACAGCAAGTCCCTAGGACCCATCTGCCATGGCAGAGCTGGTATGTTAGACTACAAAAATAAAGTATTCTCAGCAGGGAAGCTCTGCTGTCATGTTTGATGCATTGTTTTGGCATACAAGAGCATGCTTCATGGAGAGTGACCCATGGTGCTGGATGGTGCATGAATAAAGGAGAAAAATACTTCCTTTCCGTGCTCAATCCAAAGAACTTTAAGTCTAGAATACAGCAGACAGCTAGAAAACTCTACAAACAATCTCTAAGGTTATACCAGTCACCACAGTTGGCAGTGATCTTGGCACAGCAGTGTCTAAAGAGTTGTCAAGACTGATTGATCAGTGTGTGTATGTGACACTACATTAATAAAGAGGGAATGAAGAAACTGAAATGATACGATCAAAATGATCGGCTGATATTCTTCACAGCTGTATTTTCCATGGATATAAGCAAAAAAAAGAATTTGCAGTAATTGACACAGAAGATAGAGCTTGGACAAGAATTTAGGCAGTGATGGTGGACAGGAAATGTATTTTAGCAAAGTTAAGACTAGTGGAAATTACTGGTGAGATTTAGCACAGCCTTGGAATGAATTTAGCCAAATGTAAGCTGAAGATGATGTGAGGATTACAGACGTGACTGACAGGTTGAGTGGTGATACTAGCCACAGTAATCAAGAAAGTAGAGAGCATTTAGGGGGAAAATATGATTTTCTGCAGACAGGAATTGTTCTGGAACAGGATGGTGTATCTGTCAGGTACACAACAGGCTGTTAAATGCTGTTTGCATGGAAATCAAGACTATAGGGATTAGTCTTTGGATTTACTTCTCATTACAGAACACAGTAGGAAACGAGAATGGCATTATAAGCATCAAGTGGTAAGAGGAAAACTGGGAAAAGATGGTGCAAAAAGAAGAAGGAACCTTTCCTCCCTATTACCTGCATCACTTAATTTGGCAATCCTGCATCAGTCACTGCTAGTAATAATTTGTCTTTTCAGTGTTGACAGAATATCAGTAATAATGGTGAGAGAGCTAAGCAGTGTGTTGGCAATAATTGTACAGCATTTCAATGAGAGACTCCACAGTGTGTATTCAAGATGAGTTCATGTAATACAAAACTGTCTGCTCTAGCATGTTAGTCCACAGAGCAGGTGTGACTGGGCTCTGAAGGAAGGAGCTGCTCCCAGTGCCCTCTATTGAATTGTCACACAGTATGTTTCCTGAGTAGAGGTTTGGGATTTTTTCCCTCAGTCTCTTCCCATTCATGCAAATCACCATTTGATTTGCATGAGTAATTCCAATTACCTTTATTGCCTACTCATAAAGAAAAGAATGCTTCTCTGGTGATGTAATAAATATTAAAGGTAGAAGACTAATGACAGGTAATTTTTCAGTGAATCCAAATATTGAAATAATGTTTGCCACCGTCAACGTGTTTATCTTGTCATGTGATGAAGTTACCTACTTTGCTTGACCTGTTCTCTATCAGCTTGGTTAATTGTTATGTTTGTATAGCATATATAAGATTTGAGGCTGAAAGCAGCCTCACAACTACAGTCCCTAGTCCTCATGGGAGATTTTAACTACCCCGATATCTGCTGGAAGACTTACACAGCCAGCCTTTCACAGTCTAGGAGGTTCCTCCAGTGCACTGATAACTTCTTAATGCAAATGGTGGACAAGCCGACTAGAAGAGGAGCGCTGATGGATCTTGTACTAACCAACAAGGAGGGCCTTGTTGAAGCAGTGGTGGTCAATGGCAGCCCTGGCTGCAGTGATCACGAGATGGTGGAGTTCAGGATCCTGTGTGGAAGGAACAGAATACCCAGCAGGACCAGAACCTTGGACTTCCACAGGGCAAACTTTGGTCTCCTCAATCAACTGTTAAGGGAAATCCCATGGGACAGGGTGCTAGAAGATAAAGGGGCTCAAGATAGCTGGTCAACATTCAAGGACCACTTCTTGCAAGCACAGGATCAGAGCGTCCCAATGGTTAGGAAATCTAGTAAGGGTGCTAGGAGACCTGCATGGTTAAAGAAGGAACTACTGGGCAAACTTAAGTGGAAAAGGAAAATCTACAGATCATGGAAGGAGGGGCTGGTCACGTGGGAGGAATATAGGACTGTTGTCAGAGGATGTAGGGAGGCAATTAGGAAAGCTAAGGCCTCCTTGGAACTTAACCTTGCAAGTCAGGTTAAGGATAATAGAAAGGGCTTTTTCAAATACATAGCTAGCAAAACTAGCAATAGAGGCAATATTGGCCCATTGAGGAATGAGGTGGGAGCCCTGGTGACAGAGGATATAAAGAAGGCAGAGGTGCTGAATGCCTTCTTTGCCTCTGTCTTCACTCCTGCAGGGTCTCCCTATGAGCCCCAGATTCATATAGCCCCAGAAGAAGTCAAGATAGAGGAAGAGTTTGACATGGTAGATGAGGATTGGGTTAGGGATCAGTTGAGTAATCTGGACATCCATAAATCAATGGGTCCAGATGGAATGCACCCAAGGGTGCTGAGGGAGCTGGCGGAGGTCATTGCTAGGCCACTCTCCATCATCTTCAGTAAGTCATGGGCAACAGGTGAGGTGCCTGAGGACTGGAGGATAGCAAATGTCACTCCAGTCTACAAGAAGGGCAAGAAGGAGGACCCGGGTAACTATAGACCGGTCAGCCTCACCTCCATCCCTGGAAAGGTGATGGAACAACTTGTTCTTGGCACTATCTCCAGGCACATCAAGGACATGGGGGTCATCAAGAGCAGTCAACATGGTTTTATCAAGGGTAAATCATGTTTGACTAACCTCATAGCCTTCTATGAGGAAATTACTAGGTGGATAGATGATGGTAGAGCGGTAGATGTGGTTTATCTTGATTTCAGTAAAGCATTTGACACCGTCTCCCACAGCATCCTTGTAGAAAAGTTGATCAGGTATGGGTTTGGTGATCAGGAAGTGAGGTGGATTAGGAACTGGTTGAAAGGAAGGAGTCAGAGAGTTGTAGTCAATGGGGCAGAATCTGGTTGGAGGTGTGTGACTAGTGGAGTCCCACAGGGGTCGGTACTGGGACCGGTGTTGTTCAACATCTTCATCAACGACCTGGATGAGGGTATAGAATGTACCCTCAGCAAGTTTGCTGATGACACTAAGCTGGGAGGAGTGGCTGACACACCAGAAGGCTGTGCTGCCATTCAGAGAGACTTAGATAGGTTGGAGAGTTGGGCGGGGAGAAACATGATGAAATTCAACAAGGGGAAGTGCAGAGTTTTACATTTGGGGAAGAACAACACCATGTCCCAGTACAGGTTGGGGGCTGAACTGCTGGAGAGTAGTGTAGGTGAAAGAGACCTGGGGGTCCTGGTAGACAGGAGGATGACCATGAGCCAGCAATGTGCCCTGGTGGCCAAGAAGGCCAATGGCATCCTGGGGTGCATTAGAAAGGGTGTGGTTAGTCAGTCAAGAGAGGTTCTCCTCCCCCTCTATTCTGCATTGGTGAGGCCTCATCTGGAGTATTGTGTCCAGTTCTGGGCCCCTCAGTTCAAAAAGGACAGGGAACTGCTCGAAAGAGTCCAGCGCAGAGCTACGAAGATGATTAGGGGAGTGGAACATCTCCCTTATGAGGAAAGGCTGAGGGAGCTGGGTCTCTTTAGCTTGGAGAAAAGGAGACTGAGGGGTGACCTCATCAATGTTTACAAATATGTAAGGGGTGAGTGTCAGGGGGACGGAGTTAGGCTTTTCTCAGTGATGACCAGTGATAGGACAAGGGGTAATGGGTGTAAATTGGAGCATAGGAAGTTCAAGGTGAATATCCGAAAAAATTTTTTTACTGTAAGAGTGACAGAGCACTGGAACAGACTGCCCAGGGAGGTTGTGGAGTCTCCCTCACTGGAGACATTCAAAACCCACCTGGATGAGTTCCTGTGTGATGTACTCTAGGTGACCCTGCTCTGGGAAGGGGGTTGGACTAGATGATCTTTCGAGGTCCCTTCCAACCCCTAGGATTCTATGATTCTGTGATTCTATGATGTATGAATATGTAACCTTAATGGTTTTAGGAATTGGTTCCTTATGAAAAAGTATAAAAAGAAGGAGCCCTTTATGAGAATAGAGAAAATGGAGGCAGGTATTTGTCAGAAGGGACTGTGCAATAGCTACTCAGAGTTACTTGCGTGTTGCATCACAGAGCAACATTTTTTTTTTTAGCTGCATTGCATGAGGTGCAGTGAATGGGATCTGCAGTGCTCTGGGTGAAAATAATTACAGAGAAAAGAAAACCCTCTGGACATAAGAGGTTGCTCTGGGTCTTCATAATAGTCCTCTGGTCAATCATAAAGAATGCTGAGTTAAACTGGATACTTCTGAGACATTAATAGTTGTCTGCTGGTCTGCCAGGGCAATATGAAGGGTAAAACTGCTCTTGTACAGTTCTGTATCACTGGCAATGACAAAACTGCCAGCAGCTGAATACAACACAGGTACTAGAAAATCAGGGAACAGAAATCTCAGGTACTACAAAGAAAGCTGGAAGATTGATGTAAGACACCTGGAATATACAAGCTACACTTTGTCCTGATGTAACTTTTCAAGAGTGAGTGGAAGGTTTTTTCTCAAGAGTTGGGTATGTTTGTTACTCATGTAAGGCAAGTGGATAGGCAGGCATTTTCAAAACCCTTGATTCTCAATCAAGCATCTGAAATTTAGTTCTTAAATTTAAGTTTTAAACATGTTAACCATAAACTTTAAAAGATGCATTAAAAAAGAGTAGTTATTCTTCTACCAAGATCTGATCTCTCTTCTCCATAGCACTCAGCATTTGCACATTATTTTCCACATTGAAATCACTCATACCTACTGTAGTTATCTGTTTTTTTTTTTTAAATACCAAACAAAATAGATAATCCAAACTGATATTCTGTGGAACAGATAGAACACACATTTGTATTGCATGGAGGCTAGTGTCTTGCCTACGTTACATGAAATAGAGCCTTTTTTTTTTTTAATACACAGCATCTACAACCAAATTTCTAACTTACGTGGTTGTGTTTTTATCTGGTTTGCATATACTGTAAGAAGCCCTGATAACCTTCTCTCTTCTGTTAGAGATGCTGCTTTTACAACATAGACCCAGGAGGTATACTCTTAATCAGATCCCCATCTGCTTCCTGGCTAATGTTCCAATTATAGTTAGACCTCTTGCACATATTCACATCTATAAGAAAATTGATGGGTTTCCTATAGAGAAGCAGCATGTGACTAATAGTGCATTGTACCATGCAAGCTTGTGCTTAAGTATATTATTCTAATCAAGTTAAATAAAGGAACACAGAACAGAAATTTGTCAGGCATACAATCCTGTTTTTCCTGAGACCACACTGTTCATCAAGATGGTTTTCAGTCACCTGAGGACCAATAACACTGTAGTACAACATGTTCTTTCAGGTTTAGAAGAGATTTTATGGGCCAGAACTTCAGCTGGCATCAATTGGCTTCTGTGCAGCTGTAATGATTTTTACCAGCTGAGGATCCACCGTGTATTTCTAAAATTACCCACTGAAATCTGAAAAAAGGTGTATGTGATAGTTATGCTAATACATCTGAGGTTATAGAGCAAGAAAAATTTTATGCAGTTGGATTTTTAATGCAGTTTTTTAAATATAGAATTTATTCTGCCTGTTTAATCTTTCTTAGGATTTTTTCATATCAAATAACTCTGGAAGAGACATTTTTAGATGGATTTTTGTGTGTGGATTCATGGCCCATGTCAAACATGGAGCAGCTCCACAGAGGCCTGAAACTTCCTTTGCTGCAATAACTATTGAGCCAACAGACTTTTCAGTATAAAATTCACAAACAATTTATCAGCAAACTTTGTTTTCTGATATGAAAGAAAGCCATTAATTTCCATAAGCATAGTCTTCTCAAAGATGAGTTTCTTCTGCAAGGTGCGTTTCATACTCTGTAGCCCATGATAAAGTAATCTTCTTCCAGGTCTCATCACCCAGAGTACTTTCCTTGGATGCACAACTGGGACTAGGAATTGCTTCCTTACAATTTTAAAAGTCTTCTTGCAAGTTAAACACGTTCTGTATTTGTGTGCCTTTTAATCATTTTTAAAATATACTTCCCTGAATACTTGTATTATAAACAGCTGCAAACAAAGAAGAGAACCCAGCTACAACAGCCAAGCATAAATTT
Organism: Chaetura pelagica; assembly: GCF_000747805.2. Taxonomy (NCBI): domain Eukaryota; kingdom Metazoa; phylum Chordata; class Aves; order Apodiformes; family Apodidae; genus Chaetura; species Chaetura pelagica. The sequence continues at coordinate 4,726,537 of NW_009952711.1, forward strand.
AATTGTGCAATAAATTGATAATCTGCTCCTACTTAAAACTTTTTTTTAAAAGGCATGTTTTAACTTGTTTTCCTCAATGTTAGCCTAGGTTTTTTTTTAACAACACATTACTTGTTTAGTTGCCTTCTAGGAATGCTGTGTTTATGTGTCTGTCTCCCTCCCTCCTGGGTACACTGTGATCACTTAGGGTATGTCACTGAAAGTCTAACAAATCAGAAAAGCAGGGATTAGATGAACCAAATAAAAATGGAGAACAAATCCCAGTGAATCTGTGCTACCCATGCTTCTGCATTATGTGTAGAATATTCTGTGCTTGCATGTTAACTCCTGCTTTAGAATAGGTAAGGTGCTGGTCTACTTCCTGCATTCCATTACAATTAGTTTTATTCTTCAGTAGACTGGGCTAAGTTTCTACATGGTTAATACTGCTGGAAAGGGCAATACAGATGCAGATGTTTTTGCCACCTGCATTCTGTCTTATTTTGGATTTTCACTGTTGACAGTGCCCCATTGCAGGGATGTTTGGCCTGTAAAATTTTGCATTGAATTCATCATTATTAAAGCAGATTTTTTCATAGAGCTGTGTATAGGAAAGCTTCTCTGAATAAGCAGGTGGGGATTTTTGTGGTTTTGTGGTGTTTTGTTTTGGGTTGGTTTGTTTGTTTTTTGTCTGGGATTGAGCTTTATGGTTTTAAGCAGTAAGAGCACAAGTGCAGTGCCTTTTGAAGGTGGCTTGTGTGTTCACCTCCCTCACATCAAACAAGCACATCTGAAGGAGATAAATACATTGTAAACCAAACAATGTTCTCTCCCTGCCCTTTCTAGCTACTGTACTTTGGAGGGAGACTTTCAAACAACAAATAGAAAGCAGGCTTGTTTCAGAAATTGATTGATGGTTCTTATGAATGAAGAAGGCAGCAAGAACAAGACATCTAGGGATTATTGTAGGCAACATATTTGACAAGGATACACTTGAAAGCACTTAAAACAAAAGGCAGAGAACCATGCCAAAATAAAGGAACTTGAAACACATTAAACGTTCAAGTGCTGATTGATGATGACTCTTAGGAGTTAACATGCCCACAAGAGCAAAACCAGGTCTCTGTGGAGCTGCTGTCACTGAAATTGAGTCTTTATGAAAAGGAAAGAACAAACAGACAAGAAAGCTGAAAGAAGAAGGTTAAAATACACAGAGTGAATACAAACATTTGAACAATGCAATAATGATGGCCTAGGTTAAAAATAAGTTTTAAAAGAAAAAAAAAAAGGATAGGGGAAGGAAGTACCTTTTCTTGCAACATTATTTATTCCTTTCTTGCCTCCCACCACTCTAGTGTCTCCTTGCTCTGATTCAGGAACTAGCATATCTTGGATTTCTACATTTCAGTGTTGTCATTATTAGCAAATGTAAAGAATGGGAGGATGAGGAGGAAGTATGGTGGGGGAAGCAGATTGTTTGAGGTGGTTAATTATTGACCACAAATATTTTGCTTGTTCCAGGGCCTGGAACAGCTCTTGCTAGTCTTAGCAGAACTTAGATACAAGATTGGGTAGAGCCTTAGATCTGATATATTGTGGCAGTTCCTACATTTCTACAAGATTAGAGAAGATAATAGTATAGCAAATGAGCTTACTTGGGGGATGAAGAAGACTTAAATACTTTGAGCACCAGTTAGGGTAAACATACATTTAAAATCTCCAAACTATCTGTAAATTTGCTCTGAAAAACTGCCTGAAAATATTTTCAGGAGCTTTGCCTTCCAAAGATGTCTGGAGATAGGCAGAAGAAAGTAGCAGTATAACAATATTACAAGCATTTTACCTTTTTGAACACTTACATTTCTGCTTAGGTTCATGTTCTGTTTGAATCAGTTTCACCAATCTTAATTGATTTGGGACAAGCAGTGTGGTCTTTTTAATGGGATTTATATCAACAGATTTTGTAATTAGCTGCCTGCTTTTATTCTTTGACAATTCTTCAGGTGCAATACAGGCATTTGGAAGTTTAGTTGGCTTCTCAGTCTTCTTACTGCTGCAGTGATGGCAGATGTGGTCCCCAGGATTGGATTTTATCAGGTTATGCTGGTTGCAAGCTTTTCTGGAAAATTTAAAAGCTTATGCTTATTTCCTATGCTAGGATGAACACAATTAACATTTTTCTGCTTTATTTTTAAAGGTAGGGTTATAGGAATAGCATGGAATTGCTTTTTATCTCAAATGATTTGAAGTGTTCTGCAAATTGACACCATTAAAGAATATGACTATCAGATTGTAGCTTGTAATAAGCTGTATATTATCTGGAGATTGTGTTTTACGCCCCTCAGGGAATGTGTAGGAAAAGCTTTTGCCAGGTGTGATCTATGGATCATTTGTTATTCTCAGATACTGAAGAATCTTAGACTCCTTCACAAGCACCAAACTTAATTGAAATTGAAAGCTATATACACTCCAGCTACTTAAAATAGAAGTTTTTAATCTTAAAATGAAAAGACCAAATGTGCCTCTAAGTAGGAATGGTTAACTACAGTTTTGCATGGCTGGCTGAGTAATACATAAGCTCACTATGCAATAGTGAGTAAAATGTTATAAACTAAGCTTGAGGAGGTCCTCCTGCCCACGTCTGGTGGGGTCCTGCACATTCAGCAGGGCAGATGTTTTCTTTCTAATGAAAGTAATAGCTCTGAAAAGTTGTCGACTGTCTTTTACAGTCTCATAGGCTGATCAGCTTTCAGCGTGTTTGGAATAATACTGGTTTTCAGCAAAGAGTGAGATGTGATGTGGCTCCATCCACAGTTAGACAATGACATCCCCCAAGAAGACTTGTGTCCCCATCACCTGGCACAGTAGAAAACTTCAGGCTTTTTGCTGTTACAGAGAACAACAAACTCGATAGCTTTGCACACAGATTCCCTGCTTCTGCCCTGGTGTTGACTGCAGTTTCAATCTGTGCTTTTTTAGGGCTTCTGACTGAGAAGCCTGATAGTTGTGTTTCCCAGAACCTTAAGAGGTGACATGTTATTTAATAACTTGAGTGGCAAAACAGAAGTGTCGATCTTGTGAATTTTCAAGCTAAGAGGTTTATGGTGGTCAGAGAACAGGTAAGCAGCCTAAAATGCATTTACTGTGGAGAGGAAAAGCCGCATTGCCAGGGGCTCATCCATGGGATTACAAACCTTTATAAACTCAAACTTGCCGTGCCACTTTGGAACTTCATCTCCATTTCTCTGTGTTTCTTCACTCTACACTGTGGCATGAAACCCAGAAAAGCCACCACTGGCCTGCAGTGCCATCCCACCACCCTTAGGAAGAGCAAGAAGGCAGCACCTAGCCTTTCCCCTGGAGATTTCGTTATCTTAGTTCAAGTAGGGTTCAGTGTCCTACTATGTGTGCCTTTATTTTCTGTGTTCTAATTATAACTTCAAAAATATTATTTTTTAATTTTATTTCCACATTCCATTTGGCATCTCATACCAAGACTTCCTGCAGAGAAAGAATTGAGACTATTGGATAGAAACCTTTCTTGTCACATTCTCTCACAGATGGTCCAATCTGCTCTGCAGTTCATGCCTGACAGCTAGTTAATCTGGCAGTGTGGGAACACACATTTGAAAAATGCAAGTTCTGGAAGAGCCTCAGGTAATCACCTTGACTATGTTCTGTACTCGAAAACCAATGGGGTTTTGTGCAATGGCACACAAACCATGTGTAAAGAGAATGATCCTGCTGCTATCACTTACATGTGCTTTTGGAGAGAGACCCACATTTGGTACATGTTCTAAGACGTGAGAGGTGTCTGCCTTTTCTAACAAATGTATCTGGGAAGTTTGGCTGTTGTAATACAAATTAATTAGGACAAACACCTATAGTTCTGTTGTAACCACAGTGGGTATGGAAAATATATGAGTCAGTGTTTTGGTTTATTTTATTTGCTCAAATCAACAGAGAAGATTTAATTTTCTTTGCTTATTGGAGGGAAACACTTTAATGAGTGATAAACTACACAGAAATAGAGAGGTACATAGATGCATCTCATGTGGCATTAAGCTGTGTTGCTACAATCAGCTGCTTATCTGCAGTACCCTGGGCTGTGTAGCCCTGATCAGGGCTATAGCTGTGGCACTGGAGAGCCCTGCAGAATTAGGTGTGCCAGGTCAGGTGTTCCTCTGCAGTCTAACCACACCACCTGGCTCCAGGGAGATGTTCTCCAAACAGGTCAGGTGCCTGAAGAGAGACAACCGTGCTACTGAGTGTATGGGACCCCAACTACATCTCACCTTGTTCCGTCTCAGGATAAATGCAATGAGCAGCCTGAAAGGGCTGTACCACTAAGTGTTCTCAGAGAATTCCTGTATATTAATGATAGCCTCAGGTAAAAGGCTTTCGGTACTGAAGGCAAATAAACAGATTTTAGTAACATTTATTTAATGCTGTGAAAATTCTATCAGTGTTGTTGCTCCTTGTTTAATCCAGCAAGCCAGCTTGGACTGAGATCAGCAGGGTTGACAATTTTGTGTCAGAACCTGTATCCAAATCAGCTGAAAAGGTGACTAAAGGTCTTGCACGTCCTGAGCCAGTCTTTCATGGTGTCTATTTAAAGATACCATTTTGAAGCTTGTCTTATAGCTTACTATTAAATAAAATCACTTTTGGACAAAAGGAGTATTTTCGCAATATATTTGTACAGTGTCTAGCACAGGACCCTCTAGGAATCATCTATACCTAAGCAATAATCAGCTGATGATACCAATTACCCTACTGTCTTGTGTGAAACAGGTTGGATGAACCATTAGAATTTTCTATTTTTTTATCAGTGCTGTCAAACTGTTCTTGGTTTCCTCATTCTCTCTTTTATAATTTCTATTTTTGTTTTTTGGACACGTTGAAGAATTTGGTCCCTGTCCTTAAAAATGTGAGGAGTAGCAGTTTTCACTATAAGGTATATTTTGCTATAAGGTATATTGTAGAAGATAACTCTCTCATATCTAGATGTAACTAGAAATGTTTGGTTTGTGGCAGTTCACTAGCACAGTGCTTTCAAACCTGCACCAGTGGCTTAGTGCAATTTCCTAAAATGTTACAACAGGGGACTAGGAAAAGCGGGTCTGTTCATGGGAGGGCTGAATTTGCTATTCATGGATTTAATTGATTATAATTACAATAATTTCACTTGATACAGAGGATCTAATAAAGGTGAATCTTTACTCAATACTACAAATCTTATATCTGAAATGTTTTTTTCTTTATAGAACTACAGGGCCATGTCAATCCTCTAAATTTTTTTAGAAAAAGACTTTTTGTGTTCCTGATAACCACATGGTATATTGATTCTTAAAAAAATGTATCTTCTAGTCTGTTTGTTCCTGATTATTGAAATTCCCATGTGAAAATACAGAAGTTACTACACTTTAAATGCATCAGATTTTGTTAATTCAAGAGAGATCAAACTGAATTCCATTTGCTCTTAAATGACAGTCTTCAAATGGCAGGAAACAAATTCCTCAAAATGCTACCTCTGTTTTTGCCTGTCCATTTTGTATGGTATTTGTCAAGAGCTAAGTTATCACAAAAATTCAAATGAGTTATTTACTGAAACCTCAAGGCTGAGTATTGAGCAGAATGTTTAATGTCACATTTTCCCACTCCTTTTTGCTGCAGAAATAAGAAATTCAAATCAAGAAATCAGGATTCCATTATGCTTTTATAGATCGTGTACTGATGTAAATTTTGAGATGGGTGCAGAATTTTCCATAGTTTACTGAAAAAGAGAAGTCTCAAAAAAAGCTTTTAGAAGTGTCATAGGGATTCCAGTGAGGTAATGATAATCTTTGTTATGAATTCATCTTAGAAAATTTCACAGTAGCAAAAATTCTGAACTAGCATAACCCCAGGTCTGGGTTTCAAAGGAACTGAATATGTCTTTAGTCAATATTTTTATTTACTTCCAATTCCTTTCACCTGAAAATAATCAATTTCAGAATCAGTAGGGGTTTGGTGATAGGGTCTTTAAAAAGATGTTTAAGGTCATGTATAATCATAGATCTTTACATATACTTTTATTATTTTTCTTTATATGTTTATAAGTCCATTTAGACTTAGGCAGAGTTGGTTGAACTCAAATAACTGGTGTAATTCCCAGGTTCTTTTGGTTTAGCTATAGTTTCTTGAGATCCTTTTTCCATTTTTCAAGGCTTTGTTTCATGCATTGTAGTACTTGTTCCCTTTGAGTGGAACAAAATACCTAAAGAAATAAAGTTCTTACTTGGAATTAGAGGATATGTGTTTCACACTTGAGATTTCATAGCTCAGGATATCTAGGCTGTATCACTGGCAGATGACTACAGCTGCCATCCTTAAAGAGCCACTGATACTGACATGGAGCAGATCACATGTAGCCAGTCTTCATTGGGAATTTTGACAGCCTAAGGATGGCAGGTTTGGTCATAGTATTTTGTTTTATTTTGTTCATGTGTTGAGCCATGTATCCCTGTATTTGGCTGATACATTGTCTGGTGAGCTGTTAGTCTGGGTTACATGATGGTGATCTCATTTTATAAAACAGAACAAAAAAAGAAAACAAAAGGAATTGCTTGTGGGAGAAGGGGATCCCATTACACAGAAGAAGAAAATACCTGATGTTAAATTAAGTGCTTATCAAAACGAACACAACAGAGTATGACGACAATAAATTTAGATAATAACTTGAAAATAAAGATTTCAACAATATTTCCTCATTCATTCAGTACATGTGATTTGCTCAGTCAAAGCCACGTAAGCAGTTTTATGTTAAACACTTGGCTTTATAGTGATAGCTACTAGTAATGACTTCCATGGCCCAGTTACTGTGGACATGATAATAGCTGCCATTGTATAATGTTGGCAGTTTCTCAGTGTAGCAAATAAGGAAAATTCAAGTGTAAAATGCATACGCAATAATTTCTGAAACAAAGTGCTTTCCTGCAAGGCTGCTTAGTTTCATCGGTGCTTATGAATAGGAGTGGTGCTCTTCTGTTAAGGAAATCTGGTTTGGATTTTGTCCAGGCAAATTGGGTGCATTGAGACAAGTGGGTGTAGATAAGGAAACTCCCTTGTTTTCAGTGACAGAAGATCAGATCTACAGAAAATAGAACATTTCAAATGTGAGTATGTTCTCCCTGGGCAGACACTCTGGTCACCTGAAGGAATACTGATCCATCTCCTTTGGTGATGACAAATCAGATGGCCTTTTAAGCATACCCCCAAATAATATTTTTATTGGTCAAGTGTTAGGGAATTTTTATGGTGAGTTTTCTGGGTTACTGAGATATAGCAATTTTAAGTAGAGGCAGCATAAACATAATGTTTTTTAGCTTCGGTTGCTAACTTGAAACAGAAAGGCATCCTTTGACTATAGTTCTTGGACTTGGTTCAGTCAACCTTTGAAGAAACTGTATGTGTTTCAGGACAAGACTTAAACCCAAGTCAATTTACATGCTGAACTAGAACATAACAAAGGACAGTACAAGAAATTATGGTGAATTTTTGAAAAAATCAGTACAAAGCTAAAGTTTATTGCCAGTACTGTTCTTGCAGATCAAAGCTATGTTACACTGGTCTAGGGTTACTTTAATATTTTGCAGCCTCTCATTCCCTTGGTGCGTGTTTTAACCATGTATATTACTACTGTTATAATAAAATAACTTGAAAAAGCCTTCTGCTTTGTATTGGCCTCCTGAGGTAGAAAGTCATAGAGATGTTAAGTCTCACATTGCTTGCTCCAGCTTCATTATATTTGATGAAAGAAATATCTTGGTCGTATCTCAGGATGTGTAGTACTTCCTCAATAACTGGATTGCTGTAAGGAAGGACATTTATTACATAGATCATGAAATTGTATCCTAGTTATTTCTCTGGTCATCTTGGTATGAAGCATATAGGAGGTTGGCAACATATTAACAACTACTGTACAGTAGGATTGAAAGCTTTGAAAAATAGTTTTGTCTTTAGGGTGGATGAGTGGAATATTTACAGTCTTCCTGGAAGATGGACTGTGCAGATTTTTATTCTCTTTGCAGGAAGAGATGTGTGTATATTCTATATAATTTTGGGTCAGAGTGTAAATGTTAGGTTTTGTGAACTCCATGACTAAAACCAGACCGATCAATTATGTCAGTGGGAGGTTACTGCCAAGGTCAAAATTACATTACAGGCCTGGCTAAGTCTGCACTTGTGCAGCTTATACACTGCAGCAATCTTGATGTGCTACCCTAGCAAAGAGCATGTTAGTAGTGAGGATGCAACATATTTCAAATTGCTGTGAATGAAGGATGCTCCTTTGAAAAAAATGTTGGCCATATAACTGTCTCTGCACTGTAGCTTTTGCTTCTGCAAATAGTCACGGGACAGTTTTGTCCATGTTCATGTCAAGAGTATTTAACAGCTCTGATTCATGATCATAGAGCCTGGCCTTCAGTAAATGGACTAAAAGAGCTAAACTGAACCCTTGCCCTATGTCCTGGGGAAGGGGTTGAATATCCATAAGGTTCTTTGTGCCACATGGGGCAGAAGCAGAAGCAGTTACTCACCTGGGACAACCCCAAATAATCCTAGGGCACCCAAATCCCCAGTCAGTCATCAAATTAAAATTGCAAAGGGCACTTTTTTCCTCTGATCTTTGTTTTTGTAAGGAAGTAGAAAAAGCAACTCCTAGCAGAAATCTAATTTGCCTAGAACCATTGTTTGGAAAGTTCTTGGTTTTCCTCATTGCTATAAGACAAAATTATTAGTTTTTAAAAGTTAAGGCTTTTCAGTGTACACAGTGCAATATATTTCCTCCAATTTCTTAATTTTTTCCATACTAGAGCATGGGGTTTTTAACTAAGGGTTTTGCAAGGCATTGAATGTTGAAAGATTGAGAGGTGACGAATGCAGAATCTTTTGTTACACAAAGAAGTAGGAAGTATTGATCCAAAAATGCTGCAAAGCAAACCAATTAGGGACCCATTGACAGCAAAGTGACCTGGTCATCCATCTTTCCAATGAAATATAAAACTTAGGTCCACATAATTTGTGGCCTTTTTAAACACAAACATTTTTCCTGAAGTCTGAATGCTGTTAATTTTGGACTTCTGGCAAAACTCCAAACCAAATAATTATTCTGCTTACTCCTTCCCTAAATTACAGCAGCAGCTTCATTGGAAACAAATGCATTCATAGTGTGCTGACCTAAACTGCTCTTACATTGCTTTGCGCTATTAACTGTTGCTGCGTTTCAGACCATGGCTGGCTGCGTTTCCATGGTGGGCTAAATGATCTCTGGACAAAGCATGTGAATCTTAGCTTGTTTAAAAGGCTTTGGGACAAAAGGTGCTGTATGAATAAATTCTATCATAGAAATATTTTTAGACCCAGAATGTGCATTCAGTGATGCAGCTGGATGGAGAGAGGATATTTGGAAACAGAAGGTGTATGTATGCTCATGGATTGGGAAGGTGGTGGCCTCTGATGTTCGTGAAAAAAAGTACTTTTGCTGAGAAGCACTGTGAAATTACAGAGCACAATGGGGAGCAAAGAGAGAGTGGAGATTTACTAGATAGAAACGGGAGACTCAGTGCTTTGGGGATACTTGTTTCTGTATGGTGAGGCTAGATAGCAGGATGCACTTGGGTTTTTTTCTGAAGATAAAATTATTTAGAAATCTCATAAACTATTCCAGAAATTCTGTGTGTGGTTTCTGAAGGGTCTATATTTTGTTCTAATTATGTTATAGCTTCTTTAAAAAGTCCATACTCTGTCTGAAATGTGAAAGGAAGCCTGAAAGTGTGTAAGATTTGAGCAAGAGGCTTTTACAGGCTTTATCTTCTTACTGTGCTGTTTAGCTACAGCATCATCATTGGTTTTCAGAGCTCTGATCATTGTACAACACCTTCCTGGAGTGTTTTTAAGCTTAAATGCTCAACTGCACAGCTATTTCTATAAGAAACAGGATAGTCTAAACACAAACAGCAAAACAAAAGTTACTTACGTGACCCTGTTCTAATTGTGGGAGAGCCACGTGACAAGAAAGCACTCTTCTCTGATCTAATGGTTTCAGTGGCAGCAAGGAGCAAGGCCTTGGCTTTCACTAACCTTTCTCTCTGTGTTGCGAGTAGAAGCACAGTCTGAGCTTTTCATAGAGCCTGAAAACAGACTACGCTGGAGAGCTGGAGAATTTTCTTTCTGTAGATAACTTGAATTTAGCAAGTACAAGGCACAGCTGCACTCCCATTCTCCTAAGAGTAAGCAGCTTTCTCTTTCACTGGTTAGCAGACTTATAGTCAGGAAAAAAACATAAATTTATTTTCAGCACCAAAGCTATTACTAAGATATATTTTAAATTGCCTAGAAGTCAGATCAGTGTATAGCAAAACAAAGAATGTACAGCCTTCTACTGAAAACTGGTAAGGTTTTGACCCAGTAGTGTAGTCTGGTGGCACAGACAGTCTAGGTTCCTGGTAGCTCCCCACCATCTCTGAGTTTGTGGCTGTATCACAGCTGTGCTGAGGAGTAGCACTGACTTGTTCAGGACCCAAATGGGAGACGCTGCAAATGTTCATCAGCAGTAACACTATGGTGATTTTAGGCTCTCCAGTTGCTTTCTATCTCAGTGAATGGGGCTGCCATCTCCAAAACGCAGCTAAGGATTTGAGCATTCACTTTTTTGCTGTGGATTTGTAAAACATAGCATAAACCTGTGCTGAAGTGCAGCATTCAGAGAGCCAAATATATATATGGATTTTAAAGTATTATATGCTTTGGCACAAAGGTGCTGTATTCTGTGTGCTATATTCAGGTGTCCATGGTGAACTCAGGTATGACTATTCGGTATCTGTCTGTTGTTGTGTGACTCGTACCAGAACTTTAAATCCGTACACTTTTGCTTTCCTAACAGAAATGCATTTAAACCAGAAGTGTTTGATTCATTAGTTGTTATTAATAAGTGCACTTTTAAAAAAATTTCCCTTACGAAACTGTACTGAAAGTAGTGTTCTTTACAAATAGGAAGGTATCAATTCTCACCAAAATGCTGAAGTTTGTCATCAAGGGGAAGAACAAAAAAATTGTATTGTGCCTATTACCAGTCAAAGGGACTGCTGACCATTGTGGATGGGCTCGTAATCCCTACCAGACAAAAAAAAAAAAAAAGAGCATTTAGGGAAATTGAAGCATCTTTGAACAGTCTGCTATGAGTAAAATGGATTCATTTTGCAACAGACTTTATTTGCTATGAATAATTTTATGAGCTTTATTTAATTGGCAGACACAACAATAACGAATCATATCACATTTCTCACAGGCTCTGAATCACGTCTGAGCTCTTTTGCACAGCTAAATGGTTACTAGTTTCCCTCTTTCAACATCTGTTTTAGTCAATCTTGCCAAGTATCCATTCGTTGTTGTTACAACATGATGCTAAATATTTAAAACTACAAACCAGCTTTAGGATGGTGCCTTAACAACATTTAGCTGTCTCGCATTTTGGACTTGTTTACTTTGCATATCATGTACAGGACTTTAGAAGGAAACACAGAAATCTATTAGTAAAAGAAGAAGGGAAACACTGCAAGTACCCATTAGCAGTTTCAGCAGAATGAGAGGTTTGCATTTGGATTTCAGTAGAATATAGACATCTAAATCAATTAGGAAAATCAGCATTTTTTTAATCCAAGCAGAAACAATCCTCAGTCTTTTCCTTCCCTTCAATATTATTCCAATTTTGTGATGTTAAATTATATTAGAAAACCTACTAAAACCTAAGTTAAATTTACATATCAGCAATTCTCATTCAGATACAGTATGTAATGGAGACTCAACACTGCAATATTTGGGTTCCAGAGTGACTCAGTTCTTTTTGAGTGGAAGAACTAACCCTGGATATCAAGAATAATAGTATATTCCTAAACCTCTCCATATGAACCAATCATTTCATTAATATTCTCATTCATAAGCAACAAGGGATCTCATGCTGATTTTAAGCCTTCATTCTAACCTCTCTGTAAAAAAGCAGTTTACTAAAACAACTTGAGTCTGAACAGAACTCAGACCACAACATTTTTCTTACTAGATATAAAAAACATGTGCTTACCCAACTTCGCCTTATTTGATGATATGTTCCACTTTGGCATAAGCTTTTTTTTATAAAATGAAAAGTGAAAAAAGACGTTAATGAAGTTTCCCTCCTTAGAAACAGTGGATAGATATCACAAGCAAACATTTCTCAATTTTATATCCTCTTCAACAGAAGGCACAGCTCTGTCACATATTTGAATGGCTGTTTTTTCAAAATTGGCACCTTCTTCAAAATATTGCTAAATAAGATCATTGTGTACCACGTTCTTATGCCAAAATACATAAGTAAGTCACATATGCATTTAGACATCTGGGACAGGATCTCAGAATTGGCTTTTTTTAACTGTAAAATAACAAGCCTCTATTATGAGCTAAATGCCATTCTCTGTGAGACAAACATAATATTTATCTACCCAAACTCAGCAGAACTGCTTCTCTCAAATTACAGCAAACCAGCAGAGACAGAAGAGAAGGACAAAAAAGATTTAAGCCCAGTTTCTGGATGTTTTTATGTCCAAGGCTGATATGTTATTCTGTTAAAAGAAACTAGTATTTTGCCCATAATGAACAGTTACTTTGAAACTGGCTTTATAATCAAGTGAAAGAATAAGGAACAGTGTGTGAGGGAGATGAGATTTCCTGTTTTGACCCAGGATGGGTAAGATGGTGTACAGATAAAAATGTAAACTATAGTCTTGCACATGCTGGGTCTTGTACAGAAAAACAGGTCTGTGTACTATGATAGGATCTTTGAAGGAAATACAAATAAAAATGAAGCTCTAACATGAGATTTAATTGATCAGGTACAGGGCCAAATATAAAGCCTCTGCTCAAGGAAACGTTTGTATGATATACAGAAGCAGTTAGGGGGCTTGTTATCTTACCATCAGTTGTGACTGACAATATTGTACATTTATTTTGCAGGATTTAATGAAGGAATACCCAGAAAAGCATGATTTTGTGAAAGCCAATCAAGTGGGGATTCATACAGAAAGGTTCTACCTCATTAATTTTCTTGCTTTCTTCAAGGATACGTCCATACCAGCTGTGTCTCGTATGGAAGATATAGGGGATGTAAGGCAGAGGATGATGATCCATGCTTTAGTGAGAATTGCACAGCAGTAGAAGAATCATGTAGTGGATAAAAATCCATCTTTGAACAGGATATTGAGTGTGATTAATAGAAAATGGTACATCCTGAAGGACTTGGGAGACCTCTTTTGTTTACCATTGCATCTGACTACGTAGGGTGGCAGTATCAATTTTAAGATAATCAATTGCTTACAAAAAAAATTAAATAAATTGCAGAATAGTTCAGTGTGTTCTAGGAGATTTATCTAAGATAATCTGAGATAAGTATCAGTCAAATACAATGCAGACAAACAAGTTAATTTTTGTAAGTACATATCAAATGTATTAAGAGCATGTTCACAGTAAAAACTGTGAGCTAGAGGATTTTAAGAATTCTGGCTGTTTTAATCTTAAAAAAAAATGCTTGAACAGCTGTCCCAATGAGTTAGAGGAATGAACCCTGCAGAGAGTTTGAGGAGGAAAGGGGCATAGCTGAGAGTTTCTGAAGGATTTATTTCCTAGCCTACAGAAATAATATGAAAATGATATTTGTCTAAGACAAGAACATTGCTCTTGTTTGCTTTCCTAGGGGAATTTGCGTCTCAGTTTAGATGAGAGAATCCATGGGCATTTAACTACAGCTCTGGAGAGTTTGCTCCAGTACAAAATGTTTACCTCTCCAAACTGCAGGGCTTGCATATCATTTTCCATATCTCTTATAGGTCCCCTCCTGTTAGGAGCCAAATCACTGTATGTTTGCAGAGCAAAGTTCATTGAAGTCTCAATCTGGGAAGCACTTTAGAGTCGCAACTCTAGCTAAGAGAGTATTCACAGCTGGTGAAAGGAAATAAAATATAAGGAAGTGTGAGAAATGACAGAGAAAAAAAAAAAAAAAGAGGAGGCTGAAAAGACACGTTAAACTTTCATCTCTAGTTTGTGGGATAAATGCAAGCCACTCTACTCAGTAAACATAGCTCAACCTCTCTATATTTCATGAAGAGGCAGGAAACGGAGTTTCCATATCCCTGAATTTTACTCCCCCCCTACACTGCCCTCGTGTGGTCTTAGCTCCAGCACAAAAAAGGGTGCTGGAAGCACAAAACATTACGCTTAGGATTTTGGAGTAGTGTAAAGCCAGTCACATCAGATTTTGGACCTCATTCAGGTGCTTAATTCAGGATATTTTAACCAATCCTACTGTTCTGGACTAAAATCTCAAAAAAAAATTATAAAATATTAGAATCTGTTGTTATTTGATCAGAACAGCAGTTCCTAATCTGTCAGTCCCTGTGCTCTGAGAGCAGGCTTTACTGTGATCTCAGTGCCAGTTTCTTGCCCTATTTCAGCCTCTAGGTTTATGTCTCCAGGTTGCTGTTGTGTGGCTTGCGCGAAATCACAGAATCGTTCTGGTTGGAATAGACCTTTAAGATCATCAAGTCCAACCATGACTTGGTGGTTCCAGTTCTTTGCATAGGTTATGGGTGTTTATATAATGAAAGTTAGTATCTCCAAGCAAATGGCATGATTACACAATCAGATATCTGAAACAGTGAGGTGAAGGCTTTGGGCTAGTGGGACCATTTTCTCTCAGACGTGGCTCCTAGATATGAATCGTGTGTTAATTAAGTTTAAAATACCCCAACTACAGAATGTGCTGAATATGTGTAAGTCATCTATAGAGGAGTTTTGTCCTCAAACACTTGTGTCCTATCACAGGTCTAAACTGCCTAGAAGCAGAGAGGCAATTCCACAAGACTGGAGGAAGCAACTGTTTATTGTAGCATTACCCATCAGTCAGTACAGGGTGATTTTTGATCAGTTAGTAATGTCTGAACAGGATCTGACTGTAGCCAACTGCAGCCAGGATTGTGGCTATGTGTAGTGTTGCCTGGGCTTTCCTGACTCTCAGTATCACCTCTTCTTCCTGCCTTGGGCTCTTTACTATTTTGCACCTGACCACTGCTGAAGGAAGGGCCAAGCTTTCCAAGGATGGAGGGCTCACACTGTCTATGGCATGGGCAAATCTAAGGCTAATAAAGCCAGCAGCAGTGTGCTGGCTTACACTGAATTGTGGCCTATAAATATTTCTACACCAGTGATGTGCTGGGCAATGTCCTACTTCAACTGCTGCCTTAACTGATAGTAAAATGCAGCATTGGAGAGGGCACTCAGCCAGAGCTCTGGGTTCTCTTCCTGGCTTGGCCACAGTCATGCTCCATCTGTTTTGCTGTCTGTCACATGGGAGTAGTAAGACTGAAATTCCCTTGTAAAGGGCTTATATATCTACAATGCACTATGTAAGAATTAACTGTTTTTACTGTAGATTTTGGGAGCCAACTTTTGACCTTTCTGTGCACTCATATGTCATCAAATTGTCATAAGCCTGTTTGAAGAAATAATTTAAGCAACAGACTATAGCAGAATGAGAATTGCAAAAGCCACTCACATCAGATCTAATGGAAGGCCTTAGTCCCACCATCAAAACAGGAGAAACAGATCTAGACAGCAGCAGATCTCAGAAACCATTTCACACCAAGCCCTCCTGAAAGAGTTGGAACTGATGTAAGTTCATTTGTGTGTGATTCAAAGAAAATTCTCAAGCAACAGGTGAAAGAAACAAGTGTTGTGAAACTGAATATGATGAGGCCTGAATATGATGACCTCAACTGTCTCCTTGAATCCTTTTCTGCTTGTTAGTGAATGCCCCTTTCCTTCAGTTCAGGCACTCTCCTGTTTAGGCAAACACAAGTATCAGCTATGTACAGTACACTTGGTCCAAGGGAGACAACAAAGGAAGCAGAAAGGGCAAAAGCAACTTTTCCATGAGAAACCACAGTCTGGTCTTTGCAGGCTATAGCAACTCTGAGAGTAAAATGGGTACTGCGTCTGCTAACAGGCAGAGTTCTTAAAGGTTTACAAGAGGAAAAAGACATGGTGATTTTGTGGCAACATACCACGTGCTCTGATTTCCACGTTTAAGAAAAGGCAAAGGGTGCTGGTAGAATATATGAGAGCGATACCCTTAGAAAATAGTAACAGAATCTGAAAAAAAATCCTTTTCAATTATGAGTCATGATTTCTCAACAGTGCATCCATTATAGAATAAAATACTACCCTGACTGTCACTATGTAGAGCCTAATTAATAATTGAGGAAACATTTTAACAGTCATAAAAATGAAGGTACAATTATTTGACGATGATCTGATAATGACTGGTTTGTGGAAAGAAGTTTGGATTTTGGCAACTCCCTCCAAAGACAATTCCAACCAGAAAAGAATATGATTTGCAAATAGTGGTGATCTGTACTTTACAACTGTATCAGAAAAGAAGGCATCTGAACTACATGGCTATGAAAACAGAGATTTCGCAGTTTTTCTATTTGTTCTCCCTAATTTTCTGCAAATTTCCTGTGTTGAAACCAGTGCTCCCCATTGTTGGCCCCAGTTCCCCCCTTCCGCTACTGTTCTCAGATGTTCCTGATTGTCTCGTACTATGCTAAATTATATGCAGTTTGCCACAGGTGCTTCTGGCATCCTTGATCACAGTGATTATCGGCAAATCCAAAAGTGGATTAGCAAAGGTAATAATTAAATGGACACAGAAACATGTGGGAAGAGCTGGTAGTAGGATAACTGTCCTGCTTAGTGAAAGGTGTATGTGCATGAGATTTTGCATCTAAACTACACAATAACTAAGTGATCATTGTAGAAGGTGCATTCATCAATCACTTGTGGAAATAATCTGGTGGCAGGAAGATTAAGAGTCTGCCATGTGCTTTGTTGTTACCTGAAATTTGTAGATATTTGTGGATTGTTTCTGCTTTATGTTGAAATTTATTATCATAGATGATATGTGTAAATGGGTATGTACCTCTGTTCTCTAGTGATGTCCATTGTTCTTGCTCCTCTCCTCTCTCTCACCAGGCACCATCCACAAAAATGATAAGTTCTCATTAAAGAACTCAACTGCCATGTATTAATTTTAGATGGTGCCTCAGCTATACTGGCAAGTTAGATTCCCACAGACCACTGTGCATATATTAACATTGCTCTAAGGCCCATCCTTATTGTATCTGGACACTGTTTTGTGTGATCAGAACTCTGACAGCAAAGCTTTTGACTAAATCCACAGGAAAACTCTGTTTAGCACTCAGCAATCTGATCTCCATTATCCAGTTGGACTATTCCTTTGAGTTGTGCCTGGAAGTTTTATTGCAACTATTTGAACCTTAACTGGAGATCAGAGTAGAAAGGAGAATTTAAGAAAGTAGAAGTAGCAAAGAAAGATAACTACTTTTATTTATAGCAAAAGGCATTTTAGTGTGAGCTTAGAAAGGAAAGGCAAAAAATTTAAATCCAGCCTTTCAAGATGTAGCTTTCCATGTTATTTTAAATTTGGATCATGATTCAGTGTATTCGTGTGGCAGTCCATCCCCCACTTTTAAAAGAACAGTAATTCACTCCATTATATTCTGACTATGCAGGGAGTTTTTCTGATGCTCTGTCGCAGTCCTACAACAAATGACCAAGCCAGGGCACAAATTCAGTCTTAGCTGCAGATTTGTTACTGTCTCTTTTCCTGTCTCCCAAAGTAGACTTTGTTGTGGATGGAGGTTAGTGCACCCAAGCATGGGATCTCACTAACCTGTTCTCCACCAGTGAGATGATGAATTTGCAGGACAGAAAAGGTCCCAAAGCATTTTACCTTTTGGACTATGGGCCAAATATTTCTTGATTGCCCTGGTGTGGGTCAGAAATGTCTCAGTTACAACAGCATAGATTGGATAAGCCCTGTTGGCCTCAGTGGGATGGCTGAATTTGGCCCATTACTTTACAACTGTGTTATTAAAACAGTCAATCTTCTGTCTGCAAGGAAAAACATATATATATATATATATATATATAGAGAGAAGCAAACCCATCAGATGATGGCACAGAATCCCAACATTAGAGCAGAGCACATGCAAAGCTTTGCAAAAAAATAAGTTGAAATTATGGCTATTTATGAAATTAAATGGAAGAGAATTCTAACTTTTACAGTTCTTGTGCAATCACAAATGGATCTAAACTGAATTAGGAAAAAAAACCAACACCAAAACAATGGCAGTAGATAATTTTTGCATATATATATATAAATTCACATATGTCGGGATGTGCTATGGATAGTGTTGTAACAGGATAGGATATCAGACTTAATCTTGCTTTGTACTGCAGTGCTGACAATGTATGTGTTGCAGCACTGGAGAAAAAAGCAGCCTCCTCATTATTCTGTTTTGCAGCACACCAAGGCATCTGGGCAAGGAGACTTGCAGAACCATGGCAGGGCTGGAAAAAAATTGCCTGAAATGAGGTGTAAAGGTGAATAAAAAGTTATTTCCATGTTCTAGCTTGAAGAAGAGGGTATTTCTTTCAAAAAGCAGGAAGATAAATTAGAAAGATTTGCATCTAATGTGAACAGTTCCATGTATTTCCAATTAAGAGAAAAAAGCATAAAAAATTATGATGAATGATGCGTCTGCTTGGTCCTGTTCTCATTATACATACATCTGAAGTGGAACCAATGTCATTTATGAATAATTTAATTAAAATAATGACAAGTATTATTTTTGTAGCATACAAAACTGTAAACATTAATAAGGGAGAGAATCATGAAATGCAAGCTTAATTACAAAAACTAGGATAATCAGCTGAACTGATGCAGACAAGACAATTAACTCTTTAGAAAGCAGTTTACAGCTGTTAGGGTGGAACTAACATCCTAAGAGAGTTAGCATAGTCATTACTTTGAAGTCCACAATGTTTTGGAATAAACCATAAAAGCGACCTAAGATCTCTTTATTCTGTATGTCTTTTGAATATTCTACAGCCCTTAGAATTTCTCCCAGTATTTTGTTTCTGTTGTCTGCCAGCCCCAGGGCATGGTACTAAATCTCTATGCCAGCTCTTCTTCATAGTGGTGGCGAAGCTGTCATCAGGTGTAAGTAGAGAGTAGATGATACCCCTGGATCACTGCAGGCATTTGTGTCATGTTACCCCTCTCCTATCTGTAATTATTAACATCTGCTTAAAAATGAGTAAAGTTTCTTGCATCTTGCATTCTCCTGGAAAGAACTACGCTGGTCTGCCTGGTGGAAACATACTTCTGATTTCCTGTCTGTCCCTGCTTTTACTTGGGGACGTTTTTTGTAACTTCTTCTCTGCTCAGGTTTCCCCCCCTCGCCTTGATGTATTTAAAGGAAACAAGCATATTCTTTGTACTATCAGGATAAACAAAGAAGTTGTCAAAGCCTTCTCCTTTAAGATGGACTCCCCTGATTATTATTTCTAGCTTTATTTCAGCTTTCTTTAATCTTGGTACCAAAATTGTGCAGTTTTCTGTCTGGCTGTAGGGGAGAACACTTTTCAAATCGGGTCACCCTCTGCAAGGGTGAACTTTCAGTCCAAGTTCAAAATGAAATGCATCAGAAAGCTGAGAGTTATCACTCTGAGGATAAAACATACAGAGCTTCTAAAACCATAAACATTGTACTTGACAGCATGTCTGTTGCCTACTGCAGGCCAAAATGACATCATCTGCTCTGCAAGTGGCACTGCTTTTTTTACTCAGAGTATTCATTTCTCTGCTTTTCATTTCCCAGTACCTCATTTCTGACTCATCATATGAACTGAGCAAAAGAAGAATGGGAATTGGTAGCTGAGGTTTCATATTTTTCTTTCAGAGTCACTGCACTCTCACCCTCATCAAGCATGCTACCTCTGCACTTTGAGGCCAACCCTTTCCCAGCTCTGTAATTATATAAGTTGCAACAGAATTACAAAATAAGCAAACGTGTGATTGTGGAGCTAAAATTCTGATCACAAATTACAGATGTGATAGACAAATTTAGATGACATTTACACTTTCTGAATAAGGGGGGTGATTTGACCTTTGCCACAATGTTTTAAAAGCTTAGATTTTGGAATATGGCATATTAATAATTATTAAATTAGGTAAAAAATTCATCAGTATAGCCAGTTCTAATTTAAAACTATTTTTAATGAGAATGAAACTAAGAAATTGTCTACTAGCATGAATCAAACTCAAATTAAGGAAAAAATCTTAACAACGTGACATCTAGTGGCTGCACAGCGACATGACTGAAACCCCCAGAGCAAGGCTGTGCACAACCTGGGAAGTGCAAGCCAATACAGGTGCAGCAACAAAAGCAAATGTCATGTACTTTTGAAGGGAAAATACCTGAACATGGCTTTAAAAAACCTCTTCTGTTAGCTGGCACTTGTCTCTCAGAGGACAGTGCATCCCTGGAACACAGGGCAAGTGATGTTCTAACATGAGAAGTGGATCCCACTTCACTCTGTGAAATACTAAAATTTACTTCAATGGAGAAGTATTTCTGACCCTAAATTTTAATTCCGGATTTAATACCAACTCTCTGAACGTAATTCCTCTTGGCTTGAGTTTTCCCACCTGCAAACTAGGGATAATGCGGGGAAAATATTCAAGTGTGGCTTTCCAGCAGTGCTTTAGGTCAGTTCTTACAAAATGTTTGCCATTTTCAGATGGAAAATGCTACTAAGGGCATTTAACAAAGCAGTCTTACAATGACAGGTAATTGAATTGATTATGCACAGGAGATTGTGCCGGTGCAATACAGCTGCCCTGTGTTTTAGGCAAAGTCCAGTTTACATGAGTAGACACAAGGGGCATCAGCCAGCAGACCTGATCAGTTGTGATCATGTCAACGGACACAACTGTTTGAGAGACACCTGGAATTATGGTGCTTCTGCTCTCAACAATGCACAGAGCAGTATGATGCTGCCAGGAATAGGAATATTTCCCATCTTTCTGTTCTACTGAGAACTTTTTCTCCCAGGTTTATTAAAATTTTTATTTATTATTTCATTTTTAATTGTTAGCACAAATTTTGCTGCTTTTGGCATTTTCTGTGTATCAAAGTTTCCCTTCTCTTTTTCATACAATTCCAGCTTGAGGGAACGTAAGGAGAGTAGAATTTGGTGGTATGAAATGCTGAAATAGTACAAATTTCAGCAATGTTGGAAATGTCTGTTGCTCCTTAGTTTGAATATGTAGTAATTTTATTTTTTTAAATTTTTTTCATTCCATGTGCATTCATCAACTTTGAGTCTCTCCAACAATGGCAACTTAATATTAATAAGTCACGTTTGCCAGTAGCACTGAGGTTTGTATGTTGCCAAGAGCAGTTTTACACAGAGGATATATGTTCCAGGGTTCTTAAATATAATCAACTTAAAATATTACTAGAACTTACTACATTTCCTATTCATATGTAACAAAACTATGATTGTCTTGGAGACAATTTATGCAGGAAAATACATGATTTTTTTCCTAGAAAGCAAAATACTGTTAAACAACCTTGCACACTATGGATTGGTACATGGTACATCTCTTATTATAAAGATTTAATATTTCCATAGTAAGTTTCAATGATAAACTGTAAGGGCTGGCACTAAATAAGTTTTAATGACAGAAAATAGATTTGCGCCTCTATATGGACAGACAACTGATTTCCTCAGAGGCAAAAAATACCAGATGACATTTCAGGACAGATTGACAGGCTGTGTTTGTACAGAATTAATCTCAGGTAGAAGTGTTTTGTGCAACTGTGAATGCATGGGGGTTTAGAGGGAAGTCTGTAGGAATCATACAATTTAGGAGGGCTGTAAACACACACTCCATAGAATTGGGAATCCAAACTCCATGGAGTTTTATCTTCAAGTGTGAGTCCAAGAGAGACACTGATTTTCATCTACCCTGGTTCTCCCCAGCTCCTCACCCTTCTCTCCCTTTATCCAGTATCAGATTATAAGTGGAAGCAAAGGCTTCATGTTGGGCCTCAGCAAAAGCCCCAATTCCAATTCTTCAAGTCTCTGTCAGGATTTTACTTCTTGGTTCTGGCCTAGTGGTTGATATGCTGAGGTGCTAGATGAGTAATTCACTTTTAACTAGGGTTATGGAAACAGAGCAGGGGAATCAGTTTGTAAAGACTACCTACAGAGTATGTTGTAGTAGTAGCCAGGGAATAACCTAATGCTGGAAAACACAGATAAATTACTTTCTGGTACCACAGTCTTCTCAGTGTTTCTATAAAGCAGAAGCCAATGACTACTGTGTTAAGGACTTGAAGCATACTGGCAAATAATCATGATAGGGCAAATTAGGACATCTCACAGTCCAGTCTTCACATTCCTTCTTAAACAAGAGGAAGAAGCAATTTATTGCATTCTGTCATTAGACAAATATTCAGCTCTCAAATGTAACAGTACTGTTTTATTGAAACTTGTAGACATCAGCCTGCACTCTCCATATGTTCAGGGTTTTACAAGCTGTTTCCATTACAAAAAGAAACCAATTCTGAAGCCAGATAGTTAATTGGTTAAATCCTTTTTATTTACCAAAAACTGTAGGTGAAACACTGTTCCCTTCAATAGAGTAGGCAGATTCCTTGTTCACGCTTCCACACCTTTTCTAGAAACCACTCTGATTATAAAGCTTTCTCTGAGGATGATTCTTCCATGGTTTCTTTACAATTCTGGTTTGGTTTATTTATTATTTTATTTTATTTTATTATTGCATTGCATTCGTTAGGGCAAGAGCAGTGTTTTTCAGCCATAAAGAACTGCTAAATCCAACCCTTTAAAAAGATCTGTTCATTTCTGCTGTATTCTGTGAGAATGAATTTCCTAGGTAGTCTATATTTTGCATGGAGTACTTATTGATACTAATCATGGATTAGTAGAAAGCATAACTTGCACTGTCTGTATAGTTAATGCAAGTGTTGAAAAGTTTCTGTAATCAGAAGAATATGCTCCTGGTTTTGTTTGTTTGTTTGTTTTTCTTCAGGATGAGTTAAGACAGGACAAAACACTTATGAATCCTCTGGCCAAATTATATGATTTAACATGCTTCTCAAAAGGAAGAGATATTATCCTGTGAGTTTTATGGTGGGAAAAGCTGTCTGTAATAAAAGTTTCAGGACACTAGTTTGTCCAGCTGCAGTTACTCTTCAGGCAGAAATTGCCCCATGTATTATTCAGGTTGTCACATCAGTCTTAAATCCACTGAAAGACATTAAATTATAGATTTGCACATTTCAGTTTATGTTAACTGATAGTGAGGGTCAGTGTTCAAGTTGTTTTCTTAATTTTTAATGGCATCAGCTCAGTGACATGAAAGTTGAATCAGTGGAAGAGATTGATTTAGGAACTCTCAAGGGTCCCCCCAGACTCCCATTCTTCACCATGCTGGAAGTAATCTGCAGTACAAATGATGGTCTCCATTGCAGGTAGGAGCTGTGACTGCACCACACACAGGCTTTCTGTATAGCACACTTGGGAATCAAGAGCCTTTTGCACAGGTTAGCTGCTGGAGTCACTTGACTTCCCAAAAGACTCATGGCCTATGCCACTGCTACTATTAGCATCCCAAACAGCAGCTGTAAAACCTAGATTGTACCTGGTGCAGTCACACCTTCTGTTGGCACTGTGGAGGAACACAGATGGAGCAGCTGCTGCTTACCTACCCTTCCTAAGCACCAGTGCTGCACCACAGCCTGCCTTTTAGCAGCTGTTACAAGACAGGAACAGGAGGTCCAGCAAATTAAGCATAATTTGAAAGTGTGCAGTCCTTTCTATATAATGTCTGTCTTATCATTCTTTCACTCACTCCATAGTGGCTTTATGTGTGAAAAGACAGCCTGTTTCCTCTTCAAAAGAGAAAGGAGAATTTCAGAATTGCTGAATATTTCTTGTGAGGCAAATCCAAACATACAGGGCCCCATTAGCGATCACAGTGGTGTAACTGCTATTGTGGAGAAGTTAATTTTAGATTTTTAAAAAATAAAACCAGACCATTTTGTTTGACTTTTCAGGGCTTTGTAACCAGCAGAGGCTCAAGTGCATTTCAGAGAGATATTTTTTTTACTCATACTTCTGTTCTGTGGAGTGCTGCTCTGTAAACTGGTGGAATAGGCCAAAGTCATACTGCCAGCTATGGTCTTGTCTCAACCCCTTTTTACTAAATGTTCTTTGAACACTGTTTAATCTCATCTTTCCTGCACACATGGTGCACCTTTTCTCTGAAATACAGGGTGTGTGTTTCCCAGTCTGGTGAGCAGTCTTGTCTCTCTGGGACTAGCTCTGAGGAACATCTCTGTTGGTTTTGGAGCTATACTCTGCCTTGTAAATTATGAGAAAGTAAGTACTATGGTGTTTTTTATGGTATTTTTAAAATCAGTACCTGATGCTCCAGTTGATCTTGTTTCTACGTAAGATGCTTTTTTTGCTAACTAATAATGGACTGTGAGTTTTCCTAGCTGACTGTTAAGAAATCAATGTATTGAAGTAAAGCGGTTACACAATTGTCTTAAAATTTAGAGGCAGCAGAGTGCATTTCAGCGGGCAGAATTTAAAGTAATTAGTTCTGTAAAAGAAAAAAGGCAAGCCTGAGGGTATAGCAATTCCTTTATACTCACCTCTCCTGGAAAGTTCTTTTGCATCACCATTCAGCTGATTGATACTATGTGGGAGGAAGGGTTTTAATTAGAAAGGTGCAGCTGAAGGCTCAGTTTACACTGCTAGACATGTGCAACTTTGTTGAAATGGAGTCCTGTGCAGGGAGCTTCCTTGTAGACCCCTGTAGCTCATGTTATTTCCCAATGCCTACTGAAGCCCCTCCATCTTCTATCCTCTATGTGCATTACTGAACAAACAGGTAGAGCAAACAAAAAGTACCTTTGACTCTTCAGACACAGGCAGTACTTGTTTGCGATAGGAGTTGGCCAGCTTCATGTCATCCAGTTCTTCATGGACATGCTGCTGCCTACACCGATAATCTCCAGAAGGCCACTCTGTGTCAGATTTTCTTACTCCATCTCTGTAATTCAAATGGAAAACATTTCATGTGTAGTATTTCACATCTTAGCATTCCTTGGGGAACCTGAAGTGTAGGTTAGATAGTTCACAGAGTCTGAGGTCTAAAGATGCTGACAGGTGTCCTTTTAAGATGGATTTAGTCCATAACGTGTCTCAACTAACCTGACTGAGGGGAACAGAAGGTTTATGGAGTCCCAGTTTCTGCTTCACCATTTGAGTTGCAAAAGCAATTGCAGTATATTTCACATCGAAAGACAGTGAATAATTCTGTCCTCCGTGGTAGAATTCTGTCTACTTTAGTAGTGCTTTTGTAGTGAGGAATGTCCAACCTTTAGTATCCAGCACAGAGAAATGAAAATTATATATGCAAGTATTTTGACAGCTTGTATAGCATCTGGCAAATGATGTGTAGGAAGGCTTGTTCTCTTGTCTGTGTACAAGCTAAACACTTACTAGTTCCCACCTGTTAAAGATGAAATACTGTATAATGAAATTTAAAGTATTAGAAGCTCTTAGGAGAAATCTTTTTATTTTGTATCTGTCTCATATTTTATTATGCTATGAGGATACACCAAAAATGTCAAGACAGGACTTAAAATGTAATCTTAACTCTCACACTAGACATTAACTTGAACTTTGTGTGAATCCAAGGGAATGCAAATATTTATTTATTTATTTTAATGTTGGTTGGCCAAGCTGTCTATAATTAGCTAAAGAACTGAATAGCACATCAGTATTAATGAAAACCTTATAAAATATTAGTACTAACCAATCTTTAACTTCAGTAAGTATTAGAATCCTGTAGTAGAACCTTTAACAGTTATTTTCTACCACAGAAACTAAATAGGAATGATGAAAATTGTAGTGCATGGTTTAAATGTTGTAGGACCAGTGAGATATGTATGTGGGTAATGTACTAAACAGAAGAAAGTACAATCCGAGAAACCATACCTTTAAATTAAGCTTATGATTAAATATTTTTTAATTGGAATAACTTCCCAAGCATTTAAGGCCATGTAGCAAGAGGACAAGGGGTAGTGGCTCAAAACTGGAAGAGGGGAGATTTAGATTAGACATTAGGAGGAAATTCTTCACTATCAGGATGGTAAGACACTGGAACAGGTTGCCCAGAGAAGCTGGGGATGCCCCTTCCCTGAAAGTGATCAAGGGCAGGTTGGACAAGACTTGGAGCAACCTATTCTAGTGGAAGGTGGCCCTGCCCATTCAGGGGTGTTGGAACCAGGTGATCTTTTAGGTTGCTTCCAACCCAAACCCATGATTCTGTGATTTCCAGAAGGGAGAATAAACTGTTTGCTGACATCCCATTATTATTGAATTCTGTAATGGATTATAAACAGAAAATTCTGAAACTAATATTTCTGAATTTCTCATGTTAAAGCTATATAGCAATTCATCATTTGATAGGGAATATAGATAATCTAATTAGGTTATTTTGGAATATATTGAATGTGGAAGTTATTCAATAAGAATGCTTTCTAATCCTAGAAATGTGCCTGTATGAGCTACATCAAGTATGTATGCCTGTTTCAAACCCTGTTCCATTCTGTTCCTGAATACTCTTCCAGATTTCCTGGGCTGACTTTGGCCATTACTTGCTACCTTGCATTTGTCTCATGATGGCTGGGGTGCTGGTGGAACCAGCCACTGTCCAAGCTATGCTCTGCTTGTCCCAACCAGCTGCCACAGGTGGCAATCCTGTCTGTGCTGTAGTTGCTCACAGCTTCTCTCACCAGGCAGCTCTTCCCTTGACAGTGAGTTCAAGAAAGGATGGAAAGATTCCTATAAAGGAGCAGGGGAATTCATAGAAAGCTGCAAAAAACCCTCAAACATAGAAAGTGAGGGAAGAGGTACTAGAAAGCATCAGGAATCTCTCCAGAAAGCAGGATGTGGATTCCTAGAAAGTTCAGTGAAAGTCTGAACAAAGTGTAGGAAATCCGTGGGGAGCCTCAAAACCAGATTTTCATACCTATGACTGATGAATGCACCATAGAGCTTGACCTGGCTAAAGGCATTTAAAATATTGGCCATGTTGAATAGTTACAACCCCACATATTAATCTCTTGTGGCATATTCCTGCTAGATAGGAAGTTCCTCATTGCAAATAAATTCTGTTTTAAGTCACCAGGCTTTTAATTCAGCCTTTCTTGCAAATGCGTCACTCCAAGAATCTGCAGTTTTCACTGTATTTGCTGTTTCTGTAAATCTTTGCACAGCATCTATTGATCCAAAAGGAAGTTAATTGGAAATACAGAGCAACAGGCATGAACATGGTCCCAGAAGAGCATTCTTTGTCTGATGCTGAACTGTTAATCTTTATTATTCTTGGAAAACATTCTCCAGACTTCCACATTGTGACATCTTCAGATGCCAAGTGAAGGCAGAGTCTTTTTTTTATACCGAATCTCATGTTTTTCCTGAAGACTGTTCCTATTCAGCCAATCATTTTAGGTAAACATTGTAAGTCAGGTTCATGTAAAGCTAAATCCATACTCTGTTGACTTGGGGCTTTTTACATTTTTTACATTTGCAAGGGCTGGGTAGATTCAGAGGTCAGAGTCCATGTCTAAGGCCATGGATGCCATACTGATTCACAGGTCTGTGGCCTGTGATGTGGTTCTCTGAATGAATAACAACTCACCCTGCAGATCTGCAGCCTCTCTGTGATGTTTCAGTGACTTTTTATACTGACATAATAAGGCTTTGTAGGCTGCTCCCAGGTTTTGTAATGGAATAGCTCTGATGACAGTGAGGGAGGGGGTTTGTCCTTTGCTTGCAGATTACCATGGCAGTTTGCAAATATTAGTTTTCAGGAAAAGAAGCTTTCATAGGAAGGAGATGTATTTACAGAGAGGTTTTTTTACTCTGTGATACTGGTTTTGAAATGGGTGCAGGACTGAGAATGCCACATGCTGCAGTAAGGTAACTAGCATTCAACCCCCAGATGTTTAGTCAAGAATTATAAATAGAAGCAACAAGTAACAGCATGTTTTTACTTTGTGAACACAAAAGTTTTCACAGGACAGCCCAGCCCCCAAAGTGAAGCAAAATGATGGTGTCAGCTGGGTGTTCCTTGGCCAATTAACTTCAGAAATAAGGTGAGGCTAATTAGCCCCAGCTGAAGCCTTATTAGACTAAAAAAATTAGTCTGTAGAACTCCTGGGACCCAAGCTAGTATCTTCAGCCAGGCATGCAAAAGTGTGGTACTGCCTTTGGAGAACTGCAACTTTTTAAGATAACAAATCCTACCTCAGGACACAGGTATGTGCCTTCAGTTAAAGGCTTTAGCACTTCTACTTTTGAGAATTTTTGCTCCAAGTCATAAAGTCTTCTCCCTTCCTCCCTCTGGACCACAGCTGCATCTTATTTTCTTTGCCTTTTGGCAAGTATGGCTGGTCAGCCTAAAAAAAGCAGAGAAGGAGTCTCCTGCATTCACAAAGTAACTGCCAGGTCTGGTGAGGGTATCTGCCTTGTGTTTTCCTGTATTTATATGCTCTAACAGCTCTTTGAGATGTTTAATGGCGTTTTAGTTCATCATAAGCAATCATAACTTTAGGAATCACTCTTTCTTTACAGATCTCATGGACTTCATTAAGCACATGACTTCATTTGTGACTTGCTTTCTGCAATATGGGCTACTCCAGTGTTGAGGAGACTTGCTCTGAAATAAAAGGTAAGTTGTTGTTTTTTTTTTAAAAAAAGCAACTTAGTGCCTGGAGTACTTAATTATTTAAAAATTTAGTCACAGCTCTTGAGAATTTTTTCTTTCTGTGTAGCAGAGGTGGTGTTTGTTTGGTGGCCTGGTTTTTGGAGGAATTTGAGAGTAAACTAAAGGCTATCTTTTATAAACAAAATTCAAACTGTGAAAGGAAATAACAAGTTATATAAATTATTTCAAGATTGAATTAATTATATTTTCTAATATATGTGCATCTTTTGATTTTTGTACCATAAGGACCTGAAAATTGTAATCACATTACAATCCTGGGAGTATTGGTTGTTTTTTTCCAAATAGGGAAGATGAATATGATATTTAAAAGTGTCTTGGAGGAGGCCTTGCCTCTGTATCTTTTAGGTCAGATATGGTTTACATATATAAGAGGGGTTAAGTAAACTGTGTCGAGATCTGCAACATGTTTTACTGAGACTAAATATGTCACCAGATCTTTTTGGCTAGCATCTGTAGAAAGTGTAAATTACTTTCAAATGAGGGCTATTTGCAGAGGGTTACCTGTTAAAAATGTTTACCTCTCTGTGTATAGTTTTCTAAGTCTGACTTGTTAACAGAAGGGCACGCAACTCCTTTAAATATTACACATTTTCAAAGAGTTTGACCAAAGCACAGTATTCTAACGGATTGTTTACTGCTAATGGTACTGGCGATTACCATGAGGTAAACAGATTAAATATTAACTCCAGAACTTTACTTGCTGTAATTCCAAGTTGGAAATTACTATTAGTATGCAAGTATATCTTGTAAATCTAGATCAAAACAATCTAGTATGAAAGGAATGACTGATTATCTATGGAATGTGTGAATTCCTCAGAAAACAGTTTTATCTAAGAAAGAATTGAGATCAAGTAGATATTTTGTGTGTGCTCATGGAGGACCTGATTCAACTCTTCTGAAAATCAGTGAGCTTACTTCCAGTAGGAATGAAGTCCTAAACTAACACACTGTACTAATTCCTGTAGCAAACATGGACCTAGTCAATCAATCATGACTGCAGCTCAAAGCCACGACCCTTTAGTGGGCTCCAAATGGTCAGGGAGATTTTTCAACAACCTAAAAACTCTCATGTAGGTCTTGCATTTGGAAATATGTGCTGTCTATTTGGTATGACTCAAGCTTCACAGCATTTTGAATTATATTTTCATTTTTGTATGTGGACTTCAAACCATGGGTAAGTTTATTTTTAATAATTTACAAAATTTAGAGAATATTTGAGTGTGCTTTTTATATTCTTACATGTATTCAAACCATTAATAAGTCCCTTGTAATCACTGTTATTAAAGGTGAGGCACATTTGTGAGAACAATATTTGAGTTTTAAGTCTTCTCTGAACATTGTGCAAAACAGAACTTCTGGAACATAAATATACAGGTTGTATTGTAATGTAATCTGTCAGCTATCCTGAGAACTCATTAGTTTCTCATTATATCTTTGGTCTAAACATAATTTTCTATTAAGTAATTAAACAATGAACTTGCTCTTCTGTTTCTTGTAATATGTTTAAGTATATAAAATTCTTTATTGGTAAATAGTACTGTGGAAACATTGCTCTGATTAAAAGTCATAGTAGATAAGAGAAATTAGTGTGACAAGAAATTTGTGGTCACACAAGATCAAATGCCATTTTGTAGCAATACTGGGCAATGTGCTAAGAGACTGTACATTAGATACATCTTTCAATATTAGTCTACACAATTAGTCTATCTTTCATGAAGTATAATGAAACCTTTAGGAATTTTGCCCTTTCATAGTGCTCTTCATAAGACAAGGGTGAAGAACATACAGCCCAAGTAATCTTTTTTTACTGCTTGCTTTACATAATTTTTCTTTTATTTAGTATCTACAAGCTGTTTTCTGGATGTTATTGTTGAACTGAGTGACTTTTGGACTAGATTTTTAATTCATGGGCTCTTGATTTTGCTTATTGAAACATCTATATATAAACCACATGGAAACAAGAAAACTTCAATACATGTTCAGGGCATGGAAGTCGTTTTAAGGGACTGTTTAGTTTTTCATGAGCAGATCTGACTCTCTAATTTTTTGGCCCTTCAACACTGCAGTAGGAAAAAGAAGTTATCCCTTACAAAAACCTTGGATATTGACTAAGGAGTAAACTATTAGATTAGAACATTACTGCCATGAGATATTCAGATGTGCTGTTT
Source organism: Chaetura pelagica (assembly GCF_000747805.2). Lineage (NCBI taxonomy): Eukaryota > Metazoa > Chordata > Aves > Apodiformes > Apodidae > Chaetura > Chaetura pelagica. The sequence goes on from NW_009952711.1 coordinate 4,757,521, forward strand.
CAATAATGAGCACTTGCTTTGCTTTAAGAATTTTATAAAGCTTCCCAGGAGGTCAAAACAACCAGTCGGCTTAATGTAAGCTCTCCAGCTCTCCCTGGAGTATTCAGCTCATGTCGCTGTGTGGGTCACTTCACCACATTCCAGCTCCTTCCCTGCAGCTCCCTTAGCTGGTAGCTAGTGGTACAATGGCAGCAGCCCATTCCCCCAAAACCTCTTGTGTTCAAAGGTAGCTGTTCTGTCTTTAAAAATACTTCATAACTGGTGACATTTTTATTATTTTTAATAAGTACCAAAAATAACCTAAAAATAGATCTGAAGCTGGAATGTGAGCTACTTTACATGGATTAATGTGTTTATTAAAAATCTAGGGATTTTGGATAGTTTTGTGAGATACACATGACCTTCTTATGGTACTCCCCAGAGATACTAGTCATACTGTCTAAAAGCAGCATAAAGTAGTTCAGTCTCAAACAATATAATTAAGGGCACTTTGAGCCTGGCAATAGGATATGATCACAGTAGTCCTGCTTAAATAATCTTTCCAAGCATACCAGAGCTGTCAAATATTGCAATTATTGGTGCAATTAGTGCAAGGGTCTATATCTCTGGATATAACTGAACTTTGTGTTTTCATTGTTGAATAGAAAGAATCAATTTCTTCTCTTGGGAAGCATATGCTAAACACTAACCTCTGTAACAAGAGACCCCCATCTGCCTCTAAAGTTGTGCATGTATTATGGTTTACGGGATGTCTTATCCAGTCATAAAAAACAGCCATCACTGGGAGCATTCACTGGAAGCCATGTCATGGGCAGTCTCAGCAGAGAGGTCAAGGACTGCACAGATGGTGTAGGCTGATCTTCCTCCCCTACAATAAAGGCCTATGTTTGGGGTCAAGGGCTGTGGAGCAGCACAGAGAAGCTGTAAGTTATCAGCCCCAATACTACAGGGCCTCATCATTGTGCCTGGCGTCCTACAAACCTGTTACTAAAACAATCTGCACTTAGACCTTAAAGTCGAATCATTGTCCTCCCCATGTGGGCATAGAGGACCTGAGTGACCTAAGTGTGGCATCTCCTATTTGCATTACATTTGCTCACCCTATTTCATACTTACACTGCTGCTGACTATAGAAGCCACCTCTGTAAAAACAGTAGGATCAATAGACTTTGCTCATACAAATTAATTTTTAACAAGGTGTTAGCATTTGAAAAATGGTCTAATTAAGACATTCATATAAGCCAACTGCTTGATCAAGTGCAGACATAGTCTGTGTATTTCAAGTCTGAGGCACACAAATCAGATTTTTTAAATTAATGTGATCTTGCCATAACACTCACATTTACTATGTGTATTTTACTTCAAAATAATGTTTTTGTAGCACTTATAAGCAATGTAAAAAAAAAAAATCTACTGGTGGGTAGGGGACTGATTATTAAAACTTATAAGTGCTATGGCTTATGGTATGCAACTGACTGAAAGTATTCTAGACAATGTTGCAGTGTTGATCTTCTAAAAAAATTAAAACAATGAAAGTCCTTTAAAGTGGTGTCTTCTTCCAGGAACTGTACTTTGCTAGGTAAATGCTTATGGCAGCAGCCTCAGCAAATTGGGTTTACCCCTTTTGCATATATTTGTAGCACCCCTATGTCAAAGATGACCATCAGAGGAATTCCACATCTGAAGTACCTCCTTATGCTCCCGTGCTACATATCTGCAGTAGATTTTTTTTTTTCTCTTAATATTTTATCTGACCCTTACTGAAGAACAGCTGGACATGTTTAGACAGCAATGCACCCCTCCTAGGAGGCTGGCCAACCTCTTTCTCTTGTTAACTGTCAAGATGAGGTGCCATTGTGGCTTTTGTGCTAAACATGGTTTTTGATAAAGCTGTCCTACAGAGCAAAGGACTGTTCTGACAGTGAAAAATCTTTCAAAGGCCGCTGTAGGAGGCTCTTTGTTTCTGGCTTTCTAATTTCCAGTGAAATGACCTGAAACCAGATGTGAAAATAAGAACTCCATTAACCTTAAACACTTTCCATTCAGAATATGGAAGACAAGCTTACTGATTTATGCATTCTATCCTGTAAGAACATAGCTAACTACCCAGTTTCTCAGGGTCAATCTTGCATAACAAATAAAATCAACTAATGCCTGAGCTATGTCTCTTGTTCTAGGATTTCCCCTTGGTGGAAATCCAAATCCCATGTACTGTAAATCTCTCTTAGTGAGATAATTATTGTTCTGCCAGGTTGCTGTAAGCAGCACATATGATCAAAAGCAAGGAAAAGTGGTATAATTGCCAGATGGATTGTTGGGAGACTGGTTTACTAGCAGTAAATATTTTGAAATTGCAGGGAAAGGTCTGCATTTTGAAATACATCTTCAAATGACTTTTTTTTTTTTTTTTTTTTGGCTTAATGGAGATGGATTATTGTGCATGAGGCCTAGTGCTCAATGGATATGAAAGACTAGTGGCATACAGTCAAGACAGAAGCCCAAGGGAGAAACCCAGAGAAAATCAGGTAGGAGACTTGTAAGAAGAAAATGCTGCAGATCCACTTTCAGGCAGGGTAAATATCTTGGGTGGATTTTTGTCCTTGTTTTGAAGCTGCACTGCTCAGTTTCTTGTGTTCCTCTGTTTTCAAAGAACTGCCAGTAATAGCAAATGGTGGTTATAATGGCTTCCAGGATTCTGTAGCTTTAATATTTTGTCTTTTTGTGACAGAGCAGATTGAAATGTGTTTGTATCTGTATTTTGTTTCGCCTTCCTATCTTCTTGAATCAAAAGCCACTGAAGTGCTAGTAGTGTTTGCATATATATTACATTGGCAAATGGCCTCTATCTTTGAGGCATTATTTTTGAAGACTATTCATATGTGTGAAGACTGTGTCTCTAAGTCAAGGTTTCTTGGTTGTTGCTTTCTTTGCTCAAGACTTGCTGAAGCAGCCTTTGCATTTGCTTTGTAGCCTGGGATTCTGTGGTGATCTGGCAGCTGGATTCATGCCCCTTTTTGTTTCTGACAACTGTTCTTCAGTGTTATCATCTTCAAGAACAAGTGTTGTTTCTATAGCTTGAAAAACATGATCGCACTGGGGTTTACAAATGTATGAGGTGAAATTCTCTCTGCACTGAAGCCAAACAGGTTTTCTTCCTTAGATGGCAGAATGGTTACAGAGCAGAAGTTTTCTGCAGTGCATAAGCATCAGTTGCTAATGTCTTGAACATCTGACTTGGAAATGAAGATAAAACAATTCTGGTCTTGGTATAATGCAGTTTTATTATTGTTTTTTTCATTTTTGTTCAATAAATTTTGCTCCCTTACTATGGAAAACCAGCACCACTGCAGATTAGTTCTTTTATTCCCAAATATAATCTATTTGTTAAGTTATGTAAAAAGCATTGACAAAATACTCAACTCTTTATTTTAGCAATGTTTTTTGCCAAGCATGTGCTGCTGCTTTGGCTTCATGTTTGTTATTTGATGCCTTGGTCATGATACAGAAGCATTGCATCCATTCAATTCTGTTTGAGACTGTTCATTTCCTTCTATTCAGATCTTGACTTTTCAAGTCTTAACATATTTGATGTTTTGCTTTTTCATTCACAGCCCTGTTAATAACTGGAAAGCAGGCAGTGTTCCCTGTGAGGAGTTGTGCAATGAAACAAAGTATGATTATTTCTGAGGGTGTGGGAAGTATTCTTTACCTGTTAGATTATGTGCCTAATGCTGAGGAAATAATAGTATTAATGTGCCCAAACTGGCCCTCTTGGTGATACTGAGAATGTTTAAATTTGCAGTCAAGACAGGCATGAGTTTTCTCATACGTGAACAAAAGACAATTTTCTGATAGAGACAACAGTATGAAGTAACTCTTTATTTCTACATTCCCCACTAAAATATATGTTATTTTCTGAAGTAATGAAGCATTTATCAGTCAGCCTTTTGGCTGACCCCTGTCCAAAAGGGCCTGTTTTGTTTCACCAGTCTTAGAAGTTTTCTTTCTTTTCATTATTGTTTTATTTATTAGTATAACATGTAGTAGGATCCATAATCTCAATTTCTAGACAGTTGGAGCAATGTTTGGGATATGAAGTGAAAGCTTGGTTTCTAATACTTTAAAACAAACTGCTCAGTCCCTAGGTAGGTCAGAGAAGGACCATTTTAGTCTGGCCTCCTCTGTCATGGAAAAGGGGCTACCTGGGTCACCCAACCAGAAAGCTTGATCATTGCTCCTTTAAGGTACCATACCATTCATATTACCTATTTTAGTAACAGCTTTTAAAGGAAGATGTGGTCAACAAAGAAAAAATGTTATGTATAGGTTAATATATGGATTTTTTTAATATTTATTGAAATATACAGAGAAACACAAGGTCTAAAAGTATTTAGTAGTTTCTCCTCTGAGACTACCATTAGGGTGTGCAAATAGAAAGACATTAACACTCAGTACAATAATTATCTGGGTTTTTTTAGCAAGTTGTAAGTGCAAAATAGAATATAAGAATCTAAATTGATGTGCATGGAATGTTTTTTTTCTAGATGATCATGCACTATTTTTAATAGTGGTTAGAAAAAGGAAGGCTTTAAAAATATTATGTGTTTGAAAAAAGTAATCTATTATGCAATAACAGTTGCACTAAAGAGAAAATGAGCAGCTGTTACTGGATGTTACAGTTAATTGTTGTATTTTCCAGCACAAGGTTGTTTGGTGGGAACAGTGGGGGGAAAAAATGCAAGCAACTGCCAAAAACCCAAGTATGTGAGGTGAAACTAGAACTTTCTCTCATGAGAACTTTCTAAGATTCATAAGTAACTGAGAAAAGCATGTTGTATTGAAATCTCTGGAGATGTACTTTACAGAGACAGAGCACAGCGCTCGGCAAGAGAAAGGAAGAAGAACAGAAAATCAGATTGATGGGAAGGTGAGGGTCATTGGGATGGATGGAGGATAAAATGCCTGCTGCCACTTCAGATTGTTGTTTTGGTGTGGAGTGTTTTTGTGGCTCCCTGAGTAAATTTGAAGCTCCTAATCTTTCCCTCTTCCCCTATACAACGGGTTTTCGTGTGCTTTTTTTAAAATGAAATGAGCAAAGCATGTCCCTGTTACAAATCTGTATAGAAGCAGATAGATAAATTAGCTTGAGGCATTTTGTAGACACTGTAGGCCAAATCTGATGTCCTGTGTGCATGCCTTAAAAGCAGTCTCTGAAGAGAGACTTAAGCAAATATCCCTCCTAGGTTTTGGCTAGTGTTCCACTGGTGGGAAAGCAGTGGCAGAAAGCATCCCTAGGAAGGTTGCAGACAGGAACAGAAGGTCCAGAGGAGAGGGACCTGGCCCTCGTTGCAGGGGTGTCTCTTGGCTCAGCAGTGGCCATTACTCATGTGAGCATTTCTGTGCTGTGGCACAGCTTCTGACCCACCAAATCTGCCACAGGGTCTGCACTCTGGGAATAGAGCTTGTTAGTCAATGTATTCTTCCAGCACAGGGCTATAAAACATTGTAGGTCATAATAGGCAGCTATTTATTTCTTAGTATGTCCTTAGGTGCCAGAGGGGAGATTTTTTTTTTATTAAAATAAAAATAGCACTGGAATGCATTTATTAGGGATTGACTGTATTTATTTTGAACCACAACACATTAATCCAGATCCACAATCAAAGCTACAAGAAAATACAGTTTCCACTATACCCTGAGCTCAATTCTCTGAGCATTTACCCTTGTCTGCATTGCCTCCTGTTGTGAATAATTCTGCTGGATTCTATGAAACAACTTGCAGTAGCCAACGTTTGACCCAGTACTATTTGCAGGATCAGTCTCCAAATTTCTTCAGTACTAAGTTTAGCTCTACAGAACACATTGCCCAAAAATAGAAAAAGAACAAACCCAGACTTGGAAAGCTTGATGCTATGAAAAATAATGTTTTAAACATTAAAGCAGTCCAACCTGATTGCTATTAATTCATTAACTGGAGCATCTTACAGCTGGAAAAAAACTGTTTCTATTGCTGACTGTATTACATTAATTCAACTTGAGTGCAACTACTGAATATCAGTTGATATTAGAAAATTACATACTTTATGCAAAGTAAAAATACCTTGTTGTTTTGCACAAAACAAATTATGTCTACAGAAGCTTATGGCATAAGATTGTTAATATTGTTCCCATTACATTATGGAGACACTGGTCATGTCTCTGTATTTAAGACTCAACTGAGTTTTTTCCATAAAGCAGAAATTCATCCTTATATGTATTAATGTAAATTAGGTCTAATTTGAGACAGGGCTATAATGCCTGAATGAAATTCTGGAGTTTGTGAAGTCAGTAAGAATCATGGTATTAGTACCATGCATCTTCAAAGAATTTACAAACATATTCAACGATTAAAGTTTAAAAATAAGTTCTTTAAGCAAATAAAGAATTGACAACATCTTGTTATTGCTGTTATCACACTGGTGTGTCACTGCTTATGATTCACATGTTGATGGCTTTAGACAAGCAAATATCACTTATGCAGGAATTCAGTGCATAGGAATGGCATCAATAGGACAAACCATTTCATGTTCATTTTCAGGTAGGACCTGTTATGATCAGAAGGATTTTGAAAAAATGTACGACTTCATATAGCTTCATATGCACAGATGGACAGCAAGTGTGGGCTGGTCACTTAGCAGGTTGTATAAATAAATTGTCCCTTTCTCATTCCTGACCTGTGTTCTGCTTTTCCCCATGTTTTCTATGGTGTATTAAAGGAAGCAATATTGCAGGGCATATGAAGCCTTCAGATTATGCAGAGTTCTAGCACTGTAAGTGGCCATCCGCCCCTACTCTTTTGGACAAAACTGGTTAGTTCTGGTTAATTGGCTATCTATTTTCATGTTCTGCACAGATATTTCATTTTTGGTGGAAGAGTAACTGCCTTTCAGACATGAGGGCAACACTCTGGCTGCTCCTGCTGTGTAATCCCTTTACACCCAGAGATGGTTGCTAGCCACCTAGGATTGTTCCTGCCAGATACACACCAAGGGGGGCAAAAGAAGGCCCAGTCTGAAATTGCTTTTACACATCATCTTGTTTTATGTAGTGCAATTTATCAATATACAGGACAGATGAGCTAGCTTGTCTGTGCTGCCAATCTAAGGTCTACAGGTATTGTTATTAGGAACAATTTCCACATACTACTCTTGATTCTCCTGTACTTGTTTCTGCTTAGGTTGAGGACTGATTCTGTAAACTCTCCTTTCTTGTTACTGCAGCTCTCCAGATAACGATACAATGCACTCATTTGTGGATGGGTGTAGCTATATCAGTTTTTAACTCGCAGCAGAGAAATGCTGAAGCAAACAAGCATTTTGCACAGGGTTAATATGGTCTCTGGGCAGCCTGAGTTCTGTACAGTTCTGCAAGTTTTCTTTAGTAACATAACTAGACTTATACTTTCTTGATTATACAGCATCATCTGATTTACAGCTGCAGCAAGCAAAGCTTTGCCTTATCTGCTTGTTCTATCCCATTGCTGCCATGACCTCAGTGTGGCACACAAGGGAGTGTGATAAAGCCATGCAGTGACACAGGCCTGATCTGCCCAAATGCTGAGGCAGATTTTGACCACAGTATTTTCCAAACCACTTCTGTGGATAACTCACCAAAGTGCACAGGAATACTACTAGCAACGTGAAGGGTCCCTCATGGACCCTTCAGAATTGACATCAGAAAATACTGTGAAATTGTAGGGAGCAGAATTGTAGGAACCCAAAAGGAAGAGCACCCTACGAAGGGTGCTCTCATTGTAGGGTGCTCTTCTGGTACCCTGACATTTTGTTGTGAAAATAGCTCAGGAGCATCACTGAATAGGATGTCTATTTATTCATGGTCACCACCACCAACCATATATATGTGTATGTACTAGAAATTAACTTTGATTTAATTGGATACATTTAATTCACAATGACTAAGCAGAAATAATTTCATTTTTCCGTGCTGGATATTTAAGAAGTGGTATATGTCCAACCACTTTGCTTTGGCAAGAGAATCAATGCCTTAGAGCTCTGATGTGGAGATGGTCTTCCTTGGGGAATTCAAATCTAGGACTGGGTCTGAGACCAGTATCTAGTTTTAATTACTGCTACCAAAATAAAAATCACTCCCACAAAGCAGATGAAATCCCACCATGTAGATCAACAGCAGAAGGCCTCTTTTAAAGCTTATATGTACATAGGCTTTGTGCTGACCTCTGCACAGCAGAAGCCTCTGTTGCTGGCCCAACTCCACAGGAATGAATTTTGTCCAGAAAGCACAGTGGAAAAGATTCAGATTAATATTAGGTTAGGATTTTAATATCAGGTTGCATAAAAGTCAAGAAAATTGTTTTAAAATAACAGAATATAATTGTATAAAAAACCTGTGCAGAAGTACAGCTTTGTCTTTTTGGTGTTGATCTTATAGCACATGGTTTTTCCCTTCTGTGATTGTATTCTGTGTTACTAAACCTCATCACTGAGGAGTTGATTACTTGCCAATCAATTTGTGGCTCCATAAAGATTTAATAAGTTAAAACTACTTCAGTTTACACTCTGACAATGCAGGTATTGTGTTTAATTTTCAGGTGATCCTTTCTTAAGTAATGGCTGTAAGAAGTGAGCGGTGCTCTGGCACATTAATTCAGCACTGAATCAATTAACTACCTATGCATGCTGTTTTGTAACAATACCTCATCTTTTTCAGTTAATTAGGCAGCATGATTAGCACCATATGTGTTGTATTAACAGGTCAGTACCTCATCTCACTGCAACTTAATCTAGGAGATGGATCTGAAAGCCATATGAAAAGAACAATTTACCATTTCCACCTCCAAGTTCCAAGTTTGGAATGTGAGCAGCCTGATGTTTCATGAAAAGAGATCAGTTTTGAACTTGTCTTCTATATAGATTTTTTTTTGTCTAGAAATGTGAATTTCTGCTTGAAGCATACAGGTTTTGTAACATGGTCCAAACGATTATTTGCATAAAAGCTACACAACAAAATGAGAAAATTCTTCACTTCTTACTCCACATTGGTCAATTCGTATTTGTCATACACATCATTTTCGTCTCCTGGCTGAGTATCTGAATGATGAATTTCAATAAGAACAATATAGGTCATTGCTCCAAGTACACCTCCCAGCATAGGTGCAACAACAGGGACCCACCACCAGTTATTCCCAGCCCTGTAAGACAAAACAAAACAAAAAACAAAAACACACACAAAAAAACGCCCCTAAGAATTATTATTATTTGTTACTCTTTTGAACACCTTACATTACATTTGGCAGTGAACAAGTATGGTGGTGTGACACTAGCTGTACTGTAGCACTTTCTATTTTGTCTTTATATTGTGACTGAAATGCTAAGTAACAACTACCAGGCATGTTAGCTTACATGCTTTACTTGCACCTTAGAAAACAAGGTCTCTTGACTGCATGTCAGTTTTGGGGGCAGGGGATAGCTTCTCCCTTGTGGAAAATGGGCTTCATTGATTTACAATGAAGTGAACTAGGATGTATTTAGTGCACAGCAATCTTCACTGATGCTACTGCCAGATGCTCGTGAATAGGTTTTCAGGAGTGATTCATGCAAATATATGTTGCAAAAATGAGTTGTCTCATCTGCATGGAGATTTGCAGGTTTAGGCCTGCAACAGTAGATACGGTGATGTTCTTGACAAGTACAATAGATTATACTTGATTTTTAGTATATTTGCCTCAAGGAATGTAATAAAAATCATGGTGAATGTAAAGTGGGTTATATTTGACTAGAGTGGTGAAGATTCAAATTTCACGATGTAGTGTCTTATGTCTAAGTTTATAATGCAGAACCTTTCAGTAAGAAGTAAATAAGCAGTTAAAAGTTTATACACCTAAAACTTTATCTTTTTTAGAATTGCTATGTTCAGTAAGGAAGTCCAACAAATTGGCTCCTTTAAAATGTTCACATTCACTTGGTACAGTTACTTGGATTTCATTTTAAATATGTAGATTTATGAACATTTTTAAAGAAACCAGTTCACCATGAAATGGCATAAAACAACAGCAGCTGCTTTATGCAGGAGGCTTGGGCTTGTAGAATTGTTCTCCCTTTCCTGGGGGTCCCCATTCTGACAGTGTATCACTGAGTATTGGTTTCAGAGCACAGACTTTATTTACTGGCAGATGAAGGTGTTTGATTCAAGACAGGGTTTATTAACAGAATACATCAGTCTGCAGTGAAAACCCAGACACCTCAATTCCATGCATATTGAAAATAAGAGGAGTAACTTTTTTTTTCCTCCCAGAAATACAAATGGACAAATTAATATGTGAGAGGAACTTTGCAAGAAGCTGCCAGGGGAACTTTTCAACTGTAAGGATTATTATTCAACACTCAGTTGTATAGATTTACGCTCAAGTGAACTTGTAGTTACATCACAACACAGGAATGGAACAGGGCTGATCCCACAGTGCCCTATTGATGATAATATTCCTTATTCAGAAATGCTTTCATTGTGTATGTTTTTGCCTTTGGAATTAGTTAGGTCTTGCCCTGAAGATATAAAATAACTCCTGATACTGTTCTACTGAGTTTACAGATCTGTCTGTTGTTCAGTCATGAATGTCGATTGAGCCCATGAATTTCTGGAACAAGCATGGACTAGGGTTTTATTGAATTAATCAGCACAACAAAGTTTTTATCAAGTACTTGTGTGTATTCCTTTGTGTGTGCCTGCCTTTGTTCATGGGCATATAATTAAGGTGTTTCTTGGCAGGTTTCTTTCTGGGCTTGTTCCATGAACTGATATGTGCCTAGTTGGCTACTGCATGACCTTCTTCAAATCATGGCCTGTATTTGCAGCAGCTGCTGTCAGCTGCACTTCAGCCAGCTGGGTGGAAGGGGAAGGGGATCGAGAGCATTGTTGTTAACCTGAATCAAACCATGACAGACACCCTCTGCTAACATAATGGATGTGAAGTCTTTATAGAGGGTGTTGCCAAAGCTGAAATGAGATCAGGACTCAGTTGAGTTATGAGTTTCCATGACACTCAATCCTCCTTCATTGACACAGGAGCACAAACTCTGTGACAAGCAGAAGCAGCTTCACTGAAGTAACCTGAGTTCCCTTATGCCCTACCTTTGCCTGACTTACAGCTTTGCTGCCAAGTTAGCAGGAAAACATCCAGCTATGTCTTTTATCATAATCAGGTGTGTTTGCTGTGGGGCAGAGCAAGTGGGAGGAGGCATAGGCACAGGCCTGGCAAGGGGAGTTAACTGCAAAAATGTCCAGGAAACTGCAGTGGTCTAGGAACTTTGGCCATTTTAGACTTGCAAATACATTTCTCTTGTAGCCAGCAGCTGCGGGATGGTGAGATAACCCTGTTTCCTACAAGACATGCTAGGATTATTCAGGTGTTCAGCTGTGTGGAAGCTGTCTGGCTACTGTTCCATACTCCGTCAAGAATGCAAGAGACTTGCCATCCAAAACCCTGTGCAGACAAGAGCTGTGTCTCCTGACCCTTTCCAAAATGCAGTTTAGTTTAGTCCGGGCGACTTGTCCCCGGGGCTGGCAGCCACGAGGTGTCAGCGTTACCGCGGCAGAGGAGCGCTGGGAGGGAGCACGGCAGATTCCCTGTCATTGCTGCTGCCACTGCCACTCACAGCCGCCTCGGCAGAGGTGCATCGGACCCCGCAACGACCCAAGGCTGAAACATGCTTCAAATGCTGCTGCGAAATCTTCTTTAGAGCTGTTTCTCACTTTCTCGTTGCTACTTCATGCTGTGTTACGCTTGTCAAAATCCAGACTTCTGGTATTTGTACCCAAGCTCTGACTTTTTTCTCACTACACACAAAACTTCAGTACCCAAAACTTGTCTTAAGCTTATTAGAATATTAAACGTGCTTAAGAGAGATTCCTGTTTATCTCCATGGTTTTAGGACAAATAATTTGTAACATTTTGGTCTTTAAAGTGAGCAGTTGTCTTTACTGATGGCACAGTTGTCATTGGTGACAGCTGCTCCCAAAAGGTAGAAGAGCAGTTTGCAGGAGCAGGCTACAGTTCTGACCATGCCTGTTTCATGTGAAGTGGTGCTCTCTCTAGGGTGCCAGACAGACACCCTTTCCAGCTGCAGTGGGTCAACAACTTCTAACAGGAGCTTTTAACCTAGACAAAGCCAGTTGCACTGGCTGGGGTACATGTACCATAGAGAGAACAAGATAAAGCCAGAATTTACTGGAAGGGCAGAGGGAACTGATTATTTCAATGTTTAGAGCATTTGGTTGAGATCAGGGTGTAGAGACTGTCATCCTTTTCTATCTGATCTGTTCCAAAGTATGGCTTTCCTGGCAGTCCCTGTCTGCTCTGCAGGCAGCACTCAATACTTGCTGGCAGAGTGTGACAGAGAGTAACTCGGTCATTGTGATGTGTTTCCATCCTCACTTCAATTGATGCTCTGTGCATCCCTTGTGTCACTGTGGAGGTTTCATGCTTAGGTGCCAGTTCCTGGGCATGCCTTACTAGAGAGCTTAAGCACCTGCCTCAAGGTTGTGAATCCCAGGTGAGTTGAGACATCCAGTGTTTAGCTGTCAACTGTTGCTACTTCCAGAAACTGCACTTCCAGTTTCTTATGCACATGTAACACCAGCAAAGCATCAGGCAGTTCAGGATCCTAGCCTTTCCAGAGGATTCAGACTTTCTTCATGGCCTGTAACTAATCCAAAGTTTCCAGGTACCTATTAGAGCTCCAGTTCTTCCTATGTCCACCTGGATCTGTGCAGTAAATAGATGAGAACATATTCCTGTTGTATCCTGTTCCCTTGAACTTGGTTATATGTCATGCCTAGTTTTTTGTATGAAAAAACCTTTCCTGCTGTTCTCCTCTGCTAAGGCATGTGATTTGTGTAGATGGAAGTAATAATAAATACAGATTATTTGTACTTGGTGAAGTAGCTAAAATGAAATCTCTATTAACCAGAGCTCTCTAGTGGTCTGTAGTACTTCTGGGGATTCCTACTTGTAAATAACTAGAAAAACAAACTGTGCAAAAATAAACCAAAAGACCTACCTCCTGATGACAGATTACTCTAACTTAGCTATCCCAGAGTGCCTCTTAGGCTGGATATGTGTAAGCTGTGGATTTGATATGCAACTCATTAGCTGTGCATTTGGCCAGCCAAGACTGCATGTGCGTGCGTGCACACATGCACAGGGATTTGAGAGTGCTCTGAAATGTGGGAAAATGAAGGAAGCTTTCTTTCATTTACTCCTTCCCTCCAAGGCAGGAAGTCAGGCTTTTAGATTGTTGTATATTTCTGCAATAACTCAGTAGTAATAATAGGCTAAATCAATCCGATGTCTGTGTTTTTTTATAGTACCCAATAAATACTTTCCTGCCTAACTCTCTCACTGTTCCATTTTTTTCCTGAAAGCTGCAGTACAAGAAAAGAAAGAACTCTTACATTTTCAGTGACCTCTAGGAATCTCTAATATTTTTGGAAGGGTCTGCTCGAAACTATGATTGGTATTAGAGATAATGCATGTTTCGTTTGCCCTAGAAGCAGGAAATCCTTCTTAAGGCCCAGTTTCTAGAAGATGTCTGACTTAAAGTGCATGAATAGCTGCTTCTGGTATGCAAAGAATTACCTATATGCATATAAAGTATGACTTGGTACCATGTTGAATCAGGATTCTTCCTAGAAAGCAATTTTAGCCAAGGGCATTTTACTTCATATCCAGGCATACTTACGTGAATACATCCATCCCCCATCCTGCAACGGCTGTGAAGAGCCTTGGGCCTAGATCCCTGGCTGGGTTCATGGCACAGCCACTGTTCATTCCCAAGGAGCAAGTAAGAACAATTATAAGAACTCCTACTGCAATTGGCTCCAGGCCCTTTGGTACGCTGTTATTTTTGGTGTCAAAAATAGCAAATATAGCCAGAAGAAGAACAGCTGTTGACATCACCTGGCCAATGCAAAGAAAAGAATATTGAATAAATATGTGCAGATTCTTTCCAATAATGAGAAGAGGGGCCATAGCAGCTGTGGATTGTGGTGGCTTAAAGGTGGTATTTAGATTTATCCCACTACACGGAATAGCAAAATTTGGCACCCAGTGCTTCTCTGCTTCAGAGTAATGAGAAGTTTTGATACCTGTGCTGAAAGAACAAGTCAGTAAATGTGCTGAGGATACCTGGAAAAAAAATATGCAACAACCTGGTGTAGAAAGAATAGAGGATTTAGAAGGCATCTCCTGTGTAAGGTCTGATGCTTTGTTTCCACACTTCTTCCTATCAATTTAACAGTTCAATGTACTTGATTTTGGGCCGTTCTGTTATGCCAATACAACCAGTTATGTTTGATATAAAAGTATTTTATGTGACTATACCTTACACTGATAAATTAGACTAGATATGCACCTTTTTATCCAGGTATTGCATAATGTAAGAAAAAAAGTGAAGTCTACAAAGTCAGAACTGGGCAGCTGAAAACTTAGGAATTACTAAGTTAAGGTTGCACGTGTAACTGTAACATGAACTCTATATTGAATATGCTAATAGAGCTGCTGAAGGAAATGTTCTTGGAATTAATTTGATGGTACTGCTGCTCTGCTTAAATCAAACGCTTTGTAAATGTTGATTTTGCTAATAATTAATTTAGGGGAAAAACAAAATGGTTCAGCAATCAAAACATTAAATTCCCATACTGATTTAAAGAATCTGAAGTTTGGGGAGGTTTAAAAATTATTTTTGTAATCTGGTTTTACTTGTCTTAAAATGGGCAAAAAGATCTCATGAGAAAGTCTGTTGACTGATCCAAAGGAAAAATCAGAAGTCTTTCTTACACAATTTCAGTACAGTGTTTAGATTTTTTTTGAAGCCAGTTTTCAATATCTTCAAATCCCTTACATAAGAAATTCCTGTGCTCCAGCAATCCCTAGTTTTTTAGAGCTTACTTATGCAGTGTAGTTATTTCAGGTATGCCTGAAAAAGACAGGTAAACTGATTAGAAGTAAATAGAAGATCTGAAACTTCGTTTTCATTGTTGGATATGTGGGATTAGAAGATACAGATTAGAAACACAGTGGAGATTTTCCTCCGTTTCAGTCATTTGAAAAATAACAAATATTGCAAATCCGTTTGTGAAGAGAAGGTTAGGAAGGAGGTTTATGGTAGCAGAAAACTCAGTTGTTCAGTGTGTTAATCTGGCTGCTTAAGCATTACTTAAGGAATAGCAGGTCCACAATATTTTGATATTTTGGCTGCATTTTGATGTAAATGGACATAGCTCTGCTAAAGTTCATGGAGAAGCACTGATTTATGCTGGGGAAAATCTCTTTAATGCAATACATACAAGCCATGTATGTGCAACAAGTAATATGATGCATGTGGAAAGAACAACTTGAAATTATCTTGCTTGTAAAATATGACTAAAATGTAAACCCCCACCCCAACAGCATTGCATTCTCATTGCTCTTGGGCAGTGATGTATGACATGGTGAGAGTCATCATACCTGTTAGATATATACGTATTTTTTTACTGCTTGGTTTTACAGTTTTCAGTATGTTTAAATTGTAGAATCAAGACAGGAAGTGTACTTACCTGATCTGCAAATCCATTTATGAGGGACAGATAGGGAGCTGGATATGTTGCAAAGATGTGTGCTGTTGCATTAGGTCCTGTGACCTCAAGTCTTCCATTGCTATACTCCATAAAGGCATCTATAGGAAACAAAGATTACCTGATTGCACTTCTCCATAAACATTAGGTTTTCTAGGACTAGAATATACATGATAGGTCTGTGCAGTTCATATTCCCAACTGACACTGATAGTATTTCTGGAAGAATAGCTAATGGATTTGACGTGATGTACTAATCATACTCTTCCTGCCTCATCTCTCCTCCTGTGCCCTGAAGTACTTGTTCTTATCACAGCTTTCAAAATAAGGCTTTTCTCTGCTGCTCATTGCTCCAAACTCTTCACTGTAAAGACTGTTCTGAACACAGTTGCATTACTCTGTAACAGGTGCTATATTTGGCATAATGCCCCCTCAAAATACACAGCATCCTGATTGTACTATTGTGGATTCCCAGCTACCAGGAGTTACTGCTGTTGCATTTGACAGTTGTGTGGTGACTTCTGGGAGTGAACTCTCCTGAGAGACCTCCTCGGCTACAGGAGTTTAAATTTTTCACTCGGTGTGGGCTTTACACCCAACTGCCACACAGGTCATCCAAAATATGAGGGGAGAGGCTAACCCCAACA
The DNA here is from genome assembly GCF_000747805.2 of Chaetura pelagica. Taxonomy (NCBI): domain Eukaryota; kingdom Metazoa; phylum Chordata; class Aves; order Apodiformes; family Apodidae; genus Chaetura; species Chaetura pelagica. Next base: position 4,773,794 of record NW_009952711.1, read on the forward strand.
CTTCAGTCTTAGCATATTTAAGTTAGTTTTTATATATACAGTAAAGATTTGTGTATATTGCACACACATGTATATCTATGTTCATATATTTCAGACATATTTTAAATAGTAGAATATGACTTCTGTGTGGGAATAATTTGCTGCCTTGGCAATGCTAGAATAAGATGGAGCACTCAAATCTGTATAGGCAGATATATGTAACAAATGGATCCAGTGATTAGGTGATACTTGTGAGTAAAGAAGCAGCTTCCCATCTCTAATGAAAGTCATGATTACTACTGGTGCTGAGCACATCTCTGACACACAACAGGCATTTTCCTTTTTTCTCACTTGCATCCAGACCCAGCACTGACTACAGACATAATGCCCATAGGAGACAGGGTTTGGAGGAGATGGGCTAAGACAGTAGGAGCACGATTTTGGGGTGTGTGATTGAAGTAACTGATCTGAGTGGATTCATCAAATCAGGGAGTGTGTTACCAAGTTTTTTTCACTTTGTGGCACACCATGTAAAAGAGACAAGCCTCAAGGGGTAATTTTTAATTATTTTTCCCCTTTTTTCCATTCTAGTATGACCCCTTTATCACTCAACCTGGAGTTCATTGCCTTGGAGAGCTACCTTTCTAGGGTGGTCTGAAGTTTAGTCAGGAGGGACTTGATTTCATATCCTGTAACCTCAATGAACGATGTTGGTGATACTTGCCTACAGGCACTTGGATCAGGGCTTTAATGTTTCTAATTTGCTTGGAAGATGAATAGTCCTGTATCCTGGCTATTAGGTAATTTAAAATCCTTACTGAGAAATACATGATCTCAGAGTATCTGATTTCTCATGAATAATTTTTTCTAAATTTCAGAATGCTTGATGGAGTATTAATGTTTCAGAAAAGTTGTAGGATACCTGCAATGTTTGAGCCTTTTTTTTTCTCCTCCAGATTCTTTATTCTTCTTCCTTCTTTATGGCTTTAGCTTCAGTCCTGCCATTAGCCCTTTGTGAACCGAGTCCTCTGCCTGCTTGGTATTCAATGAAAAATTGGAGACTGCTTGACCTCTAGTTTGTCCTGTGAGCATGTTTAAGGTGTACTCACCGTAATAAATCCCAAAGACAGCTGCTGCTCCAACAAATGCTCCCAGGAGTTGTGCTAATATGTAAATTGGTAATTTGGTCCATTTTAATCTTCCAGTCACGCACATGGCTAATGAAACGGCTGGGTTTATGTGACCACCTGAAAAATAAATCACAAAATAAGTCATATGGTTGACTGAGATACATGAGAATAGGTGAAGGATTTGTAAAAATGTGGGTGCTTTGGAGCACAAGACTAGTACATGCTTTTCTAGATGTTATTTTGCAATTAAATACTGACTGCAATTAAACTGGAACAAGTTGAACAAAACTGGGGGGTGGGAGGGAGCCAAAATTCACCAAGATCCTGCTTGCCTCTTGATGTTTGCAGTCTGTGCTGCTTATCAGAATGCTGCCCTAACTTTTCTAGAAAAAAAGCCTAAATCTGCTCTGTTGGTTGTGATGGGACATAGTCTGGACATGACCCCTCTCAAGGAGCTTTTGGTTTTTTATTTTTAGGAGGATTGGGGCAGCAGAACATTTATTCAATTTAGCAGGCACATATTACGATGAAGGACTATGACTGGCTTGATCATGTATCTTGAGGCAGATCTGAAGTCCCCTGGATTTAAGTCATGTTTATGTCCCTGTCTTCAACCTGAGGCTACTGAGGAACTCATGTTTTCATGAAGATAAAATAATTTTAGGGTGGTGCAGCATCATGCTGACTGCTGGTGAGCTATGCCCAGATGGTATCTGGGGACAGCAGTGCATAGTTCCTCATCACACCTTTTCATCAAGCTCTTACACCCTCCAGAAAGGTCCATGATGAGGAAACTGACAAAGTAGCTGTGCTGAAAGAGAGTTTTCTATTTCCTGTGGAATTTCCTTTGTTTGCATTTACAAGTAGCTACACCTGAATTCACACATGGAGAAGATTTCAGCAACACTGAAATTCTTTGTGACAATTTTAGTTTCTAAAATATATTCATTATCAAGTCACATGCTAGTTGCTTCCCTCAACATGTTTTATCAATGTGGAAAAAAGCATTGAATGCTTTTGGAAAACATAGTTTTTTACAAAAATGCAGTTGATGCTTAAGAATTAGAAATTGCAAAATAAATGAATGAAGCAATGCTCCACAGTGGAAGTACAGGAAAACCCAAGTTCTGCAAAGTCATGGCAGATCCATTGCTTACCTTCTAGGTAAAGTCTAATTTCAAACCATATGGTTATCAGAAAAAATGGCCTTTGTCTTAATAAAATAACTAAAAGAGCATGACCTTTGTCTGTCAAAAGCTAGTGGTGGAGAAAGGGCTTCTATGTACAGTTTCTGTGTTTGCTTGCACTTTGGGTCAGTGAGTCACTATCTTATGAAATCCAGGCACCTTTGATACATAATGAACTGACAAACACAGATAAGAAGCTGGATAAAACCTTCTTTGTATCACTTCCAAAACTCTGACCTAGTAGCTCCAGTCTTGAATTAATTTTGAATTCCTCACTGTGTTTCAAATTCTTTAGCACAGAGCAAATAGATGGATGGCACCTTATTTAACAGCCCTTCATGTGAATTTTGATAAATTGTTGTCTTGTCTCTTTGTTCTTTACTCTGGCTGGAATGAATAATTTTCCCTTCTTTCAACACCTGATATTTTCCCCCACCTGTGTATAATACAGGCTGATTATGATGATGGTCAGGGCAAGTCATAGTAATATTAGAGTTGTCTGATCAACATTAAATCTGGAAAGGAAAAGTCCAGTTGAGGGCTCTCATGCTGGCGTAAGGGTGTTAAAGCATTCTTGGTTCCTGTGCCACTGGTAGTTTCCTTTTTTGTGGGATTTTTTTAGAAAGTCTTCTCTGGACAGTGTGTTCCCTATTCTTTTGTAGTTCCAGTGGTCCTGGTAATGATTTTTTTAATATATATTTTCTTTAATGGTAAGTTGGAAAAAATGGTGGGATATTATCTAGACATTGAGGAAAATTAGATTGAAGAAAAGCAAAAAGGGGGATTTTCCTAGATGGAAGAGCTCAAATTCACTGAGTATGTTTTATGTTACCGTGAATTCAGAATTTCATAAAGAACTGATGCAAAATATCTTAGCAGTACTTAAACATGAGATATAATGGCCAAAGAGCCTCAAAATTTCCTAACAAATTCTGTATAGGAACTGATATGTTAAAGTGTCCACTAGTAATTAGATGTTGGATAGTCGCATCCTATTGAAATATGTTTCTATTCTTTCACAGAGAAAATGCACCGCGTGCAGAGTCCTTTGTCATGGGAAGAGCACAGGAAGCAGAACCCTGCAACATCTGCAACTGCTCTGCCCTGCTGGGACTGAACTCATAATAGAGTTTAGTATCCCTTAAAGATGCAAATATAGCACAGGTTAATGTCTTGACAGTTTTTTTTCCATGGTATTACATTAGAAGAGTTTTCCTGCCTCCATGTAAACTAAGAGCTGAAGCTTAAAGTTGTTCAGAGAATAGGAATGTACTACCACATTGATGTGAGGTATGAGCTATTCTACTCTGTTTCCATGACAGTAACAAGACTGACTGTTTTGCAGTACCTTGAGCACTTTCTGATGTGAGCTTACCTTTTCATGCCTGGTGTCTCTGTAAAATAATGTGTAAAAGAGAAGAGAAACACCCATAGTAATTTCTGCTATAGCAGCTATTTATAATGGCCTAATTATACCTAGAGATACCTGCTCAGATCGACTTTACCCTCTTTATGAATGATAAGAAATTCCTCTAGGAGAACCAGAGTAAAAGGACACTATTTGCTTTAGGAGGGCAATATATGCACCACATACAACACAGTATTGTATATTATAACACATAATATTATGTATTATTACATCCATTGTTTTCCACTTTACAGGGAGAATTTAAATGTTAAAAGCAGTTACGCTAATGTTTCTGGTATTAGCTTGGCCCAACTGAATGGTGGAAGTTGGAGCCAAACACCACCCAATATGTCACATGTAGACACACTGGTTAGTTAGCCCAGCTACAGACAAAGAGAGATTCCTGGCCAATATATAATGAGGAAATGCTGTAGCAAAAACAAAGAGGCACTGCCAGTGCATTGGTAGTGTGTCACAGAACACATCTCTAGTACTGATCTTTTTGTTTTTTCTGCTGTTTGTGATCTGCTGCTTCTATGAATAAGCAAACAAGCAGGAGCAGACTTGCTACTGCCTGCCATAGGACATGGAGGGATAAATTGTACTCTTAAGTCAAATCCTGCTCATTATACCCACTAGTAGGTTGTTCTGCCTTCTACCTAGCTGGCAGCTGTTTGAGCTGGTGACTGCTGGATTCTGTGTGTTTTTATGGTTATTTGCTTAAACACAGTGCCTGTGTTGGTTGTCTCTGTTGACTGACAGAATTTTCCAAGCAAGACCAAGCAGATTTCTCTTTTGTACAGACCATTTTCCATGCAGGCCAGCAGTTTGCCAAGGCTTGCACATTGTAGTTCAGATCAGAGTTTAAAGGAAGAAGTTGTGAAATGCAAAGAGCAGAAGGAAACAAGAACATGAAAGATGTACTAGCAAAACTCTGATGCAGACGCTGGTATCATGATGCATGTTATTGCTAGATACAGAATCGTTTATGTCATGAAATAGAAGTAATTTAATAAGGTAGCCTTAAAACTGTGGCAATATATGCTATATAAGAAAAAAAAGTCTCTTACCAGAAACCCCCCCAGACACATACACTGCTATGGTGACTGCCATTGCGAATCCAACTGATATTGTCATGGGCCCACCGTGTGCTCCTCGGCTAAGAACAGCCTGGCCCACACAGCCACAGCCAAGTGCCTGTGTTAAAACAGAAATGCAAAACCATGAGCACGTCTGTCAAATGTTACTTTGCTACTCCTGTTGATGTCCAGGTATAGCTGAAAATGTTATTAAATATTGAAAAAATGCTAGAATTTGAGATGAGTGATGTGTGTCGCATTGTTACCTGTGCTGCAATGAACATTCACTCTTTATTTTCCCCTACTTTGTGACCAGGAATAATGTCTGCTAAGAAGGACTTTTCTCACCCCAGAAAACAGTTTTCGAGTATAATTGTGGGATACAGATCAGAACTTGTATCCTGAACAAGATCCCACAGGCTCTACAACAAATCTCTCCATCTGAAAATGAAGAGGGAATTAATTCTGTGTGGTAAGTTTTCATTTCCCAGTTGTTGTTATAAGCAATGAAAACATTACTGTGAAAGTTACAAAAGATAGTTTAAAAAGCTTTTAATATTTAATACTGAAACTCTGGAATGAGACAACTCTCTGGAGGTTAGAATGTGTGTTACTATTTTATGCTGCCTTGATATCATATATTGCTCTATCAAAATATGAACTGTTAGACCTTAATATTGTTTATTTAAAGTGGATACAATAAATGAGAGAGAAGTTTGGAACAGGCAGAATAATCCAGAGCTATGCAAAAAGAATCAAGACTCAGGGCAACAAAAGTGAAAATCTGAGAGTTATGGACCAAGGCAAAGAAGAGATGTTAGGGCAAATCCTGGTGAAATAAGGCAGATATTTTAGCTTTATTGTTCAGACAGATGTAAAAATAACTGGTTACTTACACTTCGAAGTGTTAATTCTCCCTTTGTCATACTTAGCTGGCTTTCTGCAAAAACTGAGAGCTGGGTGTGTTCTAGGGAAAAGGATAAGAGCTCTGTGCTTAGCTTCAGGCACATGTTTAGGTCCTTTTAAAGTCTTAAAGTTGGTAGGACAGATTTTCAAAGCTATAAAAGGCTTTAGTTTAAGATAGACTAGAAGATCTGTTTCTGCTAGAGATGAATTTGTGTCTTTGAAAACCTGTTGTGTTTTTTTTTTAAATTAATGCCTAAGTGCTTTGCCGAGTAAGGATGTAACACTCTATGGAAGTTCTCAAATGATATCTATAGTCTGAAATCTCTTGCTTCTCTGCAAGTATAAGTGATCTGAATCATAGCGTTTCTGGGATGTGACTAGTTTTATCTTGTGCAAACTTAATTACTTTTTTAACTTGGGTGTTTTTTAATATATATATGTATTCCTCCTTTGATGGACATGGGAATCTGATATATTTTTTTTCTGCTATGCATATTAAAATACATTAAGTTTAGTTAATTTATAAAGACTTCCCACTGCAAGGCAGTTGTGTTCAGAAACTGCAAGGTTGTGGGAAGATTTCTACTGTCTTAGAAATAAACTGTACCAAAAAGATGTAGTGATTGAGATTTAACAAGCAAGTCCTGATAGAATAGATGCAGTTGAAACAGGGAAAGTAATACTCTTGTTTCCATTACTTCCCCAAGGGTTTTAACTAATACCAAAATGTGACAGAAAAGCTCTCAGTAAAATTATGCTCTTAACCAGCTTTGCAAAGCAGAGTTTCTGCTATAAAAGTGCCCTGAGAGTGTGTCATATACCCAGGTGCAGTTATTGCCCTGAGGTTATAATCATGCAAGCAAACAAAACACTGTCTGCTGCCAAAGTGTTACAGCTGTCAGGTTACGTAAGGGTAGGGTGGTGTTGGATAGCAATAGTTTATTGGCTTGTGTAATTGAAAGTTACAAGACATATTCCAAGCTGTAATCAACTGCTGTTCAAGGGATGACATGTGCTTACGTTAGGCATTTTCTCATTGCTGTTAGTAGCACTGATTTAGCAATTCACACAGCTCAAAGGCACATACAGATACAAAAGCAAAACAAAGTACATTTTAGTTGTCTGCAGCTGAAATTGCATGTCTTTTAAAACTTCACAAGACAATTCAACTCATCTTGTATTTATATGTTTAATTAACATGGAA
>NW_009952711.1:4781093-4786386 GCF_000747805.2 Chaetura pelagica
GAAAGAGTGGGTATACTGAAATTTATGAAGTTTAAGATCAGGGCATGAGTCTAAAGGAGGTGCAATTAGCTCTAGCCTTCATACCTACTATAGGTAGGTTGGCATAACTGGAGACTACCACCTAATTATGAAATTACATCAGCAGCAATTTAATACCCTATGAATCTTGCTTGGCTGAGTCAAGGCCAACTAGATCATCGAGTTGTAACTAAATATTTGAAGTTTCTAGGCCAAACTCAGCCATCAGATTCACCCACATAAACTCATTGACTGAAGCCCATGGAGTTGATGGGGGTTTAATTTGCAGTAGAATATAGCCAGATCTCTTCATCTTGTCTTGCCTTATGGTTTCCAGGTTTTCATCTTAGCAGGTATCTATAGCCTGATCTGCTGAAATTTACTGGAGTATCTTCAGTACCTTTGGCTCACAAAGTAATTAGATTACTGTCATAAATAACATGTTTGGGTGTGAAACTCTGTCTGCACATACTCTGTCAAAATACTTGCTTCATAGATATTAGATCCTTCTCTTTGTCTTGTGTAACAGAGGAAAGGAAAACAACTGGCTTCTAGTGATCATCATGTTCTGTTACTCTCTGGAAACCTGCAGAACTTTATCCCCCTCATCAGAGAGACTAAAGATGATTTTGTCTCCATCTGTGCTATCTTCAGGATTTTTGTAAATGCTTGTACTAGCACTTTTCAGTGTAAACAGGATTTCCTGGAAGATCTAAATCCAGAATTTTATGATACCTCTTTTTTTTAAAAGCCTGTAAAGCTTTGGACATCTTAAAGCACAGTGCTTACACAAAAAGGCTCCTTATTATTGAACCAAGTTTCCTGCTTTCAAGAGGTGTGGAGACAATGATGTACGTCTTGTACTTCACCAGGTGTTAGGCTGTGGGGAGTTAACATACCTACAGTGGGTACCATTGATGTCCCTGCAAGCAGAGTGTGGCCTCAGTGAGCACACAATTGATGAAGCTCTACACAAATACAAGAATTCAGCATGCTACAAGGAATGCAGAGTCAGTAGTTACCAAAAATTATGTATTAATTATAAGCTGTACACTTTTAATAAGGAAACACTAGAAAAATAGTTCAGAATTTCTATTGTAGTTTTTGGGACAGAACTGTACTTAAGCACAGCTAATTATGAAGAAGCTCCAAGGATCCCTCCACCAAATCACAATTTTCTGTAAGGATGTCTTTGTTCAGGGAAGGCAGCACCCCTGCCCCTTTCCCACGCCACACTCCCACCTGTGTTCTCCTACTGTTCCCCAGACAGGCATTTCCTGCCAGCCCATGACTTGTCTGTTCCCCATGTTCAGCCTGGCTGGCCCTGCAGCACTGCTCTGGACTCTGCTGCCAGAGTGTGTTCCCGTGCAGTGCTGTGAAGGGGACAGGCTCCCAGGGGCAGGGCAGTGCCTTGGGCTCCCATCTGTGCTTGCCCTCAGTGTCCTTCTGCTATGCTCAAGTCGCCCTTTCCAAGTCTGCAGAAGCAGAGCTGTATTTCTGGGACACTCAAGAACATGAGAGCGAGCTCTGCTATTTCATTTCTCAGGGAGACCTCCATGACTTATCTGAGCAGCCAGACTTTGCACTGCATATTTAGGCCCTGAACGTCAGGGATACAAGCTGGAAGAGTTAGAGAGTCCCGTGGGGGTAGGGATAAGTGTTTGCATTTGCCCTTTGCTACATGTAGGGATCTCATTGGCTAAAACTGCCATGAGACCATTAGAAGGTTGGTTGTGTTTTTCTGTAGTCTTGTACAGTCCCTCCAGACCCCCATTAATATTTCATGTACAGATAGTTTGGGTGTTGCTTATCATACTATTAATAAACTTTTCAGATAAGAGGCTGATTACTAAACTGATGGTGTCCTAAAAGTCTTTCATTTGGAGTGCATTTAAGAACTTGCTTTTATTTCCAATCTCTGAAATTCTTAAGCAGATTTGCTACAAAGCAAATATTTTACAAAAAAAATGTAAATGATCTGTTGCATTTTTTAACAAGGTGTTTTATAATGGATTAGAAGCTCTTTTCATACAGAGTCATGTTTTTGCTATGGTTATCTGATGTGTAGGGCTACAATTCAGACTGGGCTGTTAAGCATTCTTTCAATAGGGACAGTAATGCTAGCAGCAACAAAAATAGAGACACAGTAGAATTCATGGCATTAGCTCTGCCAGAATTCAAGTTGCAGGAAACTCGTGTTCTTCCAGGAAAGAGCAACCTTCATCTAATTTCATGTTTAATATTTGCTACCTTTTGTTAACTCAGTACTTAAAATTTTTCAAGTGAGATAGATACAGCTTATCAATCAAGTAATTTAAAAATACTTTTAAAAACACATGGCTCTTGTTTTATCAGTAATTAAATATTTTATTGGGGGTGGGGGAGATTTCTGTACGTTACAATTTAATCAAACTTGGAGTAATAAAAAAATTGCTGTATCCGTTCTCCTGATGATCTCCTGGGACTGAACCAATATCCTCTTGGGTTCAAATGGATTTCCCTTTATTTTGTTCAAACTTGCTGTCTAATAAAATAAGGGTTTTAAAAAAAACACCTTTATAATTTAGTTAATGAAATAGTATAGACATAAGCCTTAAAATTATTGCCATTTTGAAACAATTTTTTAATGACAGAAAACATTACTACTTGGGATATGAATATAAATTGAATAAAGCTTTGGATGGATTGTGTATATAATGCTCTTAAAAACATATAAAGATCTGTTTCAAATTGCTCTGTGGGAAAAATACGGTGAAAATGTTGAGGGACAGACTATGCTGTGTTATAAAAACTTAAGCTTTTAAATTTTAAAGCTTGAAATCATCTAGAGAGAATGCAAAGGTCTGCATTCTCTCATATTTTATTATGATTAATATTGCACTCTTCATCCTGAAATGCTAAAATGCTTTCCTTTCCTGAATTATATAGGGCAACTGGTTTGAGTCAGTTTCTTCAATGAAGTTTGTTTCTCATACTGAGTATTCAGGAGAGAAAGGAAACATTTCATACTTGGATACAAACTTTCAGGAGGGAAACATGGTAAAGGAGCTAGGAGGAAAAGATTCAGCAAGGGAAAAAAAATCTTACCTGGGAGCTCCTGGAGGAGAGAAAGAGCTTAATCAGGTGCTGCTTTCCTCCCAGGTTACTCATTTGTTCTTAAGCTGAGATGTAGATGTGCATCTCTGCTTTCCCCTCTACACCAACTGAAAAGCCTAAAATCTTTCTAAACTCTTAAAATGTGTTTATGGTCTGTAAAAGTGCTTCAGGAATTGTACCATTCAGAGATGGCAGGGGCAGGCACTGCAGTTTGTGAGAAGGGACATTTTCTGTCCTCTCTTAGGAGTATAAGAGACTGTGTATCTTTTCTGTTAGTCTTTCGTTTGGGTGCAGAACAGGGTGGCTTGATCTTTGCTGGACCTTGGTGGTTGGAGGTGCATGTTTATGAGTGCTTAAAGCTTCAGTATATTTTCTTCTTAAGCTCTTTTCTGTTGGAAAAAAAAAAAAGCTGAATGCTTTTAATAGTAAATAAGCTTTTGAGGAATGGATTAGAAGTACTGAGCCAAGTTTAAACTGGACCATGAATTGGAGAGCTTGCTAGAATTCACTTTTAGTCAGAATGGTTTATGGAAGATATAAACTCACTATGGCATAAACTACATTTATTTTATTCTGCTTGCCAACTGTTTATGACAGTTTTTAAAAGTTATTATGTTTATTACCTTTTCTTTATTTGGCAAAACTTCTGAAAAAACAGCCCATAAATTTGTGTCTGTAAAATGTGAATTTACTTTTTGCACACTCAATTGAATGTTGGAAGGATGTGAGTCTTCTGTGAGACTCAAGGAGACTGCCTGCACTTCAGTCCTATAGATGAAAACTTTCTAGAAAAAATGCATCTACAGAAAAAGGTCTTGGAAAATTAAGTTCAGTTTACTAGAACCTCTTTGTTAAACTTGGAGAGCTTCAATTATATGTTGGGGCTGATGTTGCAGAGATTAAGATAATTATCTTTTAAAACTCTCATGCAACACAATGTCTGAGTCATCTGGAAGTTTAAAATGTCATATACTGGAAAACTGAAGTTTATATTGAAAACATAATATTTCCTGTGACTTCTATGAATTATTTGCTATAATAAGCATTTTGGGGTAGAAGAACAATTAGCTAACCTTCCTTTCAGTTCTTTCATATTGCTAACTATTCAGCAGAATTTCATAATGACTTCAGGGAAACACAAGTGTTTTCTAGAAAAAAAAATGTTAATTGACTTTGATAATAGAAAATTATAGAAATTATACCAGTGTGCAACACCTTGAACTTCAGCACAACTAAGGGTCTTTATAACCACTTAGATTTCTGGTTGCAATGCTGATATATTGCAGTAGAGAGAAAGAGGAAGAGTTTGTACATCTTCAGCAGAATCATTAGCAAAAGGTCATGCTGTCAATGTATATGCAGCTAGTGCATTTGCAGAAACAGAAGGGGCTCTGAGTTGGTGATGACAGGGAAAAGAAGCATCTTATTCCTGTTTTAGTCCAGACCAAGTGCAGGATTAAATTCTATGACACTAGATTAATGAGTGACTTCTATTATTTATTGGTTGTACTGTGACATTGCTGCTAGAGACCCTAACGTATGGAGCTCCGTGTCAATAAGAACCACTTCTTCAGAGTGCAAACATTGCTAAGGCCCTGTGGTATTTGTAGTATTATATAGTATTTCAAAAGCTATTGAGTGACATATAAAAATACCAATTATTAATATGGTATAATAGCCTTTTTTTCTGGCTTTGACAAACTTAGCTTCACCGTCCAAGAGTGAATTATACAAGATTCTGTACTCCAGGAAATTAATTGCTGATGACAAACCAGGTAGCTGTTGGAGGCTACTGCTATTTAATTTTGTACTTTAAACAAAACTTGCTGTAAGCATTTTTATCCTATACAAAGAAACACTCTCCCTTTCACAAAAAATTTAGCCCACAGAATTTCTTTCTTTAATACAAAATTACTACTTAGAAATTTTAATTATAAAAATTTAAGGAGTGAATGATCAAAACTACATTTGCTTTCATGTAATGAGGATTCAAATGCATGTTTGGAATATGATGTATATATATTACTATACATTATTGTAATGATCATGAGCTGGAATGTAGTGCCGCAAAAATATATGGTATTTTATTTAAATTTTAATCTTCTGAAATTAGCAAATCCATGGAATGTCATACTTAAGGATTTTACAGACAAGACTAAACTCTGCAACAAAGCAGGAA
>NW_009952711.1:4786599-4792714 GCF_000747805.2 Chaetura pelagica
AGGAATGATAATTTACATAGTGAAGTCATTAGAATATGAAAAAAATATATTTTGGTAAGCAAAGGTAAACACCCTTCTATCTCATTGGTTGGACTGTTTGCAGCGTGGGGTGTCATGCAATCGGTTCATGCTCATCCACTACATCCTCCACTGGCTGTGCAAGAAGCTCCTCACCTCCAGCTGGAGACTAAGCTTTGGGGCAGGAATAGATATACTACCCCTTTGTCTTTAAATGCTAAATGGAATGTGCTCATTTCAGCAAGGGGATCATACACTGCACTGGACTCAGGAGATGGTAGCTTCTGTGCAGCTCCTTTCTGGGAAACTGTCCTTAGTAAGATGCTTTTGAGAGTAGAATTGAAATGCAGACTATGCTAGCTGAGCAGTAGCCAGTAAAGGAAAACACGTGGCTCATTTGGTTCCTCTTTTTGGAACTGTTCCAATTCAGATATACTTAATGGTGTAAGCCAGAGGAAATCTCATTTTGTTTGAGAGCAATGCAGCCAAGTTTTAAAGGGGAAGTATGGAGAGAACCACAATTAAAAGCAGTGAGGCAGCTGGATAGGTGAGTTCCAGGCACACTCACTGAAAAGCCACATAAACTATCTACCTGGTGCAGTATGGCTTATTAACTCTTTTGGGCTGGCACCTAGATGTTGTTCCCCAGAGAGCTCACAGGAGTCCCAAGAGGAAATGTACTGAACCAGGGGCCATGCTGGAGAACAAAAAGCTTTTCAGAGAAATGTTTCTCAAGTGAGGCCTCAGAGGCCCCAGCTACAGAAGGCTGAGGCAGGATCAGAGCCTGCAAAACGTTTGCACACTAGCCTCTTGGTGCCCTGCTACAAACCAGCAGGTATTCTCCCACCTCAGAGACCTGTTGTATCGGTGTGGGTTTGAGGGAACAGTCCCACAAGTGGGTTCCGTACACCCTATGTAAAGCCCACATTACTCAGTACCTATTTCCTGGAAAACAATTATATCCTTTTCCAATGTTCCTTGAAAACTGTGTGGGTAGATTGTGGGGGTTTTGTGGATTTATTCTACATTACAAATGGCACAATTAAACTTTGCAGCTTGGGGGTTTATTGCATGACAGCACTGAGGTAAGGACTGGAAAAGATCAGGAGTTTACAAATAATCTGCAAATAAAAATACTCAGCACAGTGCATGTTCCTCATTGCCATTACTGCAAATGTAACTTGGTTATGTTAAAACTGCATCCCTGTTTGTCTTTATAGAAATCAAATAAGAGGTGAGGAGCAACATTTTCTCAGCTTGATGTAACCTTACAAAGTGAATATGATAGAGTTCAAGACAGTAACCAAAAGCTCAGTGTAACCAAACCACATCCAATTTGCACTTGGTTTTTGACTGTACATTTTGTATTTTCTGCCCCAAATTTTGTTTCAGGGTGTAATTACAGAAGCTATGCTTTGTCCTGGGGAATAATTCAAGGTTGGATACTGAAATAAATACTTGATCCCCCAGTAGAATAGGTCTAAGAGGAAAATAGGCTAATCACCAGCAGGATTACCCAGGCAGGTGCAAACAGCAGCTGCTCTGTATGCCATTGTATCCACTTATCCATCAGGGCATATCCAGGTTCCCAGACTTCAGTGCTTCTCACTGAACCCTCAGAGGTTGAAATGAGGTGCTTTGATAAGCAGAAAGGAAGGCTTGCACAGGTTATATCTGTATTATCAAGGCGTGCAGTGCAAGCAGCTGGTTCAGAGAACCTGTCTATGGACATTTCAGAAGGGATTATGTAGGAGTATCCCATCCGATACAGTGGATTGAATATCCATGAATGGTCAGCATATTTGCTGTGATTCTGGATCTCACCTTCCACTTCAGTTTAATCTGAAAAAAAAATGAGTTAATGTGTTCTGAGACCATGCTGCAATATGAACCACAGCATTATTTCATAAGGATGACCAAGAGATGTTATCCAATCTGTATACCCAGTGACTTTCTCAGTACCTGTTGTCTCAAATTTGTTCAACATTGCAGGCAGAGCCCTCCTCACCCCCAGGTGAAGGCTTGGTTTTTGCCTGATGAGTAATGCAACTTTCTAGATGACCTGAAATTAATTTTACAGTTTGTATGTTTTTCAGTTTGGAAAAAAAGTTGCAAGGCTTGGGTGTTACCAAAGATGGTAGTTTAAGCTCATAACAGCATGTGGTCTGTGATTATGTTCTCCAGAAAAAATAGAAATAGGTGATTTGAGGGGACAGAATTTCACCCAGCTAACTTCTCAGGGGTGCTAGGCTGGTTGCAGGTTTAAGTATGGTTGGTTAGCACTGATTTCCAGACAGAGCATGTGGTTAACAGAAAGGTTTGTCCCTGCCTTGCTCCCTGGCGCAGGTGCTCCCCACAGGCTGTAAAACCCATCACAGTGACATGAAATGGCTTTCAGCAAAGATCTGCATCAGATGTGCTGTAGGCTGAGAAATCTCTTCTCACTTTGTAACAGAATTAAGACACAGTAATAGGATGGTGGAAGAAAGCTCTCTCTTCTTTTGCATGCATGGTGTCTGTTTTTCCAGGATTTCTGCCCTCTTGACTCAGCAGAGTGCTGCTTTCATTAGCTCTAATTTAAGTTAAAGGTTTAATATTTATCTGTTCTTAAAGTGAAACTGCTTACTGTCAGAGTGTAAAAGCAATAGCAAGAAATAACAGCAGAAAAGTCCATTTCTTCATAATAAATGCTTTGTATCTACACTAACTTTCACAGTCTTAAACATAAATCAAGATACCCAGGCACTGAAAACGTTGCAATTTAATCCACATGAGACTCTTCTCTGTTTTAAGCCAAGGTAGAAACTGGAAAGTGTTTAAGATAGAGCTCAGAAATGCAGTCAGACTCTCAACAACGATTTTGTGGCTTCATTTTCTACTATGTTCATATGTTGAATACTCTAGAAAATGGGCTCTGGGTTTGCATTTCCCTCTAGTCTTGTGCAGCAAGACATTAAATAATAGCATTTGTGGCCTAATCTGCACTTTTATACGTTTTTTTCACTTGCTTAATTGCATTAATGGAAAGAGGAGGATGGTCTTGTGGTGAGGACAGAGTACTGGAAGTCAGGTGATCTGGGTTATATTCAGAGTTCTGCCAGAGGCTTCCTGTGCAGTCTGCTGTAATCAGGTTTGCTAATATATGAAATGAAGATAATGACATTTCCCCTCCTTACGAGGGTGTTGTGACACTTAATTCATTAATGTTTGTAAAGTGCTTTGTGCTCTTTGCTTCTAAATGTGCTCTTTACTGTAATAATATCTTATAGATGGTATTAAATTTGAGAATAATGCTACTTTAGTGCCTCTGCACTTCAGTTGGCTGAAGTGTAGTAAAAAACATTATTTCCATGTATTTTATGAGCTACTGGAATTTTTTAGACCATTTACTTGAAATTTAGCTAATATAGTTACAGTTACAAAATGTCAGTACTATGCCCACTTTTTTTCTGTCCGTTCACTATGATGAAATATTTAGCAATAATCAAGACTGTCTTGTTCAGACTAAAAGGAGAAAGAAAGAGTTTGGCATAAATACTTGGCTGCTTGACTTCCAGCTCTGCTATTCAGCCTGCTCTCTACCCTGGTAAATCACTGAACAGCTCTGTGTCCCAGTGCAAAATGCAAAGAAAAATTGAGCAAGAAAATAAGTAAACAAACCAAACCAAAACAACAATAGGGAATTTAGGTATTAGCCTAAATTGTAGCAGTACTACAGGACCAAGCAACTGTATAATTAATGTAGCACAGTTAAAAACAGACAAGAACTTACAAAATCTCTGAAGGTTTGACAATGTAACTTCCAGTAAATTAACTACAAATCACACGGCTGAATCTCTGTATTGCACAGGAAAAATACTCAGCTAAAATTCTCTTAATGTGCAATACAGTATGTTTGTTAAAGCAAATAGAAGTTGTGAAAGTAGAATAAACTGCTACAACTGATAGTATTATTAACATTCGTTATGCATATCTGGATTTTTCAGAATGTGGCAGTTCACTGAAGTTCTGCTCCTATATGAAATACAGTGCTTATCAGAAAAGTGTAATACATGAAGTTACCTGGTTTTAATAGCCAGTGAGAATTACATCAGGTGAAGAAAAGAATTACAAACTTACCGTAAGTAGAAGAAATTCATTCAAGGCTGTACAATGTTTGTCAGGCAGTAACCAAGCTGCTGGTACAGTACAAGAAAAAGCATACACGTCCTCTTACAACCACTGTCCAACATGACATTAGTAGGAAGAAAGGAAAGCAGCTGACACTTACTATCAATATAAAAGTTCCCAGGAATTCTGAGAGGGCTTCTTTAGCCAAGCTGTTCTTCAAGGCAAATTTCTCCTTTAAAGTGCTTCTGCTTTTCCGGCTCATTTTGGCTTCTTCTATTGCTCTGGTGCCCTAGTTACAAATACACACAAAATTTGCTCTGTATTCGTCCCTGCTTCAGCTGAACTTTGACACTTTTACTTATACATTGAAATATGAGATTTCATCTTGTACAGCCAGTGAAATCATCTGACTGCAGGCAGTGACAGAACCAACTCAACATGCCCTAACAATTCATCATGAGTTTTCCATTCTGTTTCTTCTCTGACTACACTTCTATTTATACTGGATAGATAATACGAGTAAGTTCACCGTCAGAACTCTTCTCTTTTTTTTCTTGCACAATGGATTAATAATTACCTTTCCTGCTATGTTGCTTTTTTTTTTCTCCTCTCCCAAGTAAAAATGAATAAAACGTTGTTCTTGTCACCCTGATTTGAAAAGGAAAAGCAAAAAGAGAAACCACAAAGTTAGGAATTAAAATATGGTTGAAAATTTCTCTGTGACCTAGATGGGGATTTAAACCATGCTACTGTTGGCTGTTCAAAAACTTTTCAAAGGAAGGTTGTAAAAGTGAGTGAATGCTCTACCCTGTAAACAAAAGCTCCTGTCTTGTCACTTCCGAGGGATTTCAGTGGATAATGAGGAATCTTGCCTGTGATGTGTAGCATGTTGAATTTGTATATACACTCACAATGCTTTTTCTGGACTAAATGCCTTGTTCTCTAGTTACCTGCCCTGTTTACAAAATAGCAATGAGGCAGAGTAAATTAGGAACATTTAACGAGATCTGCTTTGGTCCAGTGGCTCCCGATGTCGCTGTACAGCAAGTGAGGCACTATACGTCTCCAGTATGTGTTGCTTAAAAGTGCATAGGTGCTACAATATGAAGCTTTACACTGTTATTTTCCATGGTTTTAGACATGAAGTTGCTGAATATCTGAGAAGTTGGGCCTCCTAGCGAAAAATATTACTCTCTTAATCTCTTAAGCATCTTGAATAGTTTTATCACCTGTGGTACTGACTTGGCTGACATGCTGTCTGGTTGATTTTCAAGTATTTTCTGCCAATTGACTTGACACCAAAATCTTAGCATGGTTCTGGTAGATGATTTCAGCATGTGTTTCAGATGCCTGGTGCCTTAGTTTGTATCTGTACTAAACCTTTTTCGCCTTGATGATAAATATTTTTAGGCTTGTCAGTACTGTTTGCTGTGAATAGGACAGAGCTGTACCAGATTAGGTAAATGAGCCACTTCTGTCATCCCATTTTTGCGCCTCCTTGCCTCAAGCCAGTACCTGATGCATGTCACCTGCAGCTGCAGTCACCTCACTGCCAACAGTTTAATCCGTTGAGCACTCAGTTCGCCCCCACCACCCAGTTGTCACCCGTAACTGCTTTTCTGTGCCCTTTTACTCACCTTTCTCCACCTCTGCATTCAAACACCACTTCTGGCAGGGTGGGCACCTGTGCAGCAGCAGGCACAGGGGGTGCTGTGGGTCCTGCACAGCAGGGCCCGCCCATAGCGTGGGTCAGTGCTTGCCCTGACAGTGGGGATCAGCCTCTGGGAAGCCCCGGAACATGGCCTGTGTAGGGCAGTTTGGAAACCTTTACCCTACACCACTGCAAAACAAAGTTATGGTTCAGGACCTTAATTATCACAGCATACTTAAAGTATATGTTAATTATGTCTGTGAGAGGAGTCTTTCAGAATTATGTATACAGCAGAACTGAGGGAGGATGCTCTGGAGGCCATTCAGTGCAGCAGGA
>NW_009952711.1:4792829-4798481 GCF_000747805.2 Chaetura pelagica
GCTCTTCCAGGAAAATGAGAATAATAAAAAAAACGACCAGAAACCTGGTTGAACAACAGAAGGAAAATGCACTGATCAGTGGTTTCTACTGATTTCCTTTACCTGGGCCCAGCTCCCGGCATCATAATGGTTAAGGATACTGGCAGTGCCACCCATAACTATCAGCAGCTGGGGTGTCTCAGGGAAGAAAATGTAGACATCTTTCAAAAATTGAAGTTGTATATAAGTAGGGAGGACAGAATCTGTCATATTATAAGTAGAACCACAACAGAGTGGACCAAAAAGATTTAAAGATTTTTCCAAGAATGTGGAAGTAATAATATAAACCTTTTCAAATTCCATCACCAGAGGAGTCCTGCAAGACATTAAGTAAAGCTATAGAGGATGCAAGTGTAGAAGAAGCATTCAGGGTGGCTAGCTGTACAGCTAAAAAGCTAAAATAATTACTTGCCTTGCTAAAGAACCAAATATTAGGTGGACTGAGGGTGAGGAGCTGTCCTAAAATGAATTGTCAGTAGGGAAGACATCAAGACATTGACAAATTAAAGAGTAACTAATTGCTGGATCTGTGCATTGTTTCCACCAAGGGATTCATATGTTCAGCTACTGCAATGCTAGTGCCAGTGTGTTGTTTTTCGTTGAACCTGATCCTAATGCCAGCAAAACAGAACATAGGAATTGTACCACTGGTTAACTGGTCTTTCAAGAGAGTCCTTCAAGGATGATCACAGGGACTATAGAAACTGTCAGTGTGACTTCTATGCCAGCAAAATTAGATGAACTCTTGTAAAGAATAAAATAAATGGACACACAGATCAAGCTGATACTCTCTAGAAGCATCAAATGGATCCTTTTAAGGAAGATTATGCCTCACAAATCTATTAGCATTCTTCAAAGACTTCTAAAAGCACATTGATGTTATTGTTCATGCTTGAATGTGTGATCAGTGTAACCTTAGATTGCAAGACTAAGACCCTTGAGACCCTTCCCCTGAGGCAGACTGGACTGAACTATTTCTTCTCTTCACCTGGATTCAAGCAGAGCAGGAATTCACACAGTGTATATAACCTAACAATTTTTATAGTAATCTTCACTCCTGTAGAAATAGCAAAGTAGAGAATAATACACAGCTCCCACAGTTTAAATCCCATGGGTAACAGTATATACTGCACTGAATTTTTAATAGCACGTTATTCAGAGTATCACATAAATTGTTATTACTGATGTAATAAAACCTAAACCAACACAGCTGGAGAGACCAAGGCTGTAAATACACCATATATTTTTTTGTATTGTAATAATCGGGGCCATATTACTTGTAAGGCTAAATCTGCTGATTCTAGTTGAATTAGACAATGTCTGAATGTGTACATCTACTATAATTCATGTCCCTGGTCAAATGCCTTTGCCTAATTTATGTTTTAATACAGATATGTCCTTAAAGGACATTCTTTGATTTGTGGATTGATCTTTCTGCGGGGGAACTAAAAAAAAATCAGGTGACGAAGATATGGACACACTACAATTCAGCATTCTAAGCTTTCTGAGAACATAAACCCCCTACTTCTTTAGTTCTTGTGTTTTCTGATCATCCTTCTGTCTCTGCTGTAGTCCCTGATGAAGAAATGCCCACATGGGCAAACATGTGCACTGTGCTGCTCAGGTCTAGTTGGTCCTACCTTGGAGGAGGGGCAGGGCACATGAGGTGACCCCTTGAGAATTTCTTTGCTCTTTCTTCTCTGTTTCTGTGGGCTCAGGGTCCAGATAAAACATTTCAGTCCAGATCATGAATATGATATCAAAAACACACCACATATGTGTGTGTCAAGCTTTTTGCCAGTAATCAATTCAAAAGCTTGTTGGAGTCCACTGTTGTTGATGCCTATTTCAGAGACAATTAAACTGGACTTTCTTTAAGGACGCAAAACTTTTCTTTGTTCCTGACTGGCTGGACACAGCATCAGGTGCTGGTGCCTAAGCGATGTAACTATATGTAGCTATATTATATATAGTTATATATATAATGTCCCCCGTTGTTGATGGTAAATGTTAAAATTTGCTGTGCAGACATGTCTGTGTATACAATAGGCCCTGTGAGCTTCTAGGCCAGTTTAATCTCTGCAATAGCTGCACTGGCACAGTGTGGCACAGATGCCACGCCACACCAAAGGGCTCTGTGACAGGACTGTCAGTGCTGGCAGAACGTGAAGTGTTAGGGCACTGCTGTGCAGATGGTACATGCACCAGTGCTCCCTGTGCTTCCTTCTGAATGTGCTGGGTACTGTCCTAGCGTAAGCTTATCTGGTGGCTTACAGTATGGTCAGGTCTGACTTTTTGAACATGTCTGGAAAAAGACAGTACAAGAGGATTTTTGCTTTTAAGGACTAAACCAATTTAGTACAGACAAATGCTTTGTTGCAGCCAAGTTCCTTCCTTTTTTTTTTTTTGTGTGTTCCCTTTTCTTGAACAGTTAGTGTACATGAGAAGTAAATGTAAAAGAAGATTAATGATAGCATGTTCTTTTTAAAAGAACTCTTTTCTAGCTTCTTTATAACAAGACCTCAAAATGGAGATCAAAATTTTATATTCAGCTTTGCTATTGAAAACAAAAGATATCTTAGTAAATATATCCACACAGCATGAAGAAAACCTCAAAGTATATCCCATGGGCTTTGCAGTGATCTAAGCCCTGTGTTTTTTTAACCCAAATAAGATATGTTGTCAAAACCTTTCATCTTTCTACAGGGCACAGATTCTTTGTAGCAATAGACACCCTGAGACTTACGAAGGCTACCTGTAGGGCTGTGAAGAGCAGGAGATCTGTGTCTGCCTAATTAATAAAAGAGATTTAACATGAAAGCCAAGGATAATGACAGATTTGGCTCCACTGACAGACAAAGGCCAAGTAGCTGTGCTTGACAAAAAAAATAAGTGTAGCTGAATGGGCCAGCCAACTTACAGTTCTGAAACCTAATTGCCTTGGAGAGTGACAGTGTTTCCTGCCTCTGACTCACCAACCCACCTACCTTCAGCTGTCTCCCACTGACCTGGCCCCCCAAGGATGTTATCCAGCTGCATTTTGAATCTCTGCCACAGAAGTATTTTCTGTAAGAGCTGCTGTTTCTGGTGCTTTGTCCCCTTTCTCCCACAACAAAAGCATTTGTTTGTTTTGCCTCCATGCTCCGAACACTTACCCCTTGCCCTTTAGCAGGTGAGGTGCCAGTCTGCCTGGTTTGGGTTTTTTAATTCCCTAGCATTCAGAGTGATTAATTCCTGAATGTTTAAATCCTCTGCCTTTCTAGGAACATAAGCTTTGCTTACGGGATTGCTTTTACATATTAAATACAAACAATAGAGATGATAAATTTATCTCAGACATCTTTATAAGAACATTGGATTGACAGGCCCAGTTCCTTTGGAACTCCCCAGTCAAGGTTATTTAATTGAAAAATTTGTTCTGAGGTTCACAGCAAACCCTCTATGGGGTGTACTTAGGAGCAGATCCAGGCAGCAATCTTTTGTTACCTCTGTGTGGTGTCTATGTTCATTAAGGTAATGAAGATATTAATTGAATATGTAAGTTCAGGTAATTAAATATAAGACTTATTTCTTTAGTTTAAAGGGTAATAATAAAAAATTTAAACTTGCAAACTAAATCACACATTTAGTGGTGATAAATGTGATCTGGAAAGTGCAATATTCCAATATGAATTAGTTAATTGCATCCATTCATTAGGTGATATACATTAGCAGAAGGTCAATCCATTTGAGGCTTGATGTGTTCTACAAATAATAAATTCAAACAGGTAAATTGAAGAAACATTCAAAATAGGAGGTGTTTGGTTTTTTTAATATTTATATTCAGAATAGGATCCCTGCAGCCCAGAGCACAAGGCCAGTAGCCTCCCAGTTACCAGTGTGTGTTCCTTGCATGCTGTCCTGTGGCCCTGCTGCTCACTGGCCTGGGCAGAGACTCTGCAGGGTGCTGGTTTGCACAGACTGGGATAAAACTCCTGATGACTGTTGCTGTGTTCTGGGTGGTGACCACCCAGTGAACAGCTATGAGCTGGATGGTCTATCACAGAATCAGAGTCTTCAAACTAAGGAGTGGCACCTCAGGCTCCAGAACTGGCAGCCTGCTGTGCAATGGTCCAGTGAGGGACATGTTGCATTTCAACTGTTGACCTGAACTAGAATACTAATTTTTGCAACTGACCCAGTTATGAAGTGAGTCAAACACTGGTGGTCTTTCCAAGCATATTCTGCTTTACCACTGTCACCGGTTTGTTTGTGGCTTGCTTAAATCTTTAAACTCAAGTTGCAGTTTAGGACTGAATTTACCATAGCAGCAATTCACAGTTCTACTGGGTATGAAATGGCCAGTATCATGTGTAACAAAACTATTTGAGTCAGTTTCAGTAAAAATGATGTTAAATATATTTTTTTCTCTTTATTAGCTGTTCCTGGATTTTCAGTAATAAAAATGGTTGTTCTTTATATCAGCATTTTAGTATTTTAATTTTTTATGTTAAACATAGTGTAGAAATAAAGAAAATAAAAGTAGATTTTTTTTCTTTAAAACTTAAAATATATCCATACCTCTCCTTTAGCAACTATTAGTAAGATTTATAATATTAAGGCAATTCACAAATTAATATTTTATGGGATCATCACAGTATTGTAGGTGTTGCTTTACAGATAATATTGCTTATGGGCATAACAATATTTTTACCTTTTATGTATAAAATATCTATGTCTGGAGCTATGACTGATACCATCTTGCACACAATTCAAGGGCCATAATTCTTAAGGGATTTCAAACAGTGAGCCTCTTTCAAATTATCAGGCTTAGAGACATTTAGAGAATTGATTCAATTAACCTAGAGGAAAAAAGTGCTATAATGTGTGATTTATGTTTGCAGATAAATTAAAATACAAGTATCTTCTGAAGAGCATTTTCTGCCATCATGGTCAGTAATGAAAATAGCAGGCAATTAAAATAGGACACCTAAGGCTGAAGCTTTTACTATATATATATCAGAAAATTAAGTTCAGAATGTGAGCTGGAAAATAACTTAGTGGAAGTTTCTTTTTTGTCCTTACTTTTCTTCCAGAAATTATTTCTAAAGCACATAAGATATAGGAAGGGACATTTACTGAGGCGGGAGACAAAAGAGTACAGAGGATTACTGAATTTGTATGAGGAGCCAGGGATATCCTTGCTAAATGGTAGCAGGACAGCTAAGACAAATATATATAAAAGAACTTAAGGGTCAGGTTGAAATAATTTTGGGGCAGGTTTTGAAGTTGATCTTGAAATGAATCCCTGGAAGTGTCTGACAGAATGATGTTATTCAATTCCTTCATGTGTGTTACAAAGCCCTTCACTCTGGAGTTGACTGAGGAGCATGAGAAATACTCACAACTCTGAAGCAGTGAGAATGAAGAGCTCTGTGTTGTTGGAGTTGCTGTAGCCACTGTCCATTTCAGTGGTGGAGCACTATATGCTTTGGTACAGCTACTCTGGCCAAAAGAAGTATTTAAGAGAAAAATAGTTTCATCCAGTTCTCTAGTTTTAGGACTTCCCTTAGGCAATGGGGACACAGTAGCACAAAGCAGAAAAATACCATTTCTCTGAGCAACCCAGGAATG
>NW_009952711.1:4798499-4801568 GCF_000747805.2 Chaetura pelagica
AGGAATGCCTCAATTGCATCTGTTCTGTCTTCAACATCACTGCTGTGTCCTTTGCACCCTCTCTAGCTACCAAATGTCCTGTTTCCATCAGATGATGTTTGTATAAGCAATGTCTATGTTCTGTCTATAAATAATACCAGTTGCTGGGGGTGGGTGGAGAAGCTGAGACTTGTAAATGAAAGGTATTTCTTAAAATTATGCATTCAAATTGTTCTAAATAAAAAATAAATCTCTCGAGGAGTTATTTCGATCTTGGCTATATACTAACTTAAATTCTAACACTGAAGTAAGAAATAGGATCACTTTATTTTTTTCACAACCAGTTCTTCAAAAAGTGTGAAGACAGTAATTACAGTCTAAAACAGAACATATTTGTTTCCTGATTTGTTGTCTAAGTATGAGTTTAATTAAAACCCATTCATGTGAGAGAAAATAAGACAGTCGGACTTAATTGCCGGTTGATTTAGTATTGTTGATTCACAAAACCAAACCAAACCAAAAAACCCCACAGAAAACAACAACAAAAAAAACCCTACAGGACTGCAGTAAGAATAAGTGGTTTCTCTGCCATATGTAGGTGTTTAGGGACTGCAGAACTCAAGCTGAACCTGGAGTATTATCCTGGTTTAATTGCAAGTCCAACATTGAACCATTACAGATATTGTTTCTGTTCTTTCTCTTCTTGGCAATTGTTGGACTTGCTTTTTTTTTCTATCATGTGTTAATTAGTTTACTTCTACATTAATTGTTATTACTGAGTTATGGTCCTAATGTCCAAAGCAATAGGAGTAATAATCTCTTCCACAAAGAAGTTGCATGAAGTATGAAATACTCACTGGCATGCTTTGAAGCCATGACTCAGCTTGCTCTCCTAACGCAGCTGAGTCGCTGGAGCAGCTCACCAAGCTGGATTAAGTATTACAGACCTTGCTCCTGATTCTGTTTGGCAAAGCTACTGTTGTACTTGATGGGAACCCACTTGTGCTCTTGGTGCTAAGGCCTGCATCATTGTCTTCTGTCTTCCCAGATGGCAGAGTGGAAATGTGGTTGGTCGTTTGTGAAGAGCAGTGACACGCATCTGCCGTGGTCTTCTGGGGAGCCTCCTGAAGCTGGTGATTGACCAGGAGCCTGCAGTGTGGTAAGTGCAGTGCCCTTCTCCACCTGGGGAAAGGCAGCGAGCTGTAGGTAGCAGGGTTGGCTCCAAGAGTTTTGCAACCTGAATTGCTTTTAGATATAAGAGGAACGTGGTTTGTACAACAAGCAGTTGATAGAGGTTGCTTAAGCAGCTCCAGATTATGCAGGTTTGAACTGCATCTACACATGCACTGGAATCCCTTCTCGCCAAAATCTCCTGAACTTTATTGACTTGATTTTAATAATGAAACTGCTATACATCTTCTTAATTCCTAAAACTTGTTTAAAAGCAGTTCCCTTTTGAAGGAACACATACCCACTCTGATTTATTTTAGAACAGCTTTTAGAAGGTGTCATCCTTGTGATGAAGTGTTAGGCCTGTGTTGCCAGTGTGCCATTAAAAACTGAATTTCTAACATTTAAAAGTCTCACTCATCCCAAGTGTCACAGTTTGACAGCTCTCCATGTCACATTACAGCACAGTATTATGAATCCATTTCCTCTTAGGGAAAAAAAAAACTATGAGAAATGACAGAAAGCAAAATCTGCACTCTTTCTTCAGTACTGAGCTGGAAATTGAAAGAAATATGTGTGTTAACCCTGAAATTACTTACATGGCAGTCTGTATCTTATGCTGCCTGTCTGTGCAGGAGCAACCTTTGTCCCATGCTCCTGTACAAGCAGTAAGAGAATGCTGGGACAATCTTTTCATTTGTCCATAGGCTTGTAAAACATGAAGCAAGGAACATCTATGAAACAAATGGATAAGGTAACAAAACCAAAATATGGCCAGATCCAGTTATTTGTTCTTGACTAGGTCAATAAGAAGGTCACGTGGTATATTTCTTGCTGCTTTCTTTAACCAACTTTAGACAGCCATAGATAGGCTTTTGGTGTCCTTTCTCTGTTTATCTGCCTGCAATGTGATAACTTCAAAACATAATGTGATAGGTTTCAAAATGTTGGGAGTGTTTGCATCAGTAAGCACGACTATATTGAATTTGTCTAAAGGAACGTGAATGGCCTGGCCTTCACATGTTTGCTGTCTAGAAGTTTTGATCAGGAGAGCGTAGGGCTTTGGCCATAAATGTCTGATGTCCATCAGCCCTGTCAGGACACAAGCTCAAGCCATCTGCTATTTCATCCAGCAAGCTAGGACAGATGTCCACCACACACAGGCTGCTTGCTGGATACATGATGAGCTTGAGACACTGAGTACTGGAATCTGGGCTGCCAGCTTCCCAGTAACCCACTGTATGGCATACCCATCCTCTTGCATGATGTGGCATCCAACTGGGAGGGCCCCCCCAAAAAAATAACAGCCAGGAAGAGGTGGCTGAGCGCTGCTTGAACAAAGTATTCTGTATTCTGCCCTTCATGCTTTCAAGAGGAGAGAAAGCTGCAGCTGGGCTGGAGGACTTGCCCTGGCACTGAGCACCTGCTCCGCCTGGGCGCAGAGGTGCCCCCGGGTGTCCTCACTGCAGAGTCCCGAGCCTCTGGGCTCCCACACGGGCTGTCCGTGCCCGCAGCAGCCGCGGTGCCCGTGGCCGTGCCCCGGCAGGGGCAGTGCCCCCGGCTCTGCACGGTGGGAGATTGTTGTACAGGAAGGAGGAAAGGCGGGACTGCGCGGCCCGTCGCCAAAGGGAGAAGGAAGCATGGGACCTCGCAAGGGGAAACGAGGAACGGTGTGCAGCGCTTTTCCACGAAGGGAGAAGGAGAAAGTCTGGACAAGCAAGAGCCCCGCTTTGTGGGGATGGCCCCACAGACCGACGGCAAGGACGCTCGCGGCCCGCAGGCAGCGCAGGCCTGCGGGAAGGACAAGGCGCGTACCCCGCACCGCCGGGCTGGAGGAGAGCAGAGACTTTGACGCCAGAGGAGGACTGAGGTCAGGAGCGCTGCCGCCGGACGAGGGCACCCCGCTGCCCAGCCCGGAGC
>NW_009952711.1:4802328-4890216 GCF_000747805.2 Chaetura pelagica
CCCCGCGCGCCGGGGACCCCGGCCCTGCCGCGAGTAACCGGGGAATCCCCGGGGCCGGGGCGGCTGCGGGCGCTGCGGCTGCGCCGCGCCAGGGAGCGGGGCTGTGCCGCTATCGCCCTAGGTAGGATGGACCTGCCCCCCTGCCTCTGCCCCCATGTCCAATAAGAAGAGACCCGGCTTGACACCTGCCTATATACAGAGGACGAGAGCAACATCTTCAGCGCTGGTCTTTGGAGGGGGGGGGAACCAACCCAAAACATAACACAACATCAGGTCAGAGCGGGGGGCTCGGTGGCACCATAAAACACCCCCGCCCCCCCAGACTATGACTTCCAGTAAAATTGAGATGCCAGGAGAGGTGAAGGCAGATCCTGCAGCTCTGATGGCATCTCTCCATCTACTGCCTTCTCCTACTCTCAACCTTGAAATCAAATACACCAAGGTAAGTTGTGTTCGTTTGTTCTGGCAGGGAAATTCATGGCTTTCTCTCCAAAGGAGGGATTTTTACTTAAATCAGTTTTATTCTGCCCTACCCAACTTGAGTGTAGAGATAAAAAGCTACTAAAAGACTGCCTTGAATCTGTAATAAAGGAGACTGTTTTTTAGCCCTGTAATCATCTGAAAAAACATAGGATAGTAGAAAAGCAAATTAGATCTGTGGGGACTGGCTTTGCCACGTTACTGCTCTTTAAACTTAGTATTTTCTACAGAGCTGTTGGGATTTATTTTCAGTGCAAAGTCAGTAGTTCTCAAATATGTTTCAGTTGCTTTTGAAGTACTGTAGAGGAAGTTTCTATACATACCTGTATATCTCAATCAGGAAATACTTTTTTTTTTTTCCTTCCCTGAATTTACCTTGTGTGCCCAAGGGACTCTTTTACAGTTCCTCGAGGACTCTTAATAGCACCAGGTTGTTACAGCACTGGAACAGGTTTCTCTGCTAACTTCCATGATACTTTAATACACTCTTGAGCAATATTGCAAGAGGGCATATTTTTTCCACTAGCCTTTAAGACTGATTTTCATAAAGAGAGGGTAAAAAACAAACCCTCTGGGTTAGTGCAAAAAAATCTGCTGGTTTTCTAAGGTGTGTTATGGAACTAAATTGTTTTTGTTTATTAAAGTGGGCTTTAGGAACAGTCATTTGGGAACACAATTGGATTTCTTAAATTTGTTGATATCTTTTTAATCTTTAGTATCTTTAGTTAAAGGATGTTTTCCTTTGGAGAAGTTTCAGATGGATTGTATCAACAGATTACAATGTGACTTAGTTTCTAATTACTGAGTAACTTAATAGGAAAATAAGCACATCAGCACTGGGGAAAGGTGATAACATTTTTATCTACCACAAATACAACTTCAGGAGCTTTAAAGCTGATAGGAAACTCATTTTGGATGATGTAGTGCAATTTTTTCCTCCATATCATCACTTGAAAAGCTTTTCATCTTTTGTGTTTTGTAAGCGGATGCCAAAACTAATTTGTCCTCTAATTTGCTACACCAGTTTCATGTTCTAAAAGAATGTTTCAGGAGAAATTAAACTATTTTAGATTTCACTGCATTTTAATGTAAGCTGCAGTATAAAAATTAAATTATGCATATGATTTCCTTGAAAATAATTTAAATAAATAAGGAATGTATTTATTTGATGTGTGGTGTTACACTTTGGGGGCAATCATACTGTGCAAGTAGTATTTGGCATTAATTTTGTTTATTGCTGGTTTCAGTGTAAAATATGCTTCAGGAGTGTTCGGTGGATAATACTTGAGAGTAGTATCATAGTTTGCATAATAAGAGTACTTGGGTTTCTGTGATCTAAAACTAGAGAACTGGTTCTAAAAAGCTTTGAAAAAGATAATGGTCATCAGCAATCATATCTTCCTGTCTGTGAGAACATAAGCTGGAGAGTATGAGTTTAATAATTCAGAATTTATAGTGTTGTGGTCTCAGAAATGTGTACGTTATTACACATTTTATATGGGTGGAACAAGTACAAGAAGGTTATTTTATTTCAATATTAAGTCAGAAACAACGGCAGCATGTTTCTTCTAAGCTTGATGTTGAGAGATCGGGTAACTCCTGGTTGCTTTTGAGAGAAATCTGGCTTGGGACAGGTCTTGAATATTTCTGTCTGTTTTTCTGTCTGTCTCGCTCTTCCCTTCTTTTTCTCTGCAGGAAATATAAGTGATTTATAGATAATTGGAGTCTTCAGCTTGGAGTCTTGTCTTGGGCAGGACTTTTATCCAGGATCCACTTTCCCACCTATTACAAAGAAAAACAACCAAAAATGAAATATTGGATTGTAACTTGATTCTTTCTTTTGGAGGAGTGGTCACTTCATGTCTTAATGACAAACAACTTCCATAAACAATAAATAACACTAGGCTAAAGCACTTCGGGAAAAAAGAAACCCCAACAACCCCAAACCTTGTAAAATCAAACATCTGTAAGCATTCCTAGCAGACTCTCTCCTGCTTGTTAGCTGAGAATTTTAAATACCCAACCAGGACACAGAATTCTTGAAGTCTTTATTACAGCTGTCTCCAAATGGAAAATCTTAACCATTTGGGAGTTAATTCTTTATAAAAAATAGAGGTACCTGTGAACATTCAAACTCAGTGGGGTATTTTTAAAATACATTTTGCCAAATAAATTCTATTTCTGGAATTCTAAAATTGGAAAATAGACAGTTTTTTAAAGATAGAACATGTTAAAATTCCAGGAAACCTTAAATGAGATTTGTCCTGTATGCTGGAATAAAGTAAATTTATTATTCATTAATTTTTAAAACACGACATTGGTCTTGGAATTACTATGAAAGCTCCTTCCAAGAATGCAGATAAAACAAATGCTACACATGTAATTTTCATGTATGTGATTATTTAGCAGAATGAGTGAAACTTGTGAAATGTTCCTCTGGTAAGCAGAAATCTGTGTGCTAAGTCCTTCTGATCTGTAAACCTGACATAGCACACAGAGCCAATGTGTTTTTTCATCAGTCAGAAACAAGACATTTCATGATGAGAATTACATGATGCCATGTTTTTGCATAAGATATGCAGCAGTATTTATTGTGACTTCGATATGGGGAGTCAGCCTATGCTTCTTTAAAAAATCAGCCATTAGAGATATTCTCTCCACCTTTTTAATACCTTTTCACAGTCTCTGAGAAAAAGAAATTGTTTTAGATGTGCTTAGTAGGAACTGGTGAACAGGATACATACCAGACTAGATGATGAGTGTTTAAGCACATGGGGTTAAGTTTTTCTCTGTGGCTGGCAAGTTCTAAAACTGCTGCATGCAAGATCATCTCTGTTTTAATTGTGATAATTCTTCAACATACCACTAAACATTTGGGTTTGCAGGACCTGCAGGATCTGCAGGACAGGGGATCTTCCAGTATTGAATGGAATTAGGTTATTCTGCAGCCCTCCTTGGCTTGTGCTGTGCTCTATGTGTAAGGGGCACAGCAGCAGGAAGGGGATTCAGCCCTTTCCCTGGCAGCAAGTCGTACTTCTACAAAGGTGGACTTTATGGCAGAAACTCTCCCAGAATGGGCTGCTCTAGAAATATCAGATGTGTGAATTAAGTCATAGCATGACATCCAGTGTGTTATTAGCATGTTTTGTGCAGGAAGCATAAAACTGATGGCTCTGAGAACCTGAGAGCTTCTGAAGGTGATGAGACTGTTCTCAGCTTAGTATTATATTGGTGCCTCCTTCTCTCATGCTCTTATGAAACTCCATTCTCCCTGCTGACATTTGGACATCACACAGGTATCTGACAGTAGATGTGGCAGATGCTTCTTTTGTTATGGCACAATCAAATCTACTTTACAAATTATTTTCAGAGTGGTTTTAGTAAGTCACGTTGACTTGGTATGAGAATCCTAGGGTTCTGTCCTGTCCTAGCTCTGTCACTGCAGCATGGAAACTGAGGGAAGACGCGTTCCCAGTTTGCATCATGTTGAGGATGTTTTAACTCTTGTTTCTTGCTTGTCAACTGATTTAAGTGTGATAAAGACTGGAAGAACTTTTGCATAAGGAAAAGTTGGATAAGAATTGTGGGTTTGAGAGCTTTTTATAAAGGAGAGCTCTAAAGGGGTAAGGTTACTGCTCTGCGGCAGTGAACAGGTACAGGAACGTTTCTGTAGTGGTAGCCTGCAAATTGTCCTGTGTAGAAGGATTTGCCTCTGCTTTCACTCCATAGGCTGAAATCAGGTCAGTTTCTAAACACAGATCAGCAAAACTACCCAGCACTTCAACAGAAAACTGTGCAGCAGTTTGTATTAGGTGTAGGCAGACTGCTTCTAACAAATACATTTCAAATTCTCATATCATAAGCATTTGGGTTTTAAGTGTTTTGCTGCTAGGTTTCTGTATTTTAATTCCCATTGTGCTTTCTTGGCATTGCCCAGAAATAAATGCTGCAGAACAGTATTATAATTCTTTTCACCATTTTCAGCATTCGTTTTCCAGATAAAATTCTAGACTGACATTAAGATAGGAGGGAGGAAATCTATTTTACTTAGAATATATGCAGAATCCTTGTAATTTTTTTTAAATTAAGACAAGCTTTGGCAAAACTCAGGTAAGTGATGAATACCTGCTATTTCCTACCTGTCTTTCCCTGAATGAGCTCAGTACTTCAGTTTGAGGTCAGGTTTGGTGAGCTCAGTACATGCTGTCCAGTGACAAAAAGTGGGGCACAGAAAATCTTTGCATGAAAGAGATGACATTTGCATGAAGAGCAGACAGATAAAACACCTTTCTGTTTGTGGAGCCTTCAGCATCTGATGCTGACATGAGATGTGTCCCTCTGTATTATCATATATGAAGTTTTAGGGTATATAGAATCATAGAACTGTTGCGGTTGGAAAAGACCCATATATACTGTGCTTAGATTTACTCTTGTTAAAATCTGCAGTTTGAGTTCTCTTCTAGTGTGTTCATACTTCGTGGTTAGTGTTACAATTCATCAACCCATATAGAAACATCAAACTATTTGTGAACTTCTTTCCAATTAACAGCCTGAACATAGGACTCTTTCTTTCTTCCCAAACCTTTAAGGTCTTCTGCACAAGCTCAGTTTACCTAGGTTTTGCATGAGGGATCAAGAAACAACTGTAGCCTTATGTACAGCTAGTCCTCTGCCTTTGCTTGCTCCAATACAGCTGCTCTAACCATGTTAATTCAAGAGGATTAAAAATACAGAAACTACCAGGCTGAAATAGGCAACAACTAGATAACAACTGCAGATAAATACTGTATTACTGAGTAAGTACCTGTTGTAGCAGTGACCTCTTACTGTGCTGAAGTTTTAGGGAAGAGTGAATCTTTAGGGAAAATACACACTGGTTTAATGCACCACACGGCATAATCCTATATTGCTGGCTAGGCAGAAATGTTCTTCTCTTTGTCCAGCCTGTAAAGTCAGGTGATACACTGAAAGATGAACTGTGCAATTAGTGTTTTTCTCATCTTTTCAAAAATGTTTATTTTCAAATATTACAGTACCAAAGATGCATATTTACCTACACACCAAAACCAGAAGGTCAGTAATAATCGGAGCACTTGGGGGAGTTGAAGAGCAGCCAAATTCATACCCCTGCTCTGAAGCAAACAGAGCAGAAACTTCAATTTGGGTCTCTACTCTCTGGTGGTGGATAGGTCCCAATTTTGCATGCTTTACACCTTTGGCTCACATTCTCTCCTGTTGGATAAGTCACTTGTATGTATTTATGAGGTCTAAAGGATATCAACTTGATAGCCCAGTGGGTAGGACACTCATGGAGGAAAAGTACAATTCAGATCTTTGCTCCGAGGATACTCATGATATTGGATAGGGCAAGGATTTGATCTCAGATATACGTCTGTCTAGGCATTGACTCGTAACTACTGCAGTATTGAGCTGAGATAATGTGTCCTGAACACAGACTTTCATTCTGATGAAAAATCTCACTTTAATTCTCCATTCTGTCCTTCAAAAACATTTCCCACAGAAGTTCACCAGTCACGGTACATTAGCATAATAAATTTCTGTCTTGATGTATCCACATTTTCTGATAAATCCCAACGGTGCATAGACTGTTGATGATCTCTGCTCGCTTGTCTGTCTCCCTGTCCATGCAAAATTGTTGCACACAGACCTTGATGGGCTCTGCCAGCTTTGTTCCCAGGAGCACCTTACAATGGAACCACCATATCCATTTATCTTCCCTTCTTTACAATGCCCATTAACAGCTGTCCTCACTAAACTGTCCATAGACATTGCAAGTCATTGGGAGGATACCAGCATCTAAGAATAATTTGAACCTTCCATTCCAGCAGACGTTCTTTGCATTTACTACCTTTGGCAAATTTAATCTATCCTGGAGTTGCCCAGATGCATTTTAACTTCAGTTCCAGTGATATTTTCTTCAGTGCTCTGATCAGTCAGAATATTTTTCTCTGCAAACTATGTACCTTACTATAAATGAATGCAAAAGCAGGTGAGCCAAGATATTGATTGCTAGTGAAGGGGCACCTTGCTATTAACCTCTTTCCAAGGAGAATTATCCATTTATTTCCAGTCTTTTTATCTTATCTCTTAACCACTTTTTAATCCATGGCAGGACTTTATCTTTCACCATATGGTTACTAACTTTCCTTAATAGCCTCTTGCTAAGGACTTTATCATCAAAAGCCTTTTTAAAGTCTAAATAAATTATATTCACTGATTCATCTTGGCTCCTCATTTGACTAACTATCTTCCAAGAAATCTCACAGGTTTAGAGAGATAAATGACAAAAGATGAGTTCAGTGGTCCGTATCATAAATTCTTAGTCAGATCCTGTATAAAGTCACATTTCTTCTTTTACAGTTTTGCAGCTATCTTTCCTGAGGCTGAACTGTAACATTTTGTTATTAATTTTTTTGCAAATTGTTAAAATGCTGTCCACTTCTAAAAAAACACTGTTTGTTTTCTTAAAGAGTAGAACTCCCTCTCTGAAACAAGTAACCAAAACATCAGCTTCAGTTCAGCTGAAAGAAATGAGAAACAAAAAGCACATTTATACAGAGACATCACTACATGGAAGCTATGTAAATACAACATAAGTACAGATGTGTAAAGGTTTAAAAAAATCTTCAGGAGGCTGCAGTTCTGTGCAGTCGTCTAGTGAGGAATCCTCAGACAAGTGCTGGCATCCCTACTCAATCAAAAATAAGTGCCTACATAGCTATGTGAAGGCTTACTACTAAAAATGATATGGAGAAAGATGAAGTCTAAAAATTATTGCCATCCAAGGGCCCAATCATTCATTGCTTTTGTGCTTCCTCAAATGAACAGAGGAATTCCAGCTCCCACGAATACTACACCTCACTGTTTTTTCTCCAAAGCTTAAGTTCCATATTTCAGAATTTGTCAAAACCATATTTCTTCTGACCAGCATTTTCTGTTACTTTTAATAGCACTTTGCCTTCGTGGTGTGAACGCAACACATCGATTTTAAGTGGAGCAGAGTAGCTAAGTTGTAGGAGCAGTTCATTACTAGAAGTATGATATGTGAAGCCACATCAAAGCGTTGCTGCCATAGGATTGCTGAAATAGTCTCCAACTGACAAAAGAAAAAAAGGACTTCGTTCTTGTTCACTTGAAGTCAGCTCCTTTCCTGGAGAGCCTAGAGAACTAGATTTTTACCTTATGACTTGAAACATAATACGTTCCAGCTTTGGAGTGAAGTGGGAAAATATTTCCAAGCAGAGAACCATCCACATCAAATTCTGTGACCCAAATGAAAATGTTTAAGGTCAGCTCAACCTCAGTTGACCTCAGCTGGAGGTTAAAACACAAGGGCCACAGTGACCACTGAGGTATATAGACTTTAATCTGCCAGGGATTCATAGGTAATGAAGACTTTACATTGGACTCGGCATCTAAAGGGATGTTGGTAGGACAGCTGTGGAGAGATCTTGGACAGGTGTTGTGGTTACAAAAAGAATATGCTTTGCTAATTTCCATGTGAATTTCCAGTATGCCCCTATTTAAAATAAGTGAGTAACAAGAATGCCATTTTGATTCTTTGGGTCACAGAGAGGAAGGAAGTGTTGGACAGAAGAACAGGCTGCAGCTGCTTGACTGAACTGGGATGGGAAGAGGATGCCAGGGAGACACTGTTGTCTTACCATGCTCTGGCCATCTTGCAATGATTACACAAAATCCTTGTTTTGACTTAGAAAATCAGAAAGTGCCTTTCTCTACAGAAATTCCAAACAGACCCATTTAAACAGGTAAAGGCTAAAGTTCCTCTCTAAGGTGGATTTATTTCCTGATTTCTCATTTATTTCCAATGCAGAGCTATTTACTATTTCAGGTAAATACAGGTATTATTTGACTGTCATATAAAAGCTGATGGTCAGCATGCCTTAAATTTGGCCTTCAGTAACTAGAGCTGGTCAGAACCTCAAGTCTATATTTCACCTGAAATAAAATATCTCCAGTTGGAAGGTCTTCAGGTCTGTGCTGTGGTGTTGTTCTCACACACTTCTGTGGAAAAAATACCATTTAATACATCATCATCATCACTCCCACCACCACCTTATATCCTTATATCCTTAGTGGCTTTTGTGCAATTCCTAGTGTCTCAGCTTTTGAAAACTGGAAGAATTGAGATGCTTTCACATTTGGATTTCTTTCAGGAACTTTAGTTCAACTCTTTGCAGCACAGTTGGGACTGAAACACCCTTGTCTTGGACATGGCCTTTAAATGATCTTTGGTGAATTGCTGGTGTTAGATTTTTATTTGAGTGTCCAGAGTAATATTTTTTTAATTGTCATATTCTAATGTTCAAAATATTGGCTCTGCTTTTCTTCCCTTTGCCCTAGAACACATATTAAATTTTGGCTAGAAACATAATGTAATTTAGTATAGCTAAATCAGGATCCCCTCCCAAATAAGCAGCCATTTCTGGAAATACCTTCAATCTCCTTTTTACCTTTCATAGCCAGATTGTTGTCAGAACCTACTGACTCTCCCAGAGCCAATATTTGCTTATTTATTAATCTTATGCTTTTCTTGATGTTTGGGGTTTTTTTATGTTACCTTTTTCATACTTCAGAATATTTAGTAGCAGTTCTTAATTTTCAATTTGTGTTTTGCAGCCTTTTAAAGTGAGCTGCTTCTCCCCCCCATTTCTTTTTGTATCTTCCTGCTTAGCTTCCCCATTTATTTTCTAGCTTGTGTTTCCCGTTTTTAGTCTTGGGAATGCAAATCTTCTTTGACTCTTTCAGATTCTTAAGCTTCCATGCTGATTCTATGGATTTTAATTTCCTAGCTTCAAGCAGGGAGTTTCTAAGTTATTTCCTCTTAGAAAAAAAATCTGCTTCTTGAAGTTTAGTATCCCAGAGAGTGGGGCTTCTTCATGTGTTTCTCTCCTGCAATGAAGTTGAAATTATTAATGTGGTAACCATTTCTCAGGGGTTTAGACACAATTTTTAGTCCTTGACAGGACTATCTCAAATGTTGTTTAGATTAGGATACAGAAAACTATGTCCTCTATGTGCTGTCTCAGTGCAGCTCTAACTGAACTAATATGCAGTTAATATTGCACCAGTCTTACTGACTTCATATTCTTTTTCCACTTTCGTGCCACTTTGGTGTCTGCTATCCAGAAGTCTGTACTTCACTCCTGCTATTATCCTTCATGATCTACACTGCCTCTATACCTGTGGGTCTATGTTATGTGTTACATTTTTCTTCCAAGAAATATCACACAATTCCTTGCACACAAGAGCTATTCTCCCCTCTCTGCAGCCCAACGTGTCCTCCCTACGTAGCTAGAAATCTTGGTATGCCTCTGATAATTCTCTTCCCCTTATGCTCAAAATGTGGTGGGTTTTCTACCTCTCCCTGACACAGTCCAGGTCACCCATTTTCACACTTGGATTTCTTATGCTCCTTTATAGGCACTTGCACTTTTATTTTCTAACTGTCATGTGACCTAGATGAAAACTGTGATTGAGTTCGTTGAAAAGTCTGTCCAGTCTTTTCAGCTCAACCACTAAAGCACCTCCCAGTGACATTGCACCTCACTGTCATTTACCCTTCTGCTGGTGCAAAAATCCTTAAAACAGATATTAGATTTCTATTGGCTTCAATACTTTACACTGTCAAATTGATTTGAAAAGGCATTTATGTAACTGTAAGTTGGATACCTAGAGTATGGCGGGTCTTTTTAGGGAACCACTTCATTTTGTTGTTTGAAACATATTTGGAGTTTATTTAAAATGTTCTTTGCATTCAGCCATATAAGTACTGCCTTATATCCATGAGGTATTTTCAAAATTTACCAGTGGGTTTCTTTTTTCAGCTGTAACTTTTCAGCTGTCACAGAGATGGCTTAAGTTTATTCTTGAGTGGTTGAAAACTACCAAGAAATTACCACCAGCCTTTCCAAATCAAGGGCTTTTTTCTCTCCAGATTCTTCAGTTGTGATGGATGGTGGCAGCAGGCTGGTACCTGAATGGCCTGCATGGACCTTGAGAAACATGCACATGTTTTTCAGGACATTGGCTAAGTCTTCACCCCCTTTTCCATCAGTGCTTAATGTCAAAAAAGGTCTTCCTCTTACTCACCACACTTGCTTTACCACAGCTATTTAATTGCCTCTTCTGTCTGTGCGTGATGTCTGTGGGATGTTGTTTTCCTGAGAGGTGAGGCTCAGGCTTTGCTTTCTTCAGTTATCCATCTGAAACTGTGGCATGAGACTAACAGTAAATGGGTTAGCTGTGCTGTTGATGGCCTAGACTTTGTGGTCCAGCCCTTTGGTAGTGATTCTAAGATCCATTAGTTACATACTACTAAAGACATTTTTAGCTAGCATCACTGACCTGCAAGTGTTAATATTCTGCTCCTTCCATCAAAGCTTTTAGAAAGCATTAATTGATTCAGTCTCACTATAAAACTGGTGACAAGGCTCCTTCACAGATGGGGGAGTTTAAATTTGTGGGAGTGTAACCATGACTAACTCAGACAATAGGTCAGTGTCAGAGGCAGGATCTCTTGCTAAACCAGCCAGATTACTAGGAGAGAAAATATTTTTTTTTCCTGTATGTACTATTCTGGGATATGGAAATACAGATTAACTTCAGAGCCAGCGTTCACCTGTGGATGTGTCTGCAGTTCTGTATGGTATTAATTACACACTTTTCTGTGCTCTCACCTGAACATGTGCACACAGTGTAAATTAAAAGCCCCCTTCCTTTGTGCTCTCTGCTCTCTTTCTGTGTCACTTTTAACAGTCTGTGTTGCTATTCCTTTGGGTGTTGTCTGGGAGGCAGTGACCTCCTTGCTGGACAATCTGTATAATGAGTTCAAATGAAGCTGGAGCTTGCAGTGTTGCTTTCCTCTACTTTCTTCTTGGGAGGAGGAATATGTACATTGGTGCAATGCACTGACAGTATGGGAAGTCCAGGTTGCTTTCTCTGGTGTGGTTTCTATTCTCTTTTCTAAGGTTTTGTTTCAGTAGGTTACTCCAACATGGAGGGAGAGAAGGAAGGCCCTGCTATTTAGATGACAACCAGGAGCCCAGTGCATAACATGTCCAGTGACTGGTGTAGCACAGCTCTTCCTTCCATCAGCCAAGACACTAGCATTTAATGTTTGGATTCTAGCTGGAACACAAATGTGTTCATTCTCTTGCTCTCTGCCTCAGTTCATTTATCTCCTTGAGGGAATAACAGGACAAATCCTTGATAACTTATTTCCTGGTTAGAAGCCTTTACCTGCTTTCCTAGAGTGGTTTCTTGTGACTGGGAGCCTTTGTGGTCAGTTCTTCCAGCTGTTTGCCTAAATGGTCTTCAGGGAGACTAAAAGCAGTGAACCTGGAATAACAACATTTGACTTGAGCTAGGTCCCATGAGAATTTAGTTATTACTTAATGGATTGGATTGGCGACATACCTTGTACCAGATAACTGCCAAAGGTTGCATGAAATTAACCTTCCCAAACAGACAGTTATTGGTCTAGTCCTTGCAGAAAGCTGGGCATTGGGTGACATGTGTTCGTTGTAATTAATACTGGTTTTCATACCTTTAGATGTCAAGAGCATTTGCAGTGTCTGGGTGAAAAGTTTCTCAGATTAATGTCTTGATGGTGATTTTAGCCACTTAGTGATCGTGTGTCATTGTGTTCACTACACTGAACATAAATCCTGTTTTGTAAACAGCAGGGAGACTAATGAGGTTTGCCCACATTCTGGTATCATTACAAGGGGTTCCAGCAGAGAAAAAGGGAGTTTGGTAAGAAAGACGAAAAGAAACATGAATTTTAAAGGAAATGGGGGAAAAAAAATAATATCTCAGGACTGCATGTGCAAACATTTAGTTTTAAGGAAGGCTTTTTATTGACAAGACTTACAATCTGCTTTGTTCATTTAAGGAAATCTCCGTGTAGTTAGGTTTTGCTTTTGCCTTCGTCAATTTTTTTTAATGCTGCATGTTTGGCAAAAGTAAGTTTCATGTTTTTAATTTACATAAAGTTATTAGTCTCCTTCTATTTAAAGGTAAATAGAAGAGCTCATTTTTCATGCAGGCCTACATCTCTATACAGAATAGCTTGCCAGTCATCTATAAAGCTGTTACTCTCTTAACAAATATTGGCATTATTTTGCTCCACCTTGAAGTATTTTATTTGCTTGGGACTGTAATCAGCTCTTGCAAGAATGCTTCACATCCAGTTTTAGTCTTAGCACCACAGTGTACTTTGGGGTGTAAATTTGTCAGGTATCCAAGCACAGCAGGATACTTTGACAGCTAAAGCCCAGTTCTCCCCAGTCAGCCTTATGAATAATAAAAAGTAGAATGGCCTGTTCCAGTTTTGCATATGTAAAGTCAATAGCTTATCAACAGAAAGAACTGGAGAAGAAATCAGAACTGAATTCTGACTAAAGGCAATCAAGCTCAAGGTTTCTTCTCCCCAGAAGCATATGCTAAAGTAAATAAGTCGGTATTTTCCAAGACTTTTTAAAATCATTTTCAGCCTGAGAGATTTTGTTGCAGCATTGAATGAGGAGAGGTATTGGGTTCCTCTTGAAGAGCAGAAAGGGTTTATAAATCAGACTTCTGGGAATTGTTATCTCACAACTTCTTCTAACAAACACAACAATTTGTTTTAAAGGCTTTCACCAAAGATGTCGTAAGTGGTAATCCCTATGTTGTAAGTGGGTACTTAATGTGATTTAACTTAATGCTGATGATGCAAGGCTCTTCTCCCCCAAAGCCCATTAAGAACATCCAATTTTCTGGTAGACTAAGACTCCTGCTTACTAGCGTAGAGATAAGTGACTGTTTAACCAGGACAATAAGGAATAGTTTCAAGCCAAGGCTGCAAAACTGAGTGGCCGCAAAACTGGTCTTTGTGAATGTCACAAGGAATTGAATGAAAATGTAACAAGCTGGATTTTTTTTTTTTAGTAGTTTGAACTTCTGTATGTACAGACGTACACACAGGCACTTTCAGTCCTGTAATGAGTAGACTGGTGAATATCATTACTTACAATATTAGTAAGCATGGTCTAGGTAGAAAAGGGCCAGTGCAAGCCCTTGTGTAAATTAAATAAAC
This sequence comes from Chaetura pelagica, assembly GCF_000747805.2. Lineage (NCBI taxonomy): Eukaryota > Metazoa > Chordata > Aves > Apodiformes > Apodidae > Chaetura > Chaetura pelagica. The sequence goes on from NW_009952711.1 coordinate 4,815,929, forward strand.
TGTCACAAACCGAGCTTTATTGCATGTCGCCCTAAAGTGCTGATAATTCTCACAGTTTATCCAAGATAATGCTCCTTATACTGCATGCTTGCTTGTGTGACCTCTTGTGGACTCTCTACATGTAGAGTGACATGAAAGCAAATGTGACTGGCATCATTTAGCAAAACACGCTAGCAGTAATACTCAAAAATATTCAGGATGCAAAGTAGAACTGAAGGCAAACTTCTGGCAAAGCCTCTGGCTGCTCACTTGGGTCTAATACAGCGTTAGCACTTTGCAGGTCAGTGGCTCTGCTATTTGTCTCTGACCTAACAGATCTGGAGTTCTTCACATCAAAACCAAGTCTTGCTGAGCTGAGATCAAACGTGTTAAGGTAAGGATCTTGCCAGTGATTTATCGTGCCAGGGAGGGTGATCAGGCCATAAGGGGCCACTGCAAATGAAGTTGACATTCCAGTGATTTCTCATGTGAAGTTATAAGGTAATTTTCTCAGAGCTTTTAAGTCAAACTAAATTTGCCAATTGTATTTTTCTGTGTTGCCTATAGTGTCTGAAATCCTAGTAGGAGTGTTTATTTATCCAGCATAACTAATTTCAAAGTAAGAACTTCTTTGGTGGAGAACATTTTAAGTGGCAGTTACCTACAAGTGATGATCTGCTAGATTTTTAAATGGCAGGACATGTTTCCCATGTAGAAATAAATAGATCATGCTGGTTTATGCCATGCATAATGAGCATACAAGCCTTGCAACGCACAAACAATGCAAAACACAAGGAAACTATACAGGCTAATACTATTCTTGTTTGTACACCATCCTCATTCCCACCATTTCAAATGAGTGCTTGTGGAAGGGAGGGTTCCAGGATCAAGTTCTTAATAGCCACAACTTCATTAAAGCCCAGTGACAGCCCAATAATTGATGTTGTAAACACGTACTCCCTCCTCTCCACTCCAGATTAGTAGGTTTTTAGAAATCTTCCATTATTTCATTTTTTAAGCTGCAGTAAGTGACATCAAGGATCATAAAAAACACTTGACATCCTTACCCAGATCATTGACCATTGGCTTTTCTTTGTTATTAGTGGAAATGTAGAGCATACGTGGTGGGTTTTTTTTAATCATCCCGGCTTCAGAAGCAGAGTTTTCTGATGCAGTTTAGCAAGACAGTAAATGTTTTTCAGCAATTAAAGACAGCCCCACAAGTGAAAGGATAAATAAAGCTTAGGAGCTTAGTTTCTTAGGAATGCATGAAATATTACCTGAGCTATGGGAAAGTGTTATTGCTGCTGTATTGTGCTTACTAGCAACGGATAACTTCTTCATTAACTGAAAAAAAAAAAAAAAAAAAAATAGAAATTACTTGGAGGAAAGCGATTATGTGCTGTTAGTAAAGTTTCTTCCCACAGGTTTAATAAGGCAGCCAAAAGGAGTGAAATGTTTGTGGTGGGTATAGTTCAACAGGCAATACAATCTGAAGTGTCTTCTCTTTAGATTAATTTTCTTTAACAACCAGGCGCAAAATAATCCCTTTAATGAGACTGAACCGAAATAACGGATGCTGTAGCAGCATGTGGCATAGTGAGAAACTGAAATAGAAAAGGGCATCATCCTAATTTTGCAGCCTGGGTTTTGTGCAGGAAATACTGGGGGGGGGGAAGGGAGGAGGAAAGTAAGCATGCTACCTCATGTTGTTAAGACTTTCTTAACTAATTACTCAAACTTCCTAATTCAAAATCATACAAACAAAAACGTTTGGATAAGCTGGCAGTTTTTTCAAATGGGTGCCCCCTACAGCTTAGAAAATAAACATGACAGGTTTCCCTGTCTGATGTGCTGCCATTTGCAAAAGAACAGACCCAACTCTCCAAAAGACAGAAGACTAATTAAGACAGGAAGACAGGCAGGTCAAACATTTGGTGTGAGGGATTTGGGACATAGTGGTGAAAAAAAATGATGTTACATTCCACTTTCACAGCAGAGTGACAGGAGGCTTCAAGCCCTTTCTCCAATTCCATTTGCTGCTGCTGCAGTGGCACCCAATTTCTAGTGTTCCCATCCCCGAACCTGCCCGTGGGCTGGCTCAGCAGGGGACTTGCTGTATCCACCTTTAAGCTCCTAAACAAGATGTCCAGATGAGTGGGCTGTGCAGCCACCACTGGAGAGACAGGCAACTGAGGATGCCTGAGAGGGCAAGTACTACCCTGAGGGAATGCTGCTCCCTCTCCTCCCACCCCTGGGGACTGGTTAAAGCCCTATTTGTGGTAGACTGTGTCTGTAAAAGCCATGGCCAGTATCCTGCTAGCTCTGATGTGCAAACGAGCTTTAAAAAAATAAATAAACAAACACGTTCTGGATTTGTTTGGCCCTGGCAGACCTTGCAGGCTCTAGAACAGGTGTCAAGTGAAACAGCTGTCTCCCCCAGTACAAACATCCCTGTGGAGGCTCCCACTGAAACCAGTTGGGTTTTTCCTTTTATTTTACTGTGGGTGGGACTGGACCTCTAGTGGCTGTAAAGCAGCTATGGCCACAGAAGCCTGCTTGCTAGAATGAAATTCAGTGTAATGTTCAGTGTAACTCAGATATGGTTTACTTTTACTACTCTTAAACAAAAAATGCAGTTCCTCCACAGTTGAAAGTCACCTCATTACAAGAACCAAAACCTGGGTAACTTCTGCAGGACTATTACTGCTTTGTGGTAACTACAAGAAGTGACATGGTAGCCATTTGTGTGCTCAAGCTGGCCAGCCTGCTTTGATGTATGCAGATGTCTCCTCTGAAAGCCATGCAGTCATTGGCACTGCCCAACGAAAGGCTTTTCGGCCTTGAGAAGCAAGATTCTGCACTGGGAATGTGTGGGGAGGTTACCTCAAAGTCCATGGCCAATTCATCATGATTTGTTCACTGCCAGCAAGGAGCAGCCTCTTGCTGTTCACCTGAACAGTCCCCGTCTTAAAAGTAAACTAAAATGGCACTGCAGCTGAGTCGCTGGGCAGTCAGCTGGGCTGCCTTTTGCTTTCCTTGTGCCTCCTGTTAAACGAGGTTTTCACTGATTCCATAGGCAGCTGTTGGTTTCCAGTCACTCCCAGGAGTGCCCCACAAGCTCTGGCTAGAACGTGAGAGATTTGTTGTATCAAGACAGCCATAAAAGTGAAGGAAAACAAAGCTTGAGAAAATATACAAGCTGCACCTCTGATTGCCAATCCCTTCTACTTCATTCCCTTACAATTGTACTAATCATTAGGACTCTTGAAATGTTTCCAAAGGAGAGGAAATGAAGTTGCTGAGATGGGAAAGGATATGAAATTTCCTGACCAGACTGAGGCACAGGTGCCCGGGTATCTGTGATGTTATGCAGTATTTACCAAGGGAAATGCTGCTGCTGGATTTTTTGCATGCCTCTAAAATTGTTCTATGTCCCCCTCACCAAAAAAAAGTGCCATTGTGTATTTCTTAATGCCTCCAGCTATGAGAAGATGCTGAGGGCTGAACAGCTGTGAGTCCTTTATAAACTGCTTTGGCATCTGATGCCCCTTCCCCCATCCTTGCAGATTTAACGTCAAAGGCTCTCTAAGGAGAAAGTCACATATGAAAAAAAGATTTTTGATGGAATGAAACTACAACCAGCTACTAAATCAATTGAGCTAGGAAATTCCCATTCCTTCCTCCATTCATCCAGAACCATATCTCCTGTGGGAAGCCATTATTATTTGGATGTTAAAATCCTCTTCCTGTACCAAAAAAACATATTTGGAGCTGCAACAGTACAAAAACATTGTTTTTTAAATCCATGGGAAAATAATTCCACCTCCAAAGAGCTGAATGCTAGGCCACTGTCTGGCCACTGGCTGATGCTCTTACTTAGACAGCTGGGGAGCCTGAGGAAAATGTCTGATGACATCATCACTAAGCAATATTGAATTAAGAATGTAGAACATCATTTCACTCACACATCATTTGAGAACATTTTCAAGAAAGGAAATGAAAAGTTACATTGTTGCCACATGTGTTGATTACTCCTATAAATTAAAGGAGCTCAAATTACTTTTTTCTATGTTTTAAGGGAAGACAATGCAAAAAATGTGAGGCAGTGAGCATGCAGGCATCCCCAGTGAATTTCAAAATCAATTCCATTCTCCAAATCCAGGGCTAGCCCCTGGGTGGACATGAGAGGGAATCTGTGGTGCTGTGACACCAAATCTCATTCAGCAAAGAGCTGCAAAGGAGGTGCTAGTTCTGTGCTGTATGTTTATAAACACCCCAACAAGGTTTTGTACTTACTTCCTCTGCGTAAATAGTGATGAAAACACAAAATCCTATCCATTTTCACCCTGCTCTAAACTTTGCTACTACAGCATTGCAGACTAGAGTGTTCAGCCAGGTTTTGTATCCATCCCTTTCTCCTTGAATGCTCATCACTCCAATTACCTGCACGGTTTGACAAGAACAGTAAGTCACTAATTGTTAGTAAGCCAACTGGGACAGGTGGCTACTTAAACAATATATTGTAGCTGTTTATTTGTAAAGCTTAATTTGTTTTGCTTTATGCTAAAAACATTTTCTCTTGGCTTGATTTCAAAACTGATGAGTATCCAAAAATGCTACTGAACTCAGTGCATAATGCTTTTGAAGTGCAGGTCTTATGGAAAATTGCAATTTATTATTTCCTTTCAATTGCATGTCAGCAGAGTCTCAAAGTAACTTATATTTTTACATGTAGCTTTGAATTTTTCTTTTCCTTTGTATACTTTTTTGTACGATGGTATCTCAAAGGTTCTGAACAGTCATGTACCCTGCAGGGTGGGTGAGACTGCTTCCTTGATTAGTCTATGGCACTTTGTCAACAGCAACTGTATGTGATTAACCATGGGCATAACCTGAACCTAGGAAATGCATGGTTGGGCCAGTATCTTGCAAAGTTCCGTCAAAAGGTCTATGAGAACGTGTGTGTGAGGGAGAGGTTATTGTCAGTACTGGAGGGATGTGCCTGTTCTTCTAAGAAAATGCCATGTCCTCTCCAACTTTCATTTGGAAAGGAACTGAAGTTATGAAGAGATCTTTATGATGGATCTCATGAGAAAGATGACTCTCCAAGGGGCATTCTCACAGGGGCAACCCAGAGCTTCCAACCACACCTGTTACACTATGAGGCCTGTTTGCAACTTCCTCATGCTCACCTGCCACCTCAGCTCTGCGTGTGCCCGAGGCAGCATTGCTGGTGAACAAACAGCATTTCCTTTCCTCCTTAAGCCACCCTGCACCAACTGCAGCCAGATTCCCCCCTGACAAGAGGTACTGTCTGTCTGCCCCACTGGGTTTGTTCTGGGCCAAATGGCTGCACTGACAAGGGCACCTAAGTGAAACAGGGAGGTTTGCCTTTTCTTTTCCTTCTCTAGCATTGCTGCAGTTCTTGGCTCTACTGAGAGCAGATGGCAAACTAAATGTTCATGGGGGTCACACATTTTTCAAGTGTGCCCTTCTTCCCTTTCCATTTTGGCACCATTTTGTTGATAGCACCCAGCAGGCCAGATTATTTAACTCCTCACAATACTGCATAGCAAACACATGATATATGATACACTTTTTCTTTCCCTTACTGCAAATTACAAAAGGTAACACTAGGACTCAAACAAAAACAAATTACCTCAGTAACTCCTGGAAAACTCAAGTGGTTAATCAGTTACCTTTTATTTACATATAGATGCTTAATGCTGAATTAAGTTGTAAAAACCAAAGGCTGATTTATAGCCCCAGTCAGCCTTAATTAACATTGATTCCAGGGGAATAGTAAATGTGAATAGCCTTCACAATTGAGGTTGAACAATGAACTCACTGGGTGTTGTCCAATTTGTAGCATGATTTACATGGAAGCAAGGCCTTCTTTTTCCTAGGGTTACCCCATTTTCATCTGGTGTTTAGGATGGGTTATATATAATCCATAGATAGAAACATTTGCTGTCAAATATTCTCCCTGATTTAGAGTTAGCCTTTACCATGGTCACTATAAATAAGGCAGAAAAAAACCCAATTTGAGGCTTTGCAGGGATTCCTTCTTCTTGCAATGTGTCATCACTTGTCCATTTCATGGCATTTTTACGAAGTGGCCATAATGAAAGTCAGATTAAATGTACAGGATATATACATTTAATCAACAGCCACTGGAGTCAGTAGTGCTGGTAGAGTTATAAAAACCCCTGTGAATGCAAAGTTATTGCAAAAGAATCTGCGTCTTGGTGGTAGGAATATCTGCTGAATGGTACTACCTGACACAGAACACCTAAAACTTTCAAAAGTGAATTATTTAAGTGTAAGGTTTTGCTTGTAAAGCTGCCAGCTGCTGGATTTCAAGACTTGAAACTGTTCCAAAATGCGGGACTAGGTACTTTATTTGTGCACTAGAGTAAATACTCTGATTTTACTGCCAATTTAAATGTGCTCAGTTTACAGTAATGAGCTTGTATAGGCAATACCTTGTTTATAGAAAGTGGAACAGGAAGAAACTAACATTAACCATTAACAGTAGCAATTCCTCTTGCCTTCAACTCTTTATGCCAAATAGATCCTTCCCATGTCCTATCTGAAATATTTGCTGTTCCTGTTCTTTTTCTAAGTCTGTGGGATAAATAGAGCATTCACTAACATAATATAGTTCCAGTCAACTTGAATTAAACACTCCTGCAATTCCAAGGCCCTATTTCTTATTCCTATGGGGAAATGGATTTTAAGAACAAATATGTGTCCTGTGTACTAGCAAACCTGATGACAGGTGTTCATCCCAGCAGAATGTAGTTAACATTTTAAAATCTTTTTTAAAAAGAACAGACCACTTCCATAAGGGAAGAGTACTGAATTGCAGTTGCCAGCACTTCTTGGGTTCCTGTACTCACCCTGTTTTATTCTTTCAAGACAGATCACTCAAGTAACCTACGTGTTTATGTACTCACTGTAACCTTAAACAAACATCCTTACATCTCCTTTGGACATCTGCTCCTGAAGCTGCAAGATTTTCTGCCTTCCCCTCCCTCCTCAGCACACCCCCACACACTCTGGGCATGGAGTTAACTCCACCAAAGTGGATGCAAGGGATGACAGTGAAATCCTTCTTCCACAGAGGTCACAGATCTCAGTGTTTCTTTGTTTCAGTTACAGTCTAAAAAGCAATAATGATACACCAGAGGATTTTGGCTTATGGTGTTAGTCATTGGAGATCATACTGGTGATTCTTTCATTATCTTATTTTGGCTGGGTTAGCTCCAAAATGTCCTAACAGGGAGCAGTTCTTCAGTTTGCAAAGCAGTGTAATCACTGAGCAGGAAAACACAACCCACAGTCTGAGGAGCTTAGGGCCCAAGGACATGAAGAGATTCAAGATAAATAGTGTGCAGGGAAAGTGACAGATGGGTCATGGTGTGGTGGGGCCTGGGCTCAGCTGAAAACCAAAACAAAAGCAGGGGGAAAGTGAGGGACTCTGAACCAGCTGGAAGGGCACATGGTAAAGTGGCTCAGCAACCAGCACAGGGGAGTGGGAGAAACTCAACAGAAACACATCCAGAACAGCAAAAGCACATGGAATTGTTGGTTTCTGTGCACTGTTGTATCACCAGGGTCTTTTCCAGACAAGGACAGGTTCCTTCCACCTACGTCCTGAGTCAGCTGGACATGAGTCAGTTCTGAACCAGGAGCTGTGTTGCTGCAGTTAGTGTGGCACGGAGCCTGGGTTCATAAGCCCTGCTGAGGGGAACGCAGCGACGTGGCTTCCGCTTGGCTTGGAGGGAGGACAGGTTGAGAGCTCACGGCTGGTAATAGAAAACTCTAACAGAGGCATCTTCGCCTTCATGTGCAAACATGAGTGTGCAATTTCTTTCTTTAAAATGCACAGGTACCCAGTGTCCTCACCATGTTCTTTTTACTTATGGATACTTTGTACCCTTTGGTGTTGCAACTGTTCAGCTTTCTGGCTGTAGTTTCTCTTGCTGTTTTTTTTGCTAGAATACTGTTGGCGGATTTTTCCCAGCTCAGTTTCTTTTCATCAATTTATGACTGGCTCTCTACTTGTTTCCTTCTTTCCTTAGATATATTTAATCTTGGTGATCCTCTTTCCTTAAGTACCCAGCATTTTAATATTGATGCTTTTTTTGCCACCAGGCAAGTTGTAAACACTTAAGTGAGATCTGGGAGGTTGGTGCAGCTCTCCTCTCTGTACTTTTCCAAGCCTAAAATAGCAGCAGCTCATCTATAATCATATCATACTATTCTTTGCCTAAAAAAAGACACACATTACATTAATTTCCACATGAAAAACGTGTAATATTTTTAATCTGGTTTTGCCACATCAAAGAGAAAACAACAAAAAAAAGAAACCAACAACCTGACAATATTTAAGCAAAGTCCTCATATACAAACTGTTTTCCATCGTGTCCCTGAGCTCATCTGGCTGACCTGAGCCATGTACCAGTACAAAGAGTACAAGGTAACAGCTTCTTTATTGCAGAAAGTGCAAGATTAAAGAGGTGGCAAAATACTTCTCTGGACAGGTGTTTTGTGATGTCTAGTCTGCCTAATCAGTGGGACAGATTTTATGTCCCAATGTCTGTGGGGATTCTGTGAGGAAACTGGACCAATATTAAATACATCATTTATTCTTGTTCTGTAGCCATGATGTAAAAATATAGGCCAGTTTCTACCACCTGAGTATATCTGATTGGAACTGAGACTCCTAAATCTTTCAGCAGGTCCTTTGGCTTTCTATTAATCCACAGTTGTAGGATCTGTATGGGGTGTAGAGCTTTGCTTTGCTTTAACCAGAGAAAGGTCTCTCTTTTAACCACAGAAAGGTCCCTGTCTCTATAAACACAACTTAACCCTCATGCCAAAAAGGTTGCTGAACATTCCTTCTATCTAGGGGCGAACTCCTGCCTCCAGTGAAGTCTGTGGTGAAATTCCCATTGATCTCAAGGAGGCTCAAACCTCCCCTTACACATTTAAAGTTGTATTTGATGGAATACAATGAAACTACATTGATACCTGAAGTCCAAGGAACCTGTAAAGTGCCTGGATTTTTTTAACATTTTCTTTCTTAGATTTCAAGGATGGGAAGAAACTGAATAGCTGGAAGACCTTTCACTCAGTCATTTTCCTAGAGTCACTTCTTTCATATTTGCTAATAAATAATTGCATCCTGTTCTTGAAAGTAATGTAGTGGAAAATAACCAGCATGTATGCGGCTACCAGTAAAATCTACTTCCATTTGTCATTACCTCTCTCAAGACAGCTGTTGTCAGCACCATTAAAATTCAAATTTGGTTTGCCCATGACAATTAAAACGATGTCAACACTGACAGAATTTAACAATTTCCATTGTTCCAAGGAGATAAGCAAGTTAATTCTGTGCTGCAAGCCATCACTGAAGCCATAATCTACTGACTGTGTATTGAAGAACTGTGATGTTTGAGATTATTCAGCCTTGACTGGGTTGTATCAGTGACCAAATGTTTACTTACTGAATTGAATGATTACTGCAAATCCTTTTCTTGTCTCCAGCAGTTTCAGGGCTTTTTCTTTGAAAGGTATTTGGGTTTTTTTAGTTTTATTTGTTACAGTGTTTGAACCAAGTGTGAATGTCAACCAAGTTATTCAGAGTTTTATGTTGCTTCCGTAGTGACGCTGCCACAGAATACAGGATGACATCAGGGGCTGACCCTTGGCCTGAACTCTCAAAACTGTAACTTTGACAAGCATAAATAAGTTTCAGCTCTTCTGCCGCCTTTCCCAGGAGTTTGTTGTTACGTACGTTACTGTTTGTTCATGATGGAGGACTGATGGCTTTTCTTTCTTTTCTAGATTTTCATCAATAATGAGTGGCAAAATTCTGAAAGTGGGAGAATATTCCCAGTATATAATCCAGCAACAGGAGAACAGATCTGTGAGATCCAGGAAGCTGACAAGGTAACGCATCCCATGAACATGTAGAAATGTATACATAGATGAAAGGAACAGGTCCACAACAGAACAGTTGGACAGTTCTTTTACTAATCAGTTTCAAACCCATCATGTGACTAAGCTTGTACAACAGCAAGTTTGTTGAGCCCGGTTATGTTACTTACCTCAGTTCCTTTGGTTTTTTTCTTCTTTCTTGACAGGTTGATACGGACAAAGCAGTGAGGGCAGCTCGCCTTGCTTTTTCTCTAGGTTCAGTCTGGAGGAGAATGGATGCATCAGAAAGAGGCCATCTTTTGGATAAGCTGGCAGACTTGGTCGAAAGAGACAGGGCAATTCTTGCTGTAAGTGGCACATGAAAATCCACAGTCAAATCACCAGTCAGTTTTACATTCACAGAAAAAATCAGTTCATTAATGTGTTAATATGAATTATAATTGAAAACTAGATGCAGTCTGATGGCTAAGATGGCTGACTGTCTACTTAAGACCTGATCCAAAACTCATAAAAGTCAACAAGGGACTTCCAGAGTTCAGATGAGCTCTGAATTGGACATCAGACAAATGAATGGTGTGCACACACGTCTGTGCCAGTTATGCACGCTTAGAACTTTTGTAAAACAAAAAATGGAAGACTGAAAGTAGTGATTTGCATAGATACAAATACATTAGCAGGTGAAATTCTTACTGACTCTGCACTGGTACCATGAATTCTGGGTAATGCACTATTTCCCTCACGTTTAGATGAAGCCATCTCAACAGTGGCATTGTTAATGTTGTTTTCCGCATGTCAAGTGCTTTGAACTAAGCTGGTGAACATCTTAATTCCAGCTTTGTCAACACTTAAATCATCTTACCACCAGCATATACTGTAAAATCGCCACAGGGAGAAGGAAGTGCACAGCAAATCCAGTTTACTCTGCCTGTCATTTGATTTTTATTTCTAGAGCCAAGTTCTTTACTGAATTGCACTGCAGGCAATGCCATTAATTGCTCTTGGGGATATAAGTCGGTGCAGAATTAGGCCTCCTTTCTTCTCTATAGAAACTCACTTGATGGCTGGTGTGTTACACATGGGTGTACTTTGCCCATTCTTAACGATTTCTGTTAGACAGCTATTGAGAATGAGTTAAGCTACTCAACATCTTAGGATAGTTTAATGGATTCTCTTCACTAAATCATCTTAGGAACCCCTAAGAGGATAGCTTATAAGATACTTTTAAAAATAGGAATATTAACTTAAAAATAAGGATATTAGCTCGTTAATTTATGAGCTTCCCTAGAGGAGAGTTTGTTTATTTGGTGGTAATAAATAAACTGGCTGTAGAGTATAGATATCTCAGATCTCAGCAGGAGTCTTGGCAGCCATATAGAGAAATTTTTATATTCACATCAATTATATAAAGAGGGATATGTCCATTCTTCTCTTTATGGATTGAGATCGTTAATACGGGGTTACAAGGAGCCCCTTCTCAGCTGTTATCATTAACATAACAGAACCTAGTTTGACAGGCATTTTTATCTTGGCTCTTGATTAAAGCTGCTTAGCATTTATGTATCTGGACCAAACACAGTGGTTGTTAGGTCCAAAATACACACAGGCACGTGTACATGCATTTGGATACGCACACAAACCCACACAAAAGACAGACACACACACACACACATTCTTGAAATCATGATCATTCCAGAATACTCCAGAAGGAACCAGATATATTGTTTTCTTTAAGGAAAATTCCTTTTGTTCACATTTGCAAAAAGAAGTAACAAAGGGGATCAGATAGTTGTTCTGAACCTGCTGGGTTAGGACAAAAATCTTTGTCATGATTCAAGAGCTGTTAAGACAGCGAATACTTAAGTACAATGGTTTAAAAATGCTACTGTGCTTATATCTCTTAACTTTTTCTTGTCTTCTAGACTATGGAATCACTCAACAGTGGCAAACCTTTCTTGCAAGCTTTCTATGTAGATCTTCAGGGAGTTATAAAAACCCTGAGGTATTATGCTGGTTGGGCAGACAAAATCCATGGAATGACCATTCCTGTAGGTAAGGGGGATTTAAAGCACAGCTATGCACGTATACCTTCTCGTGGACAAATGGCTCAATAGATTCCAGCTGCATGAAGGGTGGGAGATAACCTTACTTTGGTATTACAGTGTGCACTATGTTGGTGAAGCAGATGTTTAAGAGCCAGCAAGGACTGGGCTGGATGCCCCACTATGGTTCTGCCCTGCATGCACACCCCAAAGAGTGTTTTGTTTCTTTTGCATGTATCCATCTGAGAAGGAAACAGCTCAATACCTATGTTTAAATATTGTTACACTTACTAAAATGGATGCAGTAGGAGCCTGACAGATACCTTGGAACAGATGAAAACAGTCTTAGCTGTCTGTTTCAGAAATGGCATTGCTTACCTGTCTATCTTATTTATATCAGGCTTCTCACTGCCTATGCAAATCATGTTACTTGGGACTAACGCTGGCTCCAAATTCATTTATACTTTGAGAGAGTTTGTAAAGATATTGCATATAAGCATATATACATATCTGTACCTAGGTATCAGATATATTTTATGATGCATGCTGCTTCAAATTATTCTGTGGGATAAGTTTGTATGAGACAAATCTTTACGAGTGCTAGGAAATTAGTTATTCTGCTCTTACTTTTTGCTAAAGAGAGAAGAAAATAAAATTCCTTACCATTATTTTTATTTAACAAGTCTCCCTCCTGCTCCTCCCTCCCAGCTGTTTAACAAATACAAGCTGCTTCTCTTGTGAACATATTCATTTGGAGTCTGGACTAGCTGTACCAAGTGCTAGTATTATGCAAAGTGACACATTATAGCAAAGAATAATTTTATGCAGGTGCAGTCATTAAGATTAATGTACTCGTCTTCTACCTGCATAAAGTAAATCTTTGGAAAAACAGTAAGAAAAAACAACATAATTTATTCTATGGATTCTTTTGGACTTTTTGCCCACTGTTTATGGCACATGCATGTTTATTACACTTTACTAAGGGAGACCAGCATTGCACACTCACAAGTAAATGAATTGTGCTGTTCCCTGTCTATTTCCATAAAACTGCATTATGTACCAGGATACTGGCAGTGCATGAGCTTGCTTCTCTGCTGCAAAGCACAAAACTATGAGTTAGGCAAGCAGATAAACTGGATATATAGCTCTGAAATTTTCAGAGGGAAACCAGATCATGTAACTCTTACTGCAGCATTACTCATTACCATGTTTCAGCTTATTGAAATGTCAGTGTGTACTGACTGACATGTATCATTGCTTGTGTATTTTCACCAAAGAAATGACAGTATCGGTATTTCAGGTGTAGAGTTTCCTGTAAGGACTCTAGAAAATTTCCACAGTCATATAGGCTGAGATTGATAAACCCTGGTTTTGCTGTTTGCAGTTCACATTGAAACATGCAAAAGGGCAGAGCACGCCATAAATTCATATGTTCAGCAAATTTCCTGTTCCCTAATCCCTTTCTCCCTGGTCAGTGAATGCCCCCTTCTCACTCCTTAGCCCTGCAGGTACACAGAATTCAGGTCAGTCACCAAAATGCGTTGCCAGGTTAGGGAGAATAAATATTCTTGGCTTAATCTTGTCCTCACATAATGTATCAAATAAAAACTCTGATTTTTTTTTCAGCAAGGTGGGCTGTGCTGGGGCAGACATTTCCAGAATGCCTTTGTAAATGCAAACTTCAGTGCTAACAAACACAGTTACTAGTAGTGCAGAATCACAAGTCCATTTACAGGTTTTTCAGGGTATCAATTAGTTCTTCTTGGTTTAACACTCCTCTGTATTCCTCCAGTTTCACACCATAAATTTGTTATTCTCATAAAGGTATTTTAGAGCAAGGCCAGCATTAAACAACGGAGGTCTTTACATTCACTTGCCACCAGCTCATGAAAGGAAACCAAACGACAACAAAACCAAAATAGAAACCCTAGTAAATCTTCTCCTCTTTCTGTTCAGTGTGCTAATCACTCTGAAACCTCCCAATTTTCATTTTTTCCTGTTGAGGTTTTCTTTTCCTCTAAAATAAAAATAGGCAAGTGATACACAAGGAGAAGAACAGTGTTTTACAGTCTCATTGCTTTTGGTCCCAGAGCTGCTAAAACCTTTAGACTGCCCTTTGTCTGCTACCATGCATAGAGCTTGATGATCTAAATTCAAACAGACTGAGGCTAGATTAGAAACTGTTAGACTAATAAACCGAATGAAAGCAAAAAATGTCTCTATAAATCAATACATGAGATGATCCTGCTTAAAGAAGCAATTCAGCTGTCCTCACCCACTTGTCTGCTGTGTCCTGCTAGATGAGGCATGTGACTGTATTATGATTGTGATGCAAATAAAATATCCGGGATGGAGTCTCCTGATGGAAATCTGAGCAAACACATCTGTGGAAGGTATTGCTGTCCCAAAGTAAGATCCCTGGACAAATGGGGCTTTCTTTCTGATTATAAAATAAGTATATTTGGGCCAGGTGCTAAGCAGCTGCAAATTGATCTGGCTTTATTGATACCAGTGAGGACTGAAGAAAGCTAGTTTACATCAGCTGAGAATATTTTAAAAAAACCTTTTAAGGCAAATTTTGCTATGGTAACAGCTTATTTTACATTTTGGACAAGGTGACTCTTAGATACATCTTTGGCCTATCGAGAGGCATCTGAAGCTCCTGAACACCTTCAAGTCATGTATGCTCACAAATATATTGTTAGAAAGCAACCTCAAGAATCCCATCTTAACAGTAAGTCTGTGGATGATCAGCCTTGGAAGTAGGTGGCAAAAAGGGTGGCTGTCTAGAGTCTGGTGGAAGGAAGCAGGGCAATCAACCATGCATGGGAGGTTTTGCTCCAGAGAAAGAAGGCTCTGCCTACACTCTGTAGAATAAACCACCATTTGTCTGACTTGGCAAGCAGGTTTCAGGTTATCTATAACTTTATGTTGTGAAGCACGTAGACATGTGGCACTGATTATGCAGTGACAATCTAAAGTCAGACAGTGCTAACCTAACTGTGTTACTGTTATGTTGTCACCATCATTCTGGCTGACAAGCCACCTCTAACAGTACCACCAAGTTTACGCTGGTATTTTTAGCTGACTCCTCTATGTGCCTCTTGAGCACAAAGACAGTTCTGCCTGTATATACTTCTCTGTATTTTAACTTCACTTCTGTCTGAAATGATGGTTCTTCCTGTGGTCTGTGAACCACTGCTAGCATCTGTGAAAGATAACCTAGAAAATCAAACGGATCATTGCAATTTGTGAAGCAAATACTTATCTTCACTGGGAAGTTGTTAAGCATCTAGAGATCAAAATGGTGCAATGACATCTTGTCAATGCAGAGTAAACTGACTGATCACCTATTTCCATCCTCCTTTTCTTGATGTGAATGTCTTTTCTCTCGCTCTCTCCCTCCTTTATTTTCTCTGTTCTGTCCCTTGTCTTAGTTGCAGACTGTCATTACCTTTCTCAAAATTATTCTGTATCTGGCCCCCTGCTACTCTGGCTCAGGTTTTTACTGAGCAAATCCTGGAAAGTACATGTACAGAAATAAGCAGACCTGAAAATAAGTTATTTCTAATGAAATTCAAGTTAAGTCTTTACTTAAACCCAAGAAGCTGTATGGATTAACCTATTTATTGTTACCAGATGTATAGAACATACACCAGATGTATAAGACATAACAGCAGGTTAACCAAACACACTCTCTGCTGTGAAGTTAGGTCTTTCCCCAATACTGAACAAGGTTGGCTGCAGCTCTGGACTGAATGGGGTAGAGACCACAATTGCCTGCACTCTCACACTACATATATGGAAAGCATGTGCCCTTGCATTGGACAGTGACAGGGGGAGCAAAGGCACTGTCATCTATCCTCCTCTTACACCTTTCCTCCATGGACCATTTCCAATCCTGGTAAATCATCTCCTGTACCTAAGTCTAGGCAATGCTCTCATAATTCTCACATACTTAGTTGAAATGGTTTTTCTAAAAGTGAAGAGGTTCAGGCTTTTCTAGATCACCAAGCACTACAGGCCAAGGGGCACATTCAGTTCATGCTTCTAGTGTAGCTCTTCCCTCAGCTGCAGCCTCACTGAAAAACATTTGACCTAAATTCAGAGGTGGTTTGAGCCTGGCCTAGTTTATAGAGCTACAAGACTCAGTTTAGGTATAAAAGTGCTGTATATCTACTTTGCACAGATGCAGGCCAAGCACACTAACAAAGCTGATGGTGAGACAATACCTTAACCAGTCCCCAAACAGAGCAGGTCATTATCCTGCTCTTTATCAATTGGGAAGAAATCTACATCATATGACAACACTTTGAAGCAGCAACAACTGCTTTGTGCAGGAGCATGAACTCTACCAGCCCCATGACAGCCACTTGTACCAGTTGTACAAAATGACCCAGCACAGAGACCTGCTGCTCTGAGCAGGCCAGGCCCCAAATCACAGATCTGTTTATTTCATGGCCTGGCTCAGGCTGTCCTGATCTCAACAGTGCTTAATGATTGCAGATCTAGAATAGCACTCACTTTAACTTAAAATACCTCTCATTCCTGGAGTTTTTTGCCACTTCATTAATCAGGAACCTAAAAATAATTAACAGATTTAATAATTCCATTTAGCCTCATATCATCCACACCTGCTGTTTGTGAGCACAGAATCAGAATGGTTTGGGTTGGAAAGAATCTCAAAAGATCATCTAGTTCCAACCCCCCTGCATGGGCAGGGACACCTCCCTCTAGACCAGGTTGCTCCAAACCCCATTCAACCTTCCCTTGAACCCTTCCAGGGATGGGGCATCCACAGGTTCTCTGGGCAGCTTGTTCCAGTGTCTCATCACCTTCACAGTGAAGAATTTCTTCCTAATGTCTGATCTAACTCTACTCTTTTTCAGTTTAAAATTGTTCCCCCTCATGCTATAACCTACCTGCCCTTATCAAAAAATCCTTCTCCAAGACATGCAGACATGCAGTCTGCTTTTCCTGAAACTTTGTTGTTAGCATCTTTCTTATTCCCTATTCTTATTTCTGTCAAAAGTTCAGTGAGAAAATCCCATCATTTCCAAGTTTCCTGTGACTTGGTCCCTTAGTTTAATTATTCACCTGTCCCTTGCCCAAAAGGTTTGTGAAAACTTTTCTTACTTTCTGGGCAGGGACACCTCCCTCTAGACCAGGTTGCTCCAAACCCCATTCAACCTTCCCTTGAACCCTTCCAGGGATGGGGCATCCACAGGTTCTCTGGGCAGCTTGTTCCAGTGTCTCATCACCTTCACAGTGAAGAATTTCTTCCTAATGTCTGATCTAACTCTACTCTTTTTCAGTTTAAAATTGTTCCCCCTCATGCTATAACCTACCTGCCCTTATCAAAAAATCCTTCTCCAAGACATGCAGACATGCAGTCTGCTTTTCCTGAAACTTTGTTGTTAGCATCTTTCTTATTCCCTATTCTTATTTCTGTCAAAAGTTCAGTGAGAAAATCCCATCATTTCCAAGTTTCCTGTGACTTGGTCCCTTAGTTTAATTATTCACCTGTCCCTTGCCCAAAAGGTTTGTGAAAACTTTTCTTACTTTCTGTTGTCTAGTTGCATCCAACTTTTCCCTGTCAAATTGCCTGCCCTGAGGTAATTTCTGATACAGGCCTTGTTCTACAAGACAAGCTATCAGAGCATGGCTATATGATGACCCCTGTATTCTCCTCAGTGTTGTCCTTTGCAGTAAGTTATGCCCATTTACACACCAGTCACAGGCCTCCCCTCAGCACATCTACAGGTTGTGGTAGATAACTCCATTACTTCAGACTGCCTGTGTCTTCAATGGAAGAGGAGTGAGATGTATGTTGCTCTAGTATCCCACATCTGCCAGTATAGATATATACCTGTAAATAGCTCTGTTCCAGTCATGCCTTTCAGGAAACTGCCTTTGTGACCCTTCCTTCACCTCTCTTACCCCAAAAACAGCTAAGGCCAGGAAGTGGCTCCCTTGCTGTTGCCCTTTTTTGTGTGGTACAGCTTGCCCTCTTTCCCAAGGAATGAAGCAGGTTACTTTCTGATAGGATGCCTGCTTCCTTTGTTCTTCAGAAAGAACAATCAGGTTGCTCCTGAAGCTAGGTTTCCCATGCTGGCTCATGAAAAAACATTTCCATGACTTCTTTATTTCTTTTACTGCCATCAAAGGCTGATCCTTAGAGCTTTTCTCCCCCCTCTACTTTTTTTTTTTGTTCTGCCAAGTCAAACTGCACTTGAGAGTAACCATGCTCATCTGTTTCAGATGGAGATTATTTTACATTTACAAGACACGAACCCATCGGAGTGTGTGGACAGATCATCCCTGTGAGTATCTCTACTAGCACTTTCTATTTATTTTCATTTGAACCAGCACTCTTTAAAGACACATAAAACATGGTCCTCAGCTATGTGTGTTTTCCATTACGAAAAAAGCTGAGCTCATATTGTTGACATATCTTTAACAGCCTCCCTGCAAATGCTTATTTGAACATGCTAATAGGGTTTAGGCTCTGTTATTAGGAGTTAAGTTCTCAAGTCATAGAATTCTCATGATTAAAACAAGCAAAGCAAAACACAGTGTTAATATGCTGTCAGTGGTTATGGATGTTCACACAACTTATGGAAAATTAATGCTTTGCTGTGGTAGTCTTTTTATTTATTTAGTTTTTACTGTGATTTAACAGGCTCCTCAGTTCTGGGAGAATGTAATGCATTTTAATTCCATTCTTTCCTGCTATTTCTTTTACAAGGCTGGAGGAGAAAAGGAAACTCCAGGAGACATATCATTACAATTAACATTGTGTAGCTAATAAAAGACATGAAATGTTTGTTTTATTTGTTATGAGAGAAAGACATAGCATTTCATCAAATCTAATACTCCCCCTGCACGTCAGTATACATCCTTAATGTACTCTTGCTGAACGCTGCATGGGAATTGCACTGAGAAGCTTAACTTTTTCAGAAGAACTAGTTAACAGTCTTGGGCAGAAATTTCAATGGGAGGCTCACATAAAGCTATTAAAATATTGTGTGGAAGGTTTTTTTGCCTTGACAAAGCACTGGGGAACTAATCAGGACATTCTCTGAAATGTTTGTTGATGTTGGTTTTTATTTTATTCACCTTAACCACAAAACCACTAAACAACAACACAGGCAATTCCATGAAAAGAGGAGCAGCCAGAAAAGATTACTTGAGCGATGCTAAGCCCTTTTTCCCTGTTTATGTTTGTTATTTCAGGTCTTTGTTAAGGGGTGGCTATTGTGTTTGGCACTCTGTAGAAACACAGGGAAACATACTAAAGACGGGCTACACCCATCCTGCAAACACCTACTCACCCTCTCCTAACTTGACTCCAAGTGGTCCTTATGAATGAATGAGCCCACAGCTCTGTCCCTATTCTGCAGCCAAGCACTGGCACAATGACCACCCCCAGCATCTAACGCCAGAGTTGCTGGGCATCTCTTAAACTTGCCTCACTGACCTCACCTGACAGATCTGTTGAAGAAACTCAGCGACAGGCTGAAGATCATGCCAAAAGCAGGAGTTAGTTTAGCTTAGTTTTAGGATTGTAAAACTCTTTGTTCTGAGCACCCAGCCACCTACCATACTTGTTCACTCTCACCCCCCACTCCAAGTTTGTCCTCCTGAACTTCAACATGGCTGTTACAAACATCTATTCTAACACTGCTGCTGGTCTCTTACAGGTCTCCTCCACAGCTGCCAGAGCACAGCCCCTCTGCACACACTTAGCCATTACACTAGCAAACATATTATTACAAACGTGAAATTAAACAGCAAGCCTAATACTAAACTCCCTATCCTCTTTCACATCCTACTCTCCATCAAAACATATGTTCTTTGCCAGCCTTGTAGCATAAACAGGGCTATATACTGCCCTATAAAACTCCTGAGAGCTCTCCTTGCAATCCCATTAGGAGTGCAGGCTGTCAGCACACTGTTGGCCCTCTAGCTCCCCTCCCAGGTCTATATACTGGAGACAGAATTAAAACATCACTTTGTCTCCAAAGTTTATAAACAACTGAGGGAGTAAAAAATTGGGTGTCCGGTGAAGGAAAGACAGTTGTGTATTTTTTCAAGCTAGCCAGGGGCTAGAGAGATATCCATGAGAGTGGCAGCTGATATGCATCAGGCAATAACATGTTTTGGCCAGTGGCTTACTCTTTGTGACTGATACTTTCTGTTTTCTTTTCCAAAGAGATTATTATATGCATTTATAAGAGTTATTGTGCAAACACAGTTATTTGATTATTCTGGCATTTCCACTGAAATCATCAGGACTATACATTTAACCTGTTAGGACCAGGCCTTGATACAGAAAGGCCTCTTGCTTTTATCTTCATCCACAACTTGTTTGCACATCAAACTAATATAATCCACTACATCTTCTGCTGCAATTAAATTAAGTTGAAATTAATGAAGATACAAAATTTTTTATCAGCAAAGAGTGTTTCTCAACTTGTTTTTTACTGTTCATTTAACATCTTCCATATAATTGCTCAGTAAGAAGTTTTTAAGAAAATTAAATGCTTTGACTGACCATTGACATTTATGAGGCTTTTTTGTAATCCCATCATTTAAGGATTATATAATTTTGATTATAAACTTTATATCTTCATGTATTCAGGGACAGGAAATTTATATCGAGAAATGCTTCAGCATGAACTATTAGGTCTTTCCAAATGTATCAGAAGTAAGAACTATTTGTCATGGGGAAATTAAAAGTGCCAACTGCAAAACAGTAAATAAAATAGAAAGTTGTGACTCAAGAAATTAACAGATAACAGAAGATTCTTTTATGAAGACTGTGGGTGGGGGCTGTATTTCTTTGAACAGGAGAGAAAGAACTAAAAGGTCACTGTTGTTACTTACTTAATGGCAGTAATTTTTAAAAATCCTTGCTTTGTGCTGGGAAAGATTTATGTTGAGGATCAGCCTGAGAAATAAGTGAGGTAGCAGCTTGACATCTTGAAAACAAAACAGCCCTGCGATATTTTTCCATCTATCAATTTGTATTTTTTCCTACAGTGGAACTTCCCCCTGCTGATGTTTGCATGGAAGATTGCTCCAGCTCTGTGCTGTGGCAATACAGTAGTTATTAAACCAGCAGAACAAACACCACTCAGTGCTCTCTATATGGGAGCTCTCATCAAGGAGGTAAGAATAATTGTCAGGTAAAATGCCTCTGTCTCTCCTTGTGGGGAAGGAACTACCAGCACAGGCCTGTTTCAATGTGCTCTGTCAGTTTTCATAAATCATGCTTCCTTTTATTCATTCCTATTTTGACAGGCTGGCTTTCCACCAGGAGTTGTGAATATTTTGCCAGGATTTGGACCAATTGTTGGTGCAGCCATAGCATCTCACGTTGGCATTGATAAAATTGCTTTTACTGGATCCACTGAGGTGAGAGGATTCCCAGATATGTTACTGTAAAATGCAAGTAAATACTCAGGGAAATAGTATTAAGTTGTTGTGCTACATTTCTCCCTGTCACTGAGTAAAAGAGCTACATCTCAGTCCCAGTGGTCTGTCCTTCCCAGCTAAACTTGTGTACTCCAATAGTTCCACAGCAGAAATGGCTCCTTCAGCCCCTGCTGTGCTCAGCACCTCAGAACAGGAGATACGCCTGGAAAAATATTGCTGGGATTTCCTGTGGGCTTATGAGGATGTGAATCACATGCAAGCAGGCAGAACATCCCGTCTATATCACAGCACACATAAATTCTGCTTTAGCATCCATAATCTGTGTATCTTGGCATACCTGGGGAAAAGGGGAGAGGGAGGGCACAAACTGGAGTAAAAGTCCTTCAACTTTGATGCTGCATTCAAGTGTATTGAGGATGAGGAGAAGGTTTAAAAAGGAAAGAGTCCAAGAAGAAAAAGAGATTGTGCAAGGTGTCTGTCCCCAAAATGATGGAAAGAAGCTGGCCAGAGGATGAAGGGAGTCAGTTGTCTCCTGGATGCCAGAATGTCTTGCTATGAGTCTATGATGCAGATGTTACAGAGGAGGTTCAGCCTGAAGACGAAGGCTGTAATCTACAGAAAGAGTAGCAAATCCCACAAAAATCAGATCATGTCTTGCTCTCAAATATGTGCAAAGCTGGCTGTTATCAGGGTTGGAGTGGGGATGATAGAGGTACTCCAGACTGAAGTCACAGGAGAAGGGGCCTTATCTCATCGTCTGAAGGCAGACAGAAAAGAATCTCAGTGGGAGTTTCAGGGCTGGTTATATTTAGAGAGTGCTAAACCCAGCCCTTTTCAATTAAAAATCTGCCCAACTATTGTATGCAGGGAGCTAAACCCCAGGGATCCAGTCTCTCTTTGATATATTTGACTCCCACTCGTGGCAGTGGGAGGCTTTATGCATCCCAGGGATACTGCTCTTCACAGTGAGTCTCTTTGGTTTTGATCTGAGTCGATAAATTCACTGACCAAGCAGCCCTACTAGACATGTGTGGAATCTCCCTGGTGGGCATGGGATTGCAGACATCAGCTCTATTATTTCAAATTAATTATTCTGGTGGAATTATCCTGTAATTGAGTTTAGAAGTCACTGTACATGAGCCTAAGTTACCAGTAAAGTATAGCTGCAGTTTTATGCCTAATTTGTGCACACAGAGTTGTCTTGCAATTACTGCGTGCCTTTATGTGAATTTTTAATGGCAGTTTTAAATTATAATATACACAGGTTACACCAGATTTCAGATTATTCTGCGGAATTACTCTAGTCAGTACATCTCCTGTAACCAATTTATATTAGCATCCTGGAATATCAAATACTTTAATATGAGCTGATTACCCCCCATAAATTAAGTTGAAACAATTGTTTTCATAAAGATATGTGGTCTCTGTTTAAGATAAATATTCTATTATACAGGATGTTGCACTGTTTGGAGGAGGAAAAATACAGATGGGTTAGGTTTCAAAGTTGTCTTTTGTAGCCAAAATAAATTTTTATTGTAGTTCCAGACAGCTTTAGTTTTAATAGGCGTTTAAACTCAAAAGCTGTGGGTTTTATACTAACTCAGTGCCTACCTTTAAAAGCCTTACTAATAGGAAGTGAAAAGCATTACAGAGATGAAAAAGCTATTCTCTAAGAACCTAAAGCAAGAACAGATGGAACATTTTAATGCAGAGGTAGTGTAAACTATTCCATATTGTTCCTGATTTCCTGTAACACTGAATTTTTGTAACAGCAAGTCAACATCGTAACATTTTAAACACAACGCTGTGATAGGAGCTGTACCATAGAGTCTTTGACTTCTCCAAAACAGATTTCAATTTCTAATGAAATAATAATTGAAGTATTTTGTCTCTCTGGTCTTGTCTGAGACATGTCAACTGTACACTCCATTGATGTGGATTCCAATAGCCATCAGCTATATAAACAGCATGATATTAACTTCCATTCCCCCATTTCATCCAGGTGCTAGTTAAGGCAGTTAGTATTTTCAATTTGAGCAAGTTAATGATAAAACCTATCCGTACAAAAGCAAAGATCTTCAAGTTTAGATGTCCAAAGCACAGGTTTTTCTCAGGTTTTCACCATAAAGTTCTTATGGAAAAAATCATAAATTCTTTACCTTTGAAATACATACATAGCTAATGGAAACTCCCCATTTGCCTTTAAAAATCACAAAAAAACCCAGCTATTATTATCTTTTTCCTGTGAAGTTGATTTTTTTTAAAGCAGAAAACAGGCTGCTCTTCCTACAAAAAACGTAATGCTTGTGTTTTCCAAAATGTGTAGAGCCCAATCCATACAAGTATCAGCCAAAAGGCCAAGTTAATGACCTTAACTCAAGAAAGCCTGACATAGCCACACCAAAGATCCCTCCAGCCTAGCACCTTATCACAACATGACCAGTAACAGATGCTTATAGAAGAGAGCATGTGTAGAGTGATCCTTTCCTTGCTGTAGCCTTCACAGCTCTAGCAATTAACAATTTAAAGACTTCCTGGGACCAAAAGTGCATGTGGACAATTGTATTTAATAGCAACACTAGCCCAGTACCTCTGGAAACTCCTCACTACTGCGAGGCCTCAAGCCCATGTCTGTGCAATGAAAACTTATAATTTATTCTAGTAATTTCTAATTTATTATGCTGGTCTAGTTTGCACTTCTTTCTGTTTTCTGTTTCTTAGATTCTCTAGTGCTTTGAAAATTGTTTTAAGTACTACTACTTACTTTTCACACATTCCCCCCCAATAGTATGTGAAAAATCATGGAGAGCTCTTTTTCTGAGGTACCATCACTGTTTGATTCCACTTCTTTCCCTCTTTCCTTATGACCCTCCTTCGATGGGTTAGCTCACACACAATGAACGAGGAGTCTGCCAGCTCTTTCATCCCTTAGCCTGCCTCCTTCTGATGGAACACCTCCCATGGACCACCTTCTCTCCCATTCCCCTACTGCACAGCTCTTCAAACTCTGCCCTCCACAGGTCGCTAAGAAGGTTCTGCAGACACTGGCAGGCGATGAATTTCACTTTGACAACTGTCACATTGAAAGAAAGAAAATCATAGCAAGTATGAAAGCAAGCCTAAAAATATTGTCCCTTCTTAGATTCCAGTAGCTTTCTTGGCTTCTCTGCTTGCTTTGGTTCATATCTCCAGCAGTTTTTTTCATAGGGGCACTTTATCAAAAGTGTTTATTTTTACTGTGTTGTTTTTAGTGAACCGAGGCTAATCCATGATCCTCCTTAATTACAGCAATCTCCACTCAGGCTTCACTGCCATATTTTTTCTCATCTTCCACAATGAGAACATCAGTATTTCTCCTTGATCTTTCTGGTCCCTACTTGCAGGGTGAAATCTCACTCACCAGGACCCTGGGAGTGGTTCTTTAAAGCTCAGCTATCTCCCACACTATCCCAGTTGCTCTCTGTACACGCCTTTCCCTTTTACTCTGCCCCTCTCTGCCTCAGCTTCTAACCTGTTTCATGAATTCTTGTCTATTTGAGTTCCTTTTCAAAAATTACTAGCAAATTTAATTAAAATAAATCTCAGCAACTTATATTTTCTGAGCTTAAGAGCAGAGCCAGATGTCTGGCTTACCCATGTGCCTGCTGTTGGGCTACGTGTGCTCCATTTGAATGGGAACTGTGTTCCCATTAAGTTCCTGGTGCACATGGAATAGCTGGGTGCAATACGATCTGGGTTTAAGATTAGAAATATTGTGGAGAGCAAGAAGTCATACATTTAAAAAGATGTACATTTAAAGCACTGGCTGGATTATAAATTGTATTATGCTTGTTGCAAAAGTTTAATGAGTTCTAATAACTTCTGTTCAAAAACAACTGTGTAACTTCCAAATCAGAGTGGCTTACAACTCTCTCCAGTTGTTAAACACTCACAAGATGAGAATTACAGATAGCACACAAAACATTTGAAGCCCCAGCCAAAAAGAAATGTGTCCTAAGTGGCTGCTTTCCACTTTGTTCAAACTATGACCCATTAAAATGCAGACAGATTAAAGATAGGATTCAGGTCTCTGTTCATGCAGTTCTGTAGAGTAACCCAAATAAATATCCAACAAATTGGTTTGGATGCCTGTGTAAACAAAAGGTCCATAAACAACTGCAATAAACCCCAGCAAAAGAGTCTGCATTTTGCTTGGCAGAATGTTTTCTTTATGCACTTAGATTAACAAACCATGATCTCATCATTAGTCAACAAGATACTAGAGAGACCATCAAAGCAAACTACAGGAGAGTCAAGATTGATTCATGCCAAACAAATGTTTGTAGCTAACAGCTGTATTACCACTGATTCTAATTTACTCAGCAGGATTCTCCTTTCATTTCCAAAGTGAGATGAATGTCACAATGCATGATGTAGACAGAATGTCTACCTACTGCATGAGCAATGACTTGTGTCAGCTCTCCTGGATCACACCATCTCTTGCTGGTTTTGCATATCATGAAGAATTACATCCTGGCATTTTCTACGTCAGCAACAAGAATCCTAAAGGTTCTTTGAGCTGTTCTGATAAATCTGTTGGCCTCCCATGCCACACATGCTCTCTTCAATATAAGAAGGACTTATGGAGGCTACATTATCATTCATCCCTGCTTCTGCTGGATCTTTTTGATTGTATCTCAGAGAGCTTGTCCCTCCTGAATGAAAAGTAGATGTTTTCCTTCCTTGGTGTTTTTTGTAGAATTTAGGGAACTGTCCTTGGACAACTGTTGTGCCTCTTGCCTATAAAAGGCACAAAGGATTTGCCCTCTTAAAACTGAAAGAAATAGGGTGGTGCATCAGCCCTGTCAAAGTTAACAAGAGCTTAGCCATTAACTTCCATGGGCAAGGACTTAACCCGAGGAAAAACAATGAACCATTTATATCTTTGGATTCTCTCCAGGAATTTCTGTTTGGGATTGCCTTTTTACTTGTGCTGCCCTATTCACTGTGCTCTTTTTTGGGCTGCTCCTCACACTGGGCATTGCACAGACAAGTAAATTTGCTTTTCTTCATGTCGTTATTTCAAAATTCACTTGTCTTTGCTGGAGACACACCTTGAATGTGCCATGTGGTTCTAAACTGCTTCTCGGGAAGACTTTGCATACAATCTGGAATTTTAAAAAAATCAGACAGACTAAATAAGCAGCAGCATGGGTTTGAAGGTTTTGCCAAAACACTGACATCCAGTGCCCCAATAGCTGGGGAGAGAAAACTGCAACTCTAGCTGCAGAAAAAAGAAAATTTCTGTCTGGTCATATTATCTCTCCAAAAACTTAATCTCTTGTAACTTACTCTTCTTCAGATATTCTCTCAGTATCCCAAGAACGGTATAATAGCAAAGATGGGCAGCCCAGTTACTTAAAACACCTAAGTAACTAAAGAGGTCTGTCTCCTCTGTCCATTTTTGCACTGATCATGGAATCTTTTAATCTACATAGCTTCCTGTGCAGCCCCACCTTCACAGTCTTGACTGTGGCAGTGTGCAAGAAAATGATCTGCTGTTCAGCTGAACTACTGTTCCCCTACACTCAGGTATTCCCTAATGACTTACTGTGTATCTGTTATCAAAGGAAGCTTCAAAGCAGAGGAGAAGCCAGACATTCTGACCCAGCTGTAGAAGTATCACAAACCTTGGAGGTTTGCTTTTGACTCATGAGACTTTTTGTGCTTTAACAGGCAAACCCACCTGTACCATTTAGAAACATTTATTTCTGTCAGCAAAAATAATATGAAAGGCAACAAGTCTTTTTTAATTTCTGTACAAAGTATTTAAATTGTGACTGCATAAGCCTCCTTTTGAAAGAGACATTCAACTTTCCACATAAAGAAGGCATAAATAAGCAACAATCAAATGTTTTATGTAATTATATCTTTTCAGTGCCACAGTACAGAAACCCTGCCAGGACTACTCTTCAAATAGCTTTTCTGCACCAAAATAAGACTTTAATCTTTGTTGTTGTTATTCTGTATAACAAATTGTTTTCTTTGAGGGGCCAAATTACATCTGCCTCAGCTTCCATACCCCTTACAAGGTTATGGTACTTCACAAGCTATCCAGGGATACTCTTGATATCAATCTTGAAGCCTATTCAAAACAAGGATGGGGAGTCAGGGCTTTATCTGAATAACTGTACAGCTCCATTATCTGTGGGGGAGTCCTCTCTTCAGTGTTCTCCTGCAAGGCTGTACTGCCCATTGGGAGCTCAGAGATATTGCTGAGAGACACCACAGGAAGCAGGTACTGAAAGACCATACAGATTGCATGCTATCACTTATCCCTTTCATGCTGTCTTTCTCCATAAAGAGAGGGTCAGTCACAAAAGGCTGCCTTTGCCACTACATAATCACAGGGCTAGTGCCTTCCCTAAGACTTCTCTCAACCTGTAAGTGCACAGGGCACAACAGGAGCACAGTGAACAAAAATGCTGAGCTGCATGAGCCCAACCATCCTGATGTCTATGCTGATTTCTTATGGGAAGGAGACAGTGAGGCTGTCTGTTAAGTTTATACTTGGAAAATTGACAACCACCTTCCTGTATTAAAAATACTCTGGACCATACTTTTCCAAATTAACACTATTGTCTCCAAGCCCTTTGGACTTTATGATTTGCCATATACATAATATTTGAACTTGCATATTTGCCAGTTACTTGTTTACATAGAATCATTTCAAAGTCTTTTGTTATATGGACAAAAGAGTTTTGACATTCAAGTGGTATAAGGGAAGGGGGAGAGACAGTGGGCTGGACACACTGGGCTTCCTTGGTCTGTTCTGCTCTTTGTGAATGTATGGAGGGGAAATAGGTGGTGGTTGTTCTTTGGGTGAAGGAGGTTCAGGGCAGTGAGGGTGTGAATGGCCTTGGCTGGCACTGGCTATTAACACAGCACTCTCACTGGTTTCCAGCACACATTTTCAGCACAGTTTGAGAGATTGGAATTTCCAGATGACGTGCTCAATGGATGTGGTGGGGGTGGAGGGCAGAAAGAGTCCTTCTTTTTCATGTTCACTTCTGGCTGTCAGTCAAACATAGCAATAAAATCAGCTCCAATTAAGGGGATATGCAAGGAATTTCATGATAATGTCAACACTCCATTCCATCAATACAGGGGTAAAGAAGCTAATTTAAATATTTTTTTTTAAAGAAATAAACTCAGTCACACTCAACTGTGGTATCAACAGATAAACAGTTAATCACAAAGGTACATGAAGTGGTTGACAATTCTTTCCTTATCCTATGGGGTTTTCGCTTTGTTTTTTCTGTGGGGGCCCTGGTTTCTGTTTCATTTGCTTTCTGATTACTCCAGTGCTGACTTAACTTTCTCCTGCAGACTGCCTTCAGTTCACTAAGAGGTTCAGCTTCTCATCCATTAACCCCTTACTGCAGGGAATATCACTCACCTGACCTTAGAAAAAAAAACAAAAAACAAACCTTTAGAGAGACCAGAGTACTACATGGAGAAATAAGTCCAGCTCTGGACTCACTCCCATCGCACTTCACATCTAACTTTCTGTGTGGCCTTAAAACATGTCCCAGTTAAAAGAAAGCACTTATCAAGGTTCTTAATCTTCTCAAGATTCTAGAGATACTTTTAATCCTGTGTTTTACCATGGCAGGGCCTAAATCTACCTGTGATTACCTCCTTAGCTGCAAAATGGGCATTGTTGTGCTGCAGCACTACAAAATCTGATCTATTTGGGATTGATTGATCCAGGGAGAGGAGAATTTCCAGGGAGTACAGCTGCTTCTCCAACGGTACTGACATGGACACACATCACATATGTAGTTGTCAGGTTGCTATTCCATTTAATCTGCCCTCCTTGGTGAGATCTGCAATTTGCAGGTCCTCCAGCCACAGCACTACTTTCTGCCCCAGCTGACCCCACAGTCTCCAAAGATATTTGGAGGTGCTTTTGACCTCCTCAGCCCATATTAAGATTATCTGTGGTGCAAGTTAGGGTCAAGTCTTGGATGGTGCTTTTATAACTTCTTGTCCTACTTGCTATTCTGCTATGTGCTGCTAATCCTGCAGAAAAGGCTGGTGACTTCAACAGAATTTGTCATATTCTCAATCATGGTTTCACAGTTAAATGACTTAAACCTTTGGGCACTCAAAACTGGATTTTCCAGAGAAAAAATGCCTTCCTACAAACAGGCTGGTAGTTTAGTAAACAGATATAAGTAACAGTGAAATAAATTCTAAAAGCAGAGATCATCTCAGGTAACTAACACCTGTATTATATAATGTATGATAGCAGTTATTATTAATGAATAGTAATTAGCTTAGTACATGCTTAATACATACTATTCATATGGAACTAATTTTTTTCCCCCACCAGAAATGATATCACTATACCTTCTAATATTATTATGTAAAACCTTGTGGACATGCTACTAGTTTGGATGGAAGTAATTCTAGTTACACCATCTTCAGATATTTAATTCAGCCCTCCTAAAGCACCCTAAAAGAAAGCCCCAAGCCATGTTAGCATAGATACAAGGAGGTGAAGGGTACAAACACTGTGCTGAGCCTTATCCCCTCTCAGTTTCTAGAAAAAAACCTGGAAAGCTGTCCACTGCTGATAAGAATCTGTTTGGATTGAAGAATCTGCTGGCTTATTTAAAGCTCTGTTCCAGTGATAGCCAACATTGGCTGTTAAAGTGAACTGTATGACTACATTGCCTGTAAAACGTGTCTCCATTTCCTTTTAGGTTGGGAAGCTGATCCAAGAAGCAGCTGGAAGAAGTAATTTGAAGAGAGTTACACTGGAACTGGGTGGGAAAAGCCCAAACATTATTTTTGCAGATGCTGATTGTAAGTAAGCACTTCCATATTTTTCTTAAAAACATGTTTGTGTGGTTCTTCCTGTTTTTTCATTTTAGGGCTTATCTTCCATACAAAGTGAAATGGACCAACATAGCTGTATCTAATTGCACTTTTTAATGTACAGAAGCAGCCTAAGGTGTGATTTATTTTTTTCAATAACAAGACAACGTTTGAATCCACAGATTCACAGACAAGAAAGCAGAAAAAAGTTATGACCAGGCATATAAAAATGGTATTATTCAGAGGCATGGTGTCATACACATTTGTCATCCTAAACTCTGCAGCAGGGTGATTTAGTGCTTTAAATCTGGAAAATCTTTGGGTTTTTTGTTTCACAGCTATTACAAAAAAAAGAAGGGCTTTAATTTACATTTGAGTTGCTAATCTAATCAGTATTCTTTTGTTAAGCTGTTTTGTTATGAACTATAAATGAAGATTATTCTAATTTTTAAATTTGCACAATTAAAGAATTGTGTATTGAAGTATCTTCATTGCCCCTGTCAGCAGGGAGCTGAAGATTTTGGCAGCTGGATGATGTTGTGCAGCTGAGATTTTTGGCACCTGAAAAGGTACAGGACAGCCATTTAGAAGAGGACAAAAACACAAATTGGAAGTTGCTGCTTAAATGATCAGCAATGAAACAGTTAAAAACGCTGCTATCTAAATTGTCAGCAGGAGGTTCTGAAGTTAACACTCCATTAAGATGAATAGGACAGTTCACACCTTGCTTTAAGCCATTGTTGCAGGCTGTGTGCAGGCACACTGTACTCTGCATTTGCTGAGAACTTTGTAACCCAAATAAATAGACATGTAAGAATTTGGTCTTTTAATTTAAAAAGTGAAAGTGAATAGAAGAATGATTCTGAACAGCATTGGTTACAAGAGTTGGTTACAATCCTTTATTGTTTTTCAAAATGTATCAATGCGTGAAAGACTGGGGAAAACTTGAGAACTTCCAGCAACTTTTCTACATGTTTCACCAAGTTGAGGGTCTGAATTACAGCCACAACCACCCCAGTAAACTAAAAAGGCTGCTGTCAGCTGGAGCCAAATACAGATCTCACAGCCTTCTACCCCACTTAATCATCTCCACCAGAAATCACAACTTAAATGTCCCTAACCTACTAACTCAGATGGGATCACCTGAACACTTCTAGTGGAGTAATACATGCTGTGGACAGGTCTGCGTTCTGGCCTTCCAAAGGGGAAGGACAAATGCTCCCAGCTCCCACACAGAGCTGTATTTTTTAAAGCCTTGCCCAGTCACCTGTATAGGCCAAGAAGATGTTTCTGTCTTGCAGAAAATAGTCTGGCTTTTTGGGAAGGACAGGTCTTGCTATTATTGAAGTCTAATTATTTCAAGTACTTGGTTGGCTGTAATTCTCACATATGCAGTATTAAATCAAGAGCCAACCTGGAACCATAGACAAATTTTCTCTTCCTCTACTGACCTCAGTCAGACTTCTATAATGTGGGGCACAATCTATTTCCTAGAGTCTCTCAAGAGTTTTAGTTGATAAATCACATGCTGCTGGCATATAAGACATTGGTGAAGTTGTTCTTGCATACCCTACTCCTATAGACTGCTTTTGAAGTGGGATATTAAGCAATATTTTGTGGCATGTGTCATAAGATGGCATGTGTAATGTATTACCTATGGACCCTTTTTACCTAGATGATGCCTGAAGTCCCAAGTGATCCTCTTCAATCTACTGTTTCTGAAATAGCTGTAATACTCCTTATATCCCTCCAGTATAGATGTGTCCAGGGTGCAAAAATGGGGGGAAAAAATACACTTTAGATACATTTAAAAACTCAACATTTTCACAGGGATTATGGCACAAAATGAAATAAATAATCTTAATTTATGACATGACACAACAGTAGTATGTTTTGATTTGGCCACTGTTTTGGGTTTTTTTTTAACCAAATCCTACTTCTGCTTTGAAGTTTGGGGAATGTGCCACTGTGTAATACATGTGACACTGGTACAATAGCAGATGTGTCTGTGATGCTTCAGATCAACATATGCTGCCTTGCTTTTTAGTGGACTACGCTGTGGAACAAGCTCATCAAGGGGTCTTCTTCAATCAAGGCCAATGCTGCACTGCAGGCTCAAGGATTTACGTGGAAGAATCAATCTATGAAGAGTTTGTTAGAAGAAGTGTAGAACGTGCAAAGAGGAGAGTTGTGGGGAGTCCTTTTGACCCAACTACGGAACAAGGCCCACAGGTAAAGGAACAGGGCTTGGGCTGCACAGCCCAGAAGGTGCCTGAAAGTGTCTAAAAGCTGCCAGGACAGAGAGTCCAGGGTAGCTGGCAAACATTGTGCAGCTTGGACGTGTTTCTTCTTAAGTAAAAACTCTCATCTTAAATAGCATTAAGTTTGCCTCCCAGCTGTAACAGCAAGATTCTGATTTCCATCCCCCAAGATACAGCTGTGAACTGTGAGAAGCTCTCAAAAGTCTCTGTGGGCACTTTTCAAGAATTGTCTACAGCCATAACTGTGCTTGTAAAACACTAGAGAGACATGAATTCTAAGCAAAAGGTGGCCAGATTTAGAAATAGGTCTTTAGAAAATGTTTCTGCCACTTATAACAAGTTGGGCTTACACTATTTTCAGGAAGTTAACGTGGGACAAAACAATAATGGTCTGCTTTGTGTTTATAAACTGAATTGCTTAGCAGAATGTGGGGTGAGCCTTATACATAAGGGAATGGATCCTTAAGAAGACTGAGCCCTAGGTTACAGTCAGATCTCTGGCATCTCCAGCTCAAAGAGTAGTGAATACAGTCAGGAGTCTACTCACTGGGACATGACTTGCCTAACGAAACAATTCTGACTTGACTGTCAAGCGTATGGTCTGCAAGTCAAATGGCTTCTTCTCTCTTTCAGATTGATAAAAAACAATACAACAAGATCTTGGAACTGATTCAAAGTGGCATTACTGAAGGAGCAAAACTTGAATGTGGGGGTAAAGGGCTAGGAAGAAAGGGCTTCTTCATTGAGCCTACAGTGTTTTCCAATGTCACGGATGACATGCGGATTGCCAAGGAGGAGGTATTCACACACACGGGCAAGATTATTTTAAAATGTCCCAATGTGATTTTTTTTTTTTCCTTTTGTTTACTTTCTGAGACAAAAGTTTTAGAGTGAAACTTACCTCGAAATTTAACAAAAAAACCCAACCAACCAAACGAGAGTAAAATCTTTTCGGAACTCCCTATGCATGCAGCAACTGATCACCATCAGTTGGGTAAAGCAGCTCAGTTTCTGTCAATAGCTGTAAAGTCTCAGACCTCAAGGAAGAGATAAGGGAAGAATGGATGAGTTCCACTGAGGCAAGTTGGGAAATTTAGAGACAGCTGTGTTATCACTGTTAAAAGTTGCTGTGGGAAGTTGTAAAGAATACAATAGGAGAGAGACAACAATTTAAAAAGTAGAATAAAACAGAAATAAAATGCCTCTGAGTGGGCTGGTTCATTAATTAATAATTAATCTCTGTTGCAGATTTTTGGGCCTGTTCAAGAAATACTGAGATTTAAAACCATGGATGAAGTTATAGAGAGAGCCAACAATTCTGATTTTGGGCTGGTAGCTGCTGTCTTTACAAATGACATAAACAAGGCCCTGACAGTCTCTTCGGCAATGCAGGCTGGGACAGTTTGGTAAGGCAGAAATTATCACACTCCTGCTCTTGGAGATAAAGAGTTTGACTCACTATCATTACAGCACCTCAGTTTTGCACCCTTTGTCTGAGAAATGTTTATCTAGACCATCCTAGTGGTGAATCACTAACCAAGATATGGAGCAGCTGTAGGGAGGTGTTGTGACTCTGCTCACTGCTCTGCTCACTGCGGGTGAGTGCGGTGGAGAACGTCGCTTCCCATTAGCGTGACACCCGCACTGCCAACTGGCACCACTGAAAAGAAACAGACTATAAATGAACCTTCTGTGGAGCAGAGCAATCGTGAGATTTCTGCCAAAGGAAGAAGAATCACATACTTCCTACAAAATTAAGGAACTGAGGAGACATGTCTTCTCTCTAGTCCTTAGGAATAGGTAATGCCACTTCTAGAGCCCCATAGCTTGCCATTTGGTATGTCAAGCCTGTGCCAATGAAGAGCCAGTCAGGGAGAAAAAGGACAAATTCAAATCTAATTGCTGTTATAAACTGGCACTGAGGTTTGTCAGCAGATTAACAGTTCGTTACTAAATCTGTATCCAAGTCTTAGGTGCCTCCTCCAGCCCTCACAGGCCAAATCCCATTCTCCTTGGGAGTAAGGAGCAGAATGTTGGGTTTGTGGCATAAATCCCTCATTTCTTTTTAACATGAGACATGTTTGTTAGTATTAAGAGGTATACAGAGTCCACAAATTTCAGCCTCTCCTAGACTTGTCCAAAGGTCTCTCTGACAGTGCAGCTGGACTTACTCCTTCTTTCTCTTACAGGATAAATTGCTACAATGCCTTAAATGCCCAGAGCCCCTTTGGAGGTTTCAAAATGTCTGGCAATGGGAGAGAGATGTGAGTATTACTCTGCTGTCTTCTAAACTGTTAATAATCTTAATCTTAATAAAAAATAGTGAATCCTTCCATGCAAATTAAGATTACGAAATATTCCCATCTGAGGATCAGGACATAATGTAAGATGACTAATAATCAGTGCCACTTCTAAATGCAATCAATTTACAGGGTAAGAACTCTTCCATTTTTATTTTTTTTCCTTCTTTTTTGACACAGCAGAGTAAGTTACTGGTACTCCCTTCTTATTCTGAAAGGATACTGAGTATTTTTCTGAACTTGTAACTTGTGTTTTCTGAGTTTTTTGTAGCCATATCAATCACCACTTTTGCAGGAAGATTCCTTTTGGTAGTGTGCTTACTGACTGGTTTGGTGTACTAGTTTCAGAGTTGTTTTGCCTCTCTTGCTATTTTTTCCTTTACATTTTCCTACATTTATTAATATAGGTGCATCTGAATTTTATTAAAATGTTATCTATCTCTTCCAGATTTATAAACAATGTTAAATGAAATCAGGCCTAGAGAAGGAAAATCACCTTCCATTACAAAGCTTTCTGTCTTTTCTCATTCCATTTAGAACTAAGTGCCAAATATTTTTAAATGGAGCTCCACGCTCAAATACTGTCCCATGTACCTAATTTATAGTCTTACCAGTTTTTAATTCTCATTACAATCATAAGGAAGTTTAGCAATTGCATCAGCCTCAGATTGGTTATGCATACAAAGGATTCAATTAATTTCTGTGCAGGAGGCATGTCTACCAGATATGTCTCACCTAGGCTTTCAAAATAGCTTATGGCTAATGGCAAACTCAGCAGTAAAACTAAAGTAAGGTCAAACTCCTTAAAACTTTAAATATGTGGAAGTATACAACTTGATCTATAAAATAAGCTCTATATAGTCTGAAATATTTTTCCTCATTAGGGAGTACTTTGAATAGCACATTCATACTATTCTCCACATTCATGAGTTATGAGGTGATCTCACACTGGCATAAATATGTCAGCTCATCTAACCCTTATCATTGTGAAAATATTCTAAAACTACTAAACTCGATAGAGCACATGAGTAACTTGACACCCAAGAGTGACCCCATTGACTTCAGGGAGGATAACTGCACAAGCAAAATATTCACATATTGATATCATAGAGGTTTTGAAAGGAAGGGGAACCAGGCAGCACCACAGCTCCCATGGATAAATCTATGGTAGTTGTACACTTGATTCCCAACTACAGTTTTGAAAATATTAATCATAAACAATAAACGTTTGGAATGGCAATAATCTCTATCTCACAAAGATGTCTGAAAACCTACTTATGAGTAATTATTGTAGTCCTTTCAGAGCCTCCTTCATCAAATACCACCTTCTAATTCACCTCCTCCCCCTGCATTAATATCTGCATACTTTTTATTAAAATACCATGGTTTCTTAGATCCCTGTTTTTAAGGGATACATTTTACAGCATAAATGATACTGAGTGTGGCAATTAAAGAACACACACACCAAAAAAGAGAAAGCATCCATACATCTGGGTGTCACTGCTCAGCTAATAACCATGTTACAGCCTGACCCTAATTGTGCCACTGTGCTGTCTGTGGTAGCACTGTATGATCTGGGAATTGTTTAGTTCCTGCATTTAAATTCATGGAGTTTTGTTACACACGGG
Source organism: Chaetura pelagica (assembly GCF_000747805.2). Lineage (NCBI taxonomy): Eukaryota > Metazoa > Chordata > Aves > Apodiformes > Apodidae > Chaetura > Chaetura pelagica. The sequence goes on from NW_009952711.1 coordinate 4,852,393, forward strand.
GAACCAAATGAACACAGCAAGTTGAGATCTGCTGTACTCATTTTACCCTCACACAAAATGCAGTAGGGCATGTGCATACCAGAACTCATGTGTACAACACAACTGATTTATGTTTACATTAAGGCTACTGGCAGTATTCTTTTATTCTTAGAGGAAGCTAAAAGAGGGATTTTTTTAATATTTACATTTCTTTAAAGCTTCTTATCACTACCTGAGTGGTGTAAAATATAACTCCTGTAACTAAAAATCATGTCACTCATCCTACATAGCCACTTGGCTGTTTTACATTAGATGGCGTCTCCCAAAATTCTGGTCTCTGTCCAAATGCCTTCAAGGGAAGGAGGTGCCATCCTAAATCAGAACCATCCTTCAATGTCACAGGAATTATTATTGTCTGGAGAGCTCTGAGATAGAGCAGTGCATAGTAGCATTCCCAGAAAGAAATGCAAGCAGGAGAACAACTTGGAGTTATAAATTCTTTTCCTTATCTTTTTTTCTCTTGGACTGAGAGAGGGGAGAGTACATAATATTTCTTTTCGAAGAGCAATTTGTTCCCCTTCCCTCACACCTACATAACCAAGGGATAGCATAACACATTTTGACCCATGGGCTCCTTCCTTTTCACAGACACAAGCCTTGTTCTCACCCTGATACCAAACTGCAATCCAAGATGACCCAAAGTGGCTATACAACAGGATGTTCTTATCCCTACTTCCCTCTATTGTGCTGTGGGGACAAGTGACCCTTTTAATTGTGCACACACTGACACTTCTGCTCCAAATGTCTGGAATAACCCATTTTCCTGCTCAGCAAGAACAACTTCTTAACTTTGGAAAAATATTTTACTTAGAACTTACCACAGTTGTCCACTTCCAAACTTTCAGTGAGAAAACAAAACACGTAAGGGCCTGAAGCCTTGAGCTGAAGAAACAGACAATAAATATACCTAAATTTTATTTGCCAGACCAACCTAAGAAACAACTGGCAGTTGGAACACACATAAAGGCACTAGATACTCTGTTGGCTAGTCTATTGACTTGCAAAAATGTGTCCAACAGGTGTCTGGAGCCAAGCCACAGCCCCACTGGGGCAAGCAGAAACTTTCACCAAGGGAGACTTACTAGCATTAGTTATTGGGCCCCATGCATCTCCCAGTGACAGCTTCCACAGAGCCAGCAGGGAAGGGTTCTGTGGCTCAGCTGAGTCTGATAAATAGCTAAAGTTTTGGTAATTCTTTGGAGACAAATATACCACTTTCAACTGAAAGCTGGGGATGGCATGGTCCAAATCAATGGGAACCTTTCATGCATCAAAAAGTCTTTACTGATATACTTCCTTGCATGTACTTAGACTCTGGTAAATCTTAAAATGCCTACTGCACCATCAGTATGAGTTAAATATCAACCCCTACATCACATGTAAAGCTTACCGAGCCAACAGGCACATCAGAAAGTTTTTTAAACTGCAGGTTTCTGCCCAAATGAATTCACTTTCCAAGGAAGGTTACAGGAGTTCCTCCTCCTTCATAAAACAGCAGAAGACTATGCCAAGGATTTTAGAGTATATCTCAAATATATCAATTAGTCACTTTGCAGGTTTTTGCTTCATAAAGACAATGTCTGCTGTGAGCTGATGCTGCAGTTTGTTTTTTAGGGGTGAATGTGGATTGAGAGAATATTCTGAAGTTAAAACTGTGACAATAAAGATCCCTCAGAAGAACTCCTAAAATGATGAAGGACCACATTGTGCAGAAGAGCACATGATGCCACCCTCTCTATTCTTTATGGAGACCAGCACTCAGGAATAAAAAGTGTAACACAATATATATTTAAGAAACTAAGTTGCGACATATTTACTGGGCACATAACTACGTACGTAATGCAAATCAACTCTGCATGTTTTCATAAAACTCTCCTGAGAATCATTACATCTTTATAAAACAAGTAATAACAAGAGAAAAAAAAAATATGCTATTGGGCATCATTTAATAACAGTTCTAGCTACAAAAATGTTAAATGCAAAAGCATGCACACACTCATTTATCTCTTCTTTAAATAAACAGAATAAGGCTTATTGCTTTCAGTTTGCCTTCTCAAACAGACCTGCCTTGTACTGACATTCTAGTTTCAGGTCAGGGCTTTATCAGCCAGATCTCACCCAAAATGCTAACAATGAACAATGTAAACAAGTATCATTGATGTTCTTAAAAAATAAAAGATTCTGAATGTTAATGAGCCAAAACCTGGTATATTGGCAACCTTCCAATTAGCACGCTGAGATAAAGAGGTTAAACTGGGGAGGGAATCGAGCCATTATATGGACAATGAAATGCAAATACTTACCAGTGAGATATAGCTTTCATGATCCACAGCAATTTGGTTTTCAGAGCTTAGTTTCATAATTACTTTATGTCATGCTATAAGCAAAAATCCTTCCTCACTTACAGGAACTTGAAAGGTTTTACCTGCCTGCCAAAAGAACATGGCCAGACAGGGTGGGAGGGTGTTAAGAACAGGAACAGATCCCAAGGCTTTATAGAATATTTCAGCTTTCACTGCTTGTCTAATTTTGTTGCTGTTGTTACTGCTGATTTCACCTTTTTTTTTTTTTTTTTTTATAAAGTACATGCACACACAGACTCCATTTATTTCTCTGCTATTAAACTTCCTGTGATTACATTGGGAATTAAGTATTCACTACAAGGAAGAACCCAGCAAAATCCCACCTGACAAGAAGTAAGCTTGGCATTATTTTCTTACTAAATGATGATTTGCCATCCCTCTACCTTCCTTGTGAGCCTCAGATGAGCTTACTGGCTGGTACTGATTTTTTCACTATGTCTGTTCAGGACAAAAATATGAGCAAGTTCTTTTAGAAGTGAGGTGTTTAAAACCTGTCACATTATTACCTGCTGCCTAGAGAATCTCTTCCAACTTGTAACTATCAAACTAAACACCATCTCTTTCTTTTCTCCAGCTGCAGAACTGATCGATTCCCCAGACTTTCTTTTTAAAGAGGTTTCATTTTATGTTTTAACTTAGAATTAAGAAACTTTATTTTAAAAATAGAGTAAATCATCTACACTGTGTAGCTACTTTATCTGGGGTGTAATGACAGAATTATGGCCTCAGGTTTAACAGTTTTCTGAGCTGCAGAATCTACACTACAAACTGTTGAAAACTCCAAACCCGATCAACAAATCATTTCTGCATGTTCTTAACTTCCTTTATTCTCCAAGGGATTCCTCTTAGATTCAAAGTTGTGTGTGTCCTTAAACATACTGCTGGATCAGGACAAGAGTATCCAGCACTTTGTAGAGTGGTGGTCCTCAATATTTTGTATTTCTATCTCATGTCATACTGTTTATGTTTTTCAAGCAATATGTATACCTGATGTTATTCAGAAACCACAGTACATCCACAGTCATGGAGGTGAATCAAAGTATTCCTGAGCTGTTAAATGCAAACGCCATAGACTTCTACTGTAGTGTATGTCAGAATGAAGAAAAACAAAATACAGCAAAGAAGAGATTAGTTATCTTTTAAACTGCAATATAAATTGTGAAAAAGGAGATTTTAGTTTTCTCCTATTTACTTAAAAAAGAAACTTCCTGTACTAACAGCATTTACACTGTGTACTCTTTTGTATTCTTTTTGTGTATTTTGTATGTCTGTGCTTTGTTCCCAGTACATCTTGGTAAATAATACAGAATTGCCATTCTTTTCAACCCTGTCACTGCAGCTCCATTTGATGTACATGGATTTGTGAAATCCTTTTTTAAATGTACCATCTGCATGGATCTAGCAAATAATTTTTCCAGTCCCTGCAGCTTTTTGTTACAGTTTTTAATCATGTATATAGTTATATGTTATTAAAAAAGTAAAAGGATATTTTCTATGAAGTTTTTTTCATTAAAAAGGTTTAGAGAAAGACTTTAGACTGTGAGACTCCTTTATTGTTGACAGAGCTATAAAAATATTTTTTAAAATATTTTCTTAGCAAAAGATCTGCTCTCACAGTAGCTTTATTTTCATTTGCAAAAGTGAATTAAGGCTAATTACATTTTCTGGAATATTCCTGCAGCTGCATGAAAAACACTTGTGAATTGCAGATCTAGGTCATAGCCAAAGTTCATCCTCACCCTTATGATCATAAAGTTCAGCTATCAGGGAAGGTTTGAAATCATCAGAACCAGTGGGGAGCCCTTGCAAACTGCTGCATCACAGCTTGGGTTTTGGATAAAGTTGAAAAAAAATTACAGTGCTTTTTCTTTCTCTAGTAGATGAGTCACAGAGATTATTAAATTAACACTGAGATCTTTTATGGAGTGATATTCTACTTGTCTTGAATTTCAAAATGCTAAAACAAGGGAAGAGGACAGAGTATTATCTGACAGCCAGTAAAATTCATGTGGCCAGGTACTACACAACTGTCCTTCAAGCATCCCCTTTATTTTGGGGTTGCTTTCATTGCCAGGAACAGGATTCCTCTTCTGAAATGGTGCCTGTTTAGGTAAAGTAACTGAGCAGTCAGTAAGGCCAAGCCACTTCATTGTATGGCAAGCAATGGTTATAACTCAGTGTCACAGAAGAATACTGTTGGTTTAATCAACACTCTACAGGCAATCACAATAGATAAAGCAATTTGACTTCAACAGATGGAATAAAAGAGAACAAAACTTAATAACAGGTGTGGAACTGCATTCTCAAAAAGGAGTACTGTTCCTGAAAGTCTGGGATATCAGGAATATATTAAGCTGGGTTTTATGTCTACGTAACTAGTGGCCATGGACAACAGTGTCATAGAACTGCAAGTGAATAATTGGTACTTTGCATATTCCCCATCATTCTGACCTGTTTGCCACCTGTCCTGCCCCTACAAGCAGACACAAAGGCATGAGAAAGAGAGGGCTTGCCTGAGAGCAGAATGAATGAAGGAAGCATGTTCTGGAACCCACTGAAAACAAGGAGTGCTGTCATCTAATGAACTGAGCAAAGTTCAGTCCATAGTAAATAAGCACTCCATGGAGCCCCAGCCAGTGGAAGTAATTATATTAATAAATGTGTATAAATGTGTAGTAAAGGCACAGTTTGGAAATAATTGTGATTCTGTGAAAACAATGTGAGGAAAGGCAAAAAGAATTTCAGTTCTGTGGTCTCAAGACAAAGCAATGGATATGGACACTACTTGAATAGCATGCATGCATCTATTGGTGCCCTGTTACAACAAATGCTCTTTCTCTTCCTCCCCACAGATGCCAGGATGCAAAAGTTTGCCTTGCATATGCAGAGGCACTGTGTTATAGTGCCCTCTTATTTCTCAGTTCTGTCTTGGAAAAAAGATAACTCATAACAACACTGAATTCAAGGCACCAAATTAGCTAGAGAGGAAGTCAAAGACAAGCAATACCTCATCCTGCTTACTTCTGGCTCTCTGCATGGTCAAACCTAGAGCTCTGGAGTGGTACATTAACAACCACCCTACATTTGCATCCAGCCATCTCTATTTACTGCATGCTAAGTCCATCAACACAGGAAGTTATTTTTCTCAAAACAACTTGAAACCACGATGACAGCTACCTGCAGTGCTGTATCTGTGAGGAAGCAGGAAAAACCTCTGTGGCTATTAGATGCCCTCAGCATTCCCAACCCATATAGACAGACCTCTCAGCAGCCTACAGCTGCCTAAAATGCATCATTCTTCCTCGTTAAACACATAGTTGATTAACTCTTTCTGTATCTTCACCATCTTCTGTGTTCACTGACTGCACAAAGGTGTCAGGGAACTATGTGTGGTGCTGCTAGAAAGCTCAGGAACTTCTGAAGCAAAGTGGGGGACTTCAGCATGAAGTTGTGCCATTTATAAGCATAGATCAGCCTGATACAAGAGTAGTAGTATAATTCCATGTGCCTAAAGTGTGAGTGGAATATGCTACTACTAGGGCTTGGGGTCCCAATTCCCTCTTCCACACAGCACCAAGTGGAGTACTTGGATGCTGGTTTCAATAAGCACTTGTATTACTTTTCTCAGAGGAGCAGAACTGTCACACTGGAATTCAAAGTTAACACAAGCAACAGATTATTACAGCTGGCTGCAGTGCAAGTTCAGTAATTTTTGTGGGGAAGAGCAGGTTAGGCTTTCTGTGTAGACACAGCTGCTAAGTGCTTGGTTATCTAAGATTGAGGCCTAGAGGCTGCCTGCACACACATGACTAAGAATCTGTCCCAAAGACAGTGAGTGACTCGCCTCATGGTACAACTGGGATAAATCACCACAGCTGTTGGATGATGTCCCTAATCCCTGTAGTTTACTATTAGACAAAAAGTACATCTATGTGCCTCTGGTTCATAAGAATGATTAATGCTAAAACATTAAAGTTTAAAACCTGAACACACACTAAAATCCACCATCACCCCCCGTAGCACGGGTACTCTAGAGTGCAGTCACACTGTAAAGACCACAACTATTTTTTGTGGTATCAACAAATCTGAACCTGCTTAAGGCACTACTGACTGAACCCACGATCCACTGCCCATCCACTGATGGGTTTAGAGTTTCATCTAACAGCAGCCTGTCCTGTACAGTGCACAGCACATACACTTTTTGGCTGTGCCTGCAGTGCCAGGAAGCACTCCAAGGAACATTATTTCACCCAATTTCAGGTCACATTTATAAACACACTATGTGGGGCCCTTGCCATCAACCAGAAGTCTCCAGTGCCCAGGAAGACTGGGACCATCTGTGTTATGATAATGACATCTGCATTTCTGATATGCTTTCATGTGAATTCCTGTTACCAGTCCTCTCATTGGCATTTAATCCTGGTATCTAACATCAAATCCTGCAATTTCAGGTTGGTTTTGAGGTGTTTTTGTCTGCTTGGAGTCTCTGTATGAGACCTGCTAAATAAACCTAGATTGTGCAACCACAACAGCGACAGACTGTAAGAAAAGCTCCAGCTGCAGAGGTTGTCAAGAAGGCTGTGCACACAGCAGGCTGAAGTAACCCAAAAGGGTGCTTGTGAAATGTTTGTGCTGCTGGCAGGCAGCATATTGCCAGGACAGATCACACATCATGCATTTGCACATCAAATGAAGCTGCACTGGTCTGAGAGCATGGGAAAGGCCTGTCTTGAACGGCATGTGTCCTGCTTCCTAAACATGTATATTTTACGCTTTACACTTGGTTATTGGCCAGATTGAAAGTACCGCAAGTTCCCCAAAGCTTGTCATTTTGCCTTTGAAGTAGAACTGTTTCCTTTGGCAATTTATCTATGTAGCAAAGCAGGAACTTAAGCTGCATTGGCCTCTCAATCCACCACCAGCTTTTGTCAAAGTATTCGTGTGTTTGTCTATATACACTCACACACAATTTGATCGTTTTTCATGACCTTTCTTAGCCCCTCTCCTTCTGCCTCATAATGAGGTTGGTATAACTTGTGCTAATGTTAACTCACTTCAGTCTGGGGTTTTCCCCTGCTCTTTGTATGCCTGGTTGAGCTCCCATTTCCTACAGCAGCTTAATTAGCAAGATGTTTCTGTGCAGCTCACTCCTGCTGCTGAACAAAATGTATTTGCACTGCCTCCCCTTGCAAAAATGGCTCCAGCTCATTGTCCACTGGTTTGCTCAGACTCCCTTGGGACCACAAGATGGGACATAAGGCAGGATCTCTTGTCAAGTTTCTGCTGTTTCCTGCTTTCTGTTGGTCCAAAATCTCTCCCACAGTCTTTGGCTGTGACCAAATAATCTTCAGCATCATATGCATATTCTCTTTTAAATATAACCTGGCTGTGCAATTAAGGAGAAAAACTCATTGTCTCCAAAGAAATGAGCATTTGCAGAGCTACCAGTGTGTGGTGCCTGAGCAGCCTGGAGCTCCTGAGCAGGACAACGAAGCTCCTACACTACTATGTTGCATTCCACCAGGGGCTGCCACATCCTGTCCTGGGATGGAATAATTTCTGAGGATCTGTCCCATGTTTCTCCACAGTGCATACTGCTCACCTTAAACCACAGGAAGCCACTGCTAGAGAGCACCTGGGGACTGGTAAATTGGCCACATTTACGACTCTGATCACATCAATGTATACAGAAGCACCTGTTCCCATAACCAAAACTGTAGGAAAACACAGAGCAATTCCTGCCCTGTCTTTGCTGCAGCCCTGCTTCTCCAGCAGTCTCCCTCTTGCAAAATTTGCCTCCCAAGGACGAACACAATTTGCCAGACATTTATGAGGAAAAATGCCCAGGAAATGCCAGTGGTACAACAGACTTTTACAGGAGTTTGTTTCCTTAGGAAATGCAGAACATGTTACTCCCTCCAAAAGTCCTATGATTCCCCTTGGTGAATGTCTCTGATGGCACCATTCCAGATTGCAGTACTGGGAAAATAACAGGAGACTCCAGTTGCCCAATGCTTTTCAAAAAGACCAAGAAAGACACTCATCTCCTGCATCTGTAGCAACTGTACATATATTATAGAAGGCTTTGTACAAAGTTCTGCTAAAAGACAGAGCTGCTGGTTGATTGCTATTTTAAAAACACGTAAAACATCCTGAGCTCTTTCTCAGGGTTTTGGCAAAGAGGCTCTTTTAACTAACCATGTTCTTAGGTAGGGCAGCAACAAATGGCTCAATGATTTGTTTTTACAATTTCCTCTCTGAGAAGACAGATTACCAGCTAGCCTTCTAGCATGCAGTCTCAAACATTTGGGGCTCCAGTCTTTTTCAGGCAAAATTCATGTTACAGTCTGCAGAATCTGTCTGGGTGGGGGCATTTTGCTGAAAGTTTCTGGGAGCTTTAGGATTATGGGGTAGCCAAGAAATTTTCTGATGCTTCTAGAATTTTGAAAAATTAAGTAGGAGAAACCACGCTTTCCTCTGTATTACTACTTGTCTCTGTGGGGTAGGAATACAGACACCAAGCCAAAGTCACTGCAAATCCTGCTTTCAGCTGCTTTATACACAAAGCTCAGAAGAATGAAGGTAGATTTCATGCATTAGTTGTGAAAGCTGTGTTCAGTATTCAGTAAGTCACTACTAACCTTTACAGAAAATAATTTTGTAATTTATTTTTATCAGAAAACTAAGCAGCAGCAAAGGTACTATACGCTCACAACTCATTGTTCAAAGATGTTTTATAACCTTTAAAGAAATAAAAACCCAATCACAAAGACTTGCTAGGTTTCTATCCATAGTTGAGTCTTTAAAAAAGCTCTGGTGGAAGACGTGCTTGCTTACGTGCTTAGCTCAAGTCACAAACCATCTCCAACTGCAATCATGAGTAAACTAGTATCTGAGGAACCACAGATGCTGCTGAACAGAGAGAAAGACTGAAAAAACAGGATGAAATCTGGAGAAGGGAAGGAGGGCAGTAGGAGTGGGTGGCTTCCTCTTTCCCCCACAATCCTCAGCACCCTCATACAGACTCAGTCAACATTTGATCACATCCCCTGCATGGCTCCTCTTTACAACCTTCTGCAAGTGTCTTAAGTGGTATTATTTTAGAAATCTAAATGGAAAGGTTCCTCTGTAAGAAATCAAGCTACATAAACCTCACACAATATTCAGACTTCCCAGAATCCATACAGAATCCAAACCCATGAATTTGCTTCAGCTGCTTATTTACGTCAGGGATGTTCAGGAAGTTCAGATTGAGAAAGAAATTTGTCCTCCCTTTCTTTATGAGACTACAGATATGGGCATTTCCTGTGGAATGTATTTACAGCACATAGAGGATTTGAAAGGTATACAAACCAAAGTTAAAAGAACTGAGGGAGTTACAGTTACAAGGTAAGCATCCATTTTGAAATAAAATAATAAATTCAAGTTATTTCAGCTGAAATGGCATGCCGGGACAACAATATTTGCTTTCTTTGTAGCATCTTTGTCAACCCTCCTTCATGGTGCAAAAAAAGAAAAAGGTGATAACTGATCATCTGATTATTTGTATGCAGTTGATCAAAACCATGTCACCTACAAACACCATAGAATTGAGCTAGGCCTTAAAGATTTGAAAAGTAAAATGAAAAGCCAGGAAAAAAAAGAAAATAATTATTACCATTTTGCAGACAAGGAGCTGACTGAGAGAATGCAGAAACGCATCCCAAGATTACAGAGGAAAATCTGCTGCAAAGGCTAGGACCAAGCACAGATCTCCTGACTCCCAGCACAGTGTCCGTCCTACTTGGCACTGAGTTTTTCCTGAGCTGCCTTTTTTGCATATAAATGCTCTAATTATACTATTGGAAATGAAAAATTAATATAGACAAACACACAAAGAACTGATGAGACTCTGTAAGAGGAACTATGTTTGTCTAAAGATCTGTAGAAGCAGATCTGAAATACTTCTGACAAACTGAACTGTGGAAAGCCCTTGCAATTCTTTGCAACTAAGGATCTTTGGAAATGTTGGGCAAGGGGGTCTGATTTTTCGTGTTACAAATAGCCACACCCACCATTCATTGCTACATATTTAGACTCAGTGTAGGATCTCTCAACGAATAAATAATACCATCAACTTTCACCGGGGCTTGACCATAGACAAATGAGCTGTTCAGCACTTATATCAGTTTACTGTGGTTTTGGTGTGTTGTTTCCTGTTTCTCCACAGCCAAGTGGCAAACTCCATACTTAGATATGCCTGTAAGGTTTTTTGGGGGGAGGAGTGGCTTTTTGTTTGGTTGGTTTTGTTTGCTTGGTCTTTTTAAACACACGTTCATACTCCAGTTTTTTTATTTGGCTGCATACAGTTCAGTCTCTTGCATTCCCTTTGTCTCCCCATTCCTCCATTTGCTCCCCACAACAGGAGGTGCATTTGCAGAGGACCTAAGCACTGGTCATCCCCACTTAGTTCACTGAGAACTGACAGTGTTCAGCACCTCTGAAAACCTAAGACATACAGGTGTTTAGCTATCTGCAAGGCTTAGCTCAAGGAAGCAATTAGGCATCAGTTTGTGGCTAGATGTACTTAACATCTATTTGTACTTGCCTGACTAAAAACCTTTGAAAACTTGAGTTTAGAGATGGACCACTACATGAGATTTCTAGGAGAGGGCCAACCAGCACAGGCAGTGGTATGCAGGTTGGAGCTCTAGGTTGAGACTAACTCTTCTCTAGGCTCTGTTGACAAGGTCTGTTAAGACAGAAATGGAAGATTAGACCCACAGCGCAGATGTCAGCACCTCTAGCACAGACATTATCAATTTAGGGTGAGATTTATCTTGGCCATGTTCCTAATTCAGGAATCTTATTTGAAAATTACATCCTTACTTAGATTAATTCAAATTTTATCCAGTGCTTAATTTTTTAAGCTCAAAACTATTGATGATATGATATGATATGATGGCAAAGGTATGTAACTATGTGTGCAATGTGCTGGGTTACTCTCAGGGAACCCCAGTTAGAGCCTCTTACTAACTGTTGATAAAACCCCAGGATTGAAAACATCAGGATGCCAACATACAACGGCACTGGAACACAGTTACTTCAGAATGTCAAAACATTTAACAAAAACCCCAAAACAAACAAAACAAAAAGCCTCAACAACAAAGAAAACACTAAAAAAATGATGTTTTTAAGTAAAAGAAAGCTTTACATTTTAGGAAAACGTATCTAGACAGAAGCAGCAGTTCAAATTCTTGATAATCACAATCCTAAATGCCAATGATTTTGTAAACTGATCAGACAATTAATTTTGTGGCATTTTTCCTCAACTCTTGCCACTTAGTCTTTTGGTTCCTTATTCACCTAAGCACTTACACAGTGGGATTTATACCATCCTGTATGTTATTTTTAGCTACTCCTTTATTACTAGTCTCAGTACTCTTATTTCTGTCTAATACAGAACAAACTGCATATAGTCACACAAGCTGCTGGCTCTGAGTTCTTCGTCTTTTCTTTGTACAATGCAATTACAGTGCACTACCCTCCTAGAAGGTACCAGCTACTACAGAAAATTCAGCTGCCTTCACAACCACAACAATATGCTTGAGCCAGTGCAAACAAGTGATGCAATACAAGCCATGTTCTTCCCAAGGGTGGAGAGCATCCCCCAGTCAGATTCTCAACTTGTTTCTTCCCAAGAAGATCAACTTTGCAAGGTCACTTTCAAACCCTTACTTCCCATGGGGTGGCCAGAGCTCACCCAGGAGAGCTAAGGGAAAATAAAATTAATCTCTCAACTATCTTTGCTCAGAGTACATGGACTAGAAAACAGCAATACTAACACTAATTAATTGCAGCTTCACTTCCAAGGATTGCAAGTTTCTCCTAAATAATCTGAAAAGGTACACGACTGGTACTGAATTCTTGTGACTTTATTTGGAAGACTAAATTAAATGATAGCATATCGAAGTACAAGTTGTGCATAATTTCCAAATGCATGAGTCTCAATTATTTTCTTAATGTTTCAACAAGAGTTACAGGTGATTCCCTTCCAAATCTACCATTCATAAATAGGTGTAACTAGAAGGAAAAACCCCGCCATCTAAATAACTATGTAACTTCTATACTTTCTGCTTTTTAAAGCACTGTGGAAATAGAAATCATTAAAACATTAATTGGTGTAACAAGGGATTTGACAGGATTAGTACTATAAAAATTATTTAGCTATTAATCAGGTTTCTTTATATCACCAGCACTGTTTGCCCACCTAATATCTAAATTCGTTATTCTGATGTATATAAATAGTACTTTTTTATTATGAGTCGCTATTTTAAGCAGCCAAAATATGTATCTCTGACTTGGCCCCTCATGGGATTTGGACTTCTAGAGTTTTTCAAAATTTTGAGGATTTAAAAAATAGATTACACGATCTTCCAGACACAAGCAGGAAAGCATTTAAAAGAAGGCAACACAAGTCAGATGCATTAAGAAATATTTTGAACTTTTGCAAAATGTTGAACATCTCTGAATGCTCATCAAGGCTTAATATCCAAGTACACCTCTTTTCCTGTTCACTCCCCTGCTTCACTCCCATTCTGAATCTGTTTCATAGTTCAGTGCACCAGATGATTTTTTCTTGTCATGACTGTCTCAGTCCAGCTGTCTCTGGTTAGAAAGCTCTTCTTGTGACAGCCCAACCCATTCTCCACACCAAAGAATGGTGATAAGCAACCAGACCTCTTACAGACCAGACCAATGCTCTTTCTGATCTTTTCAGACATTATTTGCTTGTATCACAGAACAAAACACTAATTCCAGCCTTTCACAATTGAATCAAGATTCTTGCCTAACAGCTTAAGGAACCTCAAAAAACTTACAATCTTTTGCCTTAACTGTGTACATGTGAATAAAAATTTAAAAATAAAATAAAATAAAATTCCAAGTCATCACTGCACATAGAAAAAGATGAGAATACACACCCAGCAGATGCTAGTTATTCTGTGCTGCCAGAAGGTTCTCAGACTGAACACAGTCTGCAATAGTCTGCAGGGAGACTTTTATACCACCTACAAAACATCACTGCTGCAAGACTTTAAGAAGAACCTTTTAGCAGATAAACAGCTTCTGCAGTGTTATAAAGGGCAATGCTTGGGGCAACTTAGTTGGAATTAGGCTGAAATTGTAAGCTACTATATACAATAAAAATAACCACAAGTTTTGTTGCCCAGTTTAACATGACCTACTTAAAATATAGTCTTAATGCCCATGGCATTCCATAGCATCTATATGAACTATGAACCAAAGGTCAGACCTTCCAGTAGGTGTTATCTGTTGTCCCAGTGATGTGTTCCACAACAAATAAGGGCATAATGCTAAAGAAAACATGTGACACTGGTAAAGAAAAACAAACACACAAAAAAACACGTGAGGGAGAAAAGACAAGAAAAGACATCAAAATTTTTTGAGCAGGGCAGAACAAATGTTTGACTGAAAAGCTTCAGGTCCAGCTGGGAGGAGGCCAAGACTAATTTAACCTTTGGTCAAATGGTTGGGAGTTAGCTAGTTTCCTTTTTCCTCTTACATCACTCCCAGAGATTTCGACAAAAATAATATGGCCCCGATTACATGACATTACAGGCTCTCATAATGCACTGGGGAGGATAGTGTTGAAACCCCTTGGAGACAAATTAATCCCAGCAAAGCAACAGCTGTAAGATTGCTATAAACAGAGAAAACAAGTACATTTGCATTATGCACTTATATGATTTTAATGTAACTTTTTAAGGGGATTAGATTATCATATTTTTTAACAGGTCTGACAGCCTTGTATCATCATGAAAGTATGAGTTGTTGGGTTGTGTGTAGTTACTATGAAGACATTTAACCACTCAGGACATTATTCTGAAAAGCTAAAGCAGACCCAGGTATAAGATGATTTATCTTGCTTTCAGAAAATGTATACAGTCAGAGAATACATGTCTACTGGGTTTTTTTAAATATGCTGGAACGGATTGCCACTTCTGTCACCGTCTGCCTCATGCAGCCCCTGTCACTGATCAGGTGTCAAGCACCTGCTCAGCCTGCCTGCCCTGCTGACTGGAGCCCCCTGCTCCCTGGTACACTGTTCCAGGAAAAGCCATGAGGAGTCCCCTGGGGGCCTCTCGAAAAAAGCTTCTTCAGTGTTTACACTTTAAAAAACAGGATTCTGAAGTTGAAGAAAACAACCCTGCTGTCCTCTGCTTTCCAGTTACTCTATATACATACCCCTTTTCTAGTACTCTTACCAATGCTGACGTGGGATCAAACACTCCTGTTCTCTGCTGTAAAACCACTTTGGTCGTAGCCCCACAATTGTCTTGGTAAAGGACAAACTGACCCGAAGGCAGATTCTAGTTTAAGCCTCCTCTCTGTAATTGCCTCCATGCCAAACCCATGCGCCCGCCCCAGGTTTTGGGGAGCCATGACCACTCCCTCCCCACGGCCACGCATGGGGAGAAGCCTGCAGAGCTCAGGGGAGCAGGGCGGCCCTGCTGGCAGCCGGGCCCTTGCAGCCCCTCATTGCGTGGGGGGAACCTTCTGGCACCTGGGGCACAGCAGGAAGCTGTGACCATGATCCAGCACTGCGAGCCCATCAGCCACAACAAGAACTATCACCCATCCTTGCACCTCTGCCTTGGTGGCAGAAATCCCTGGTGTAGCCCTGTCCTCCTTGGGCCCCTTCTCCCAGCAGCCTGCCTCGAGGTACCTACTTCACAACAGCTTCCACCCAAGCAGCTGAACAGTGCTAGTCCAGCAAAGACTTCAATGAAATACAGCACTTTCTTGTGATAAACCAGCAAAAAATACCTCCCTAAATTTATAGCAGCCAGTGCAAAGCTGTGCAGTAAGTGACAAGTGCAGAGACCTCTACATGTGCCATGAGGAAAGAGGGAGGATTTTATTCCAAACTGAGAAAATATGCTCATATGGAGGAGTATTCTTACGTGTGTTGTGTTGCTACTTTAAGAACAGGAGCTGGTTTGGTTTTATTTACCCTTACTTGGTTTGGACTGAATTTCTGCTTTCCAATTTGGAGGAGTAAAGATAGACGCTCATGGTAACTGTGAAATATGACAATACATTCATTTTAAGAACTCTTTTTATATATGGTAGCCTTCATTTTCTCAGATTAAATTCAACTTGTGATTGCAATTTTTAACACTTTAACAGACTGTAACTAATAATGGCATGACTATAACAAGCAGTATATAATATCACAAATATTGCTGTGAAATCTAGTGCGTATTGCAACTTAAATACTTCATGAAAGGCATAACTCAGTTCCACAATAAACTGCATCGCTTTTGAACAAACACCATTTTTCACCTGAAATTATTCAGGTGAAACAAGATATGACTGGCTATGTTGTTATGTTTGCATATGTGTTTACCCATTTTCAATGTCTACTTTGAGAAAACATAAGGATTCTGTAACAGACTTTAGGAATATGTGGCAGGAGCTATACTTTGATAAATGCAGTATAATTACATTGTATGTAATCCACGGGGCTTAAAAACTTATTTTCTCTGACAAATTTTAACATAATATACTACAATGTGCAAACTTGAGAACAAGTAATTAATAAAACCAGTGAAAGTTTGCACACTATGTTGAAATCTCAACACTACCCACAAACTTAAAAACTGAATGCATACATCTCTGGTTGTGCAGTCCTGACATCAAGTTTGCACAGGGCTGGGCCCCTCTGGGGCTGCCACACTGCTCACACAGCCACAGCACAGCTCACACAGCCACAGCACTGCTCACACAGCCACAGCACTGCTCTGCTGTGGAGTCAGGAAGATGGAGGGTGCATCCAGGCCATATGCACTGCCTCGTATGTTTGAAACACGTAGGTGTCTGCTGTGCCTTCCTGAGAATGGACCTCTGGCAGGCAGGTGCTGTTCAGGGGCCATTGCCGTGGCCTGGCAGGACCTTCCTATATTTAGTGAGGATGGGAAAATTAGGGTGTTGGGGGGACATGTTGTTTACAGGAGGTCAGATAAGCAGCTATGTATGTTCTTGTGGAGAGCATAGCTGTCACTTCTTAAGAGATGCAAAGTATGTCTCAAAGACAAGGGTCTCCACTGCTATGCAAGGTATGCTTTGATGTTATTCCTCCAAATGATCTTTCAAGATCTACTGAATTGGAAAGGCATCTCTACATATGGTGGAAGAAACAATAAGATCTGTCAAGTAATGAGGCCACAATAGAGTGTTTTCCTTGATATGTAATTATTCTTCATGTATGCAAAAGATATACAAGTCTGCTGGGAAATAAAAGAGGCTTGCAAGGATCATTCCAAACACTCTTGCTTCACGGATTTCTTATTAACACTATATATTTTCATATACTTTCTAAAGAAAGTTTACAGTCTATTTAAAGTGAATGCCCTGTGCCAGGAAAAAAAAAAAAAAAGGGAGCGGGGGGAGAAGGGAAGGAGGGGCAAAAAATCTAAATAGGATCAATACTATAGAATATGCATCTAGGAACTACATGAGATTGGCCTGTTTTGGTAAAGGAAAAAGGTAAAGAAATGGAGGATGGTAGCAAGGAAACTGCTGAAATAACCTGCAGCACAACAGGCAGTCTACATGAATTACAACTTACATGAACACTGCTCTGAAAATTCAGTTTCCAAACTGGACACCAGAATACACACAGTGTCCCACCCATTAGTATGCAAAAATAATTACTGGAAGAAAAACAGGAACCAGTAATTCATGCCACTCATGGCAAAAAAAAAAAAAAAAGTCAACACATGGATCAATTCTGAATAGGAAAGCTAGTGTAGGAAGGCTAATGTGTGGCTGACACCACATATATTATATATATATATAATAATATATATAAAAGAATATCTAATTTATATTATATATATATAATAAAAGCTTAAGAGAAGTATCCATGGAAAGTAGCAGCTTCCAGCTTCCACTGAGTTCAGCTCCACATGGAGTCACCATCCCACCCATCAGGTGGCCCGTCTGGAAATCAACAGGAGCTACAAGTGCTGCCTTGCCAGAAGAGAAGTGTTGCAATTAGCTCTGATCTACTTCCATACTTCACCTCTAACTTCAGAAGGAAATACCCAGTTTGGCACTGGACACCAGAATAGTGTACTGGCCACTCATAAAAATGTTGCTAACCCTAGCAGTATAACAAGTTGTTAAGACAGTTCCTCAAACAGTGATTTTGGTGAAGTTGCTCATTAAAAATATTGGGACTGTACTTCTCTAATAATTGTATGAAGAAAAACTCTGTTGCTTAAATGATAGCCTGGTTAGGGGAAACTAATAAACATAGTCAGTGAAGATGAGCAATAAGATTAGAGTTTGTGGCACTGTTACATTTCTGCCTTATTAATGATTACAATATGGAAAAAAACACCTCTTCTTAATACTGAGTAGTCAAGATCCATTGTGTGAAGGAAGGGGGATATAGCTGAGGGTGCTCTCCTTAGTTTTTCCAGTAAAAACCCTTTGTATGATTCTCCTTTTAATAGAACATTCGAAAACCTTAGAAATAACAGTTCATAAAAGTCAGTGTGCACACACATGTATAAATGCATATTACTGAAATATATTATTTTGCTTAACCTCTGAATATGAGAACCATGCTGGTAGGCAGACTTCTCAAATGTCTTCCATTTCATGGTACACTTTTATGGTGGGAAGTTATTGACATCAGAAAGGAAGAATAATGAAACGGAGGTCACAGAGTTATTTACACTGGCGGGTGGATCCCACAACATTCCTTAATGATTTGATTGTTTTGATGACCCTCTTTTTGGGATTCTGTCACACATTACATCTGATACTTGGATCTTGGTAGGTTGAAAGGGACACTGAGAGGTTTGTTTGGTTACTGTTACCAGTGAGTTAACACAAGGTTAAAAAGCCTGTCCCAGTTCAAGCCAATGGTATAATTCCCAGTGACTTCAGGAAGCTTCCAAACTCACTGCCCCAAAGTGCTAACAAGCCAAACAGAAGAAGGAGCCACGTAGATACCAAGCTGAGCAAGGGACACATAGAGAACAGACAGGAAACACACAAAGATATCTTATGAAGTTACTGAGGGGGGAAGAAGAAGGGATAGTCAGCAGTATGCAAGTTATGCCTTTAAAAGGCAAGCTTTTTTAAAAAATTTGCTGTTGAAAGGGAAATTTAGAAATTATTGCCTTAAAGACTTTGTTTAGAGTTGGGAACTGACAGCCCACTGCACTATAACCAATAAAAGGAGTAAAGCACAAAAAGCCATGTTTAGATCATAAGCAGAAATCTCATAAATGCTCCACTCCTGAGATGAGCCTTCCCTCTGTTTTTAGACCATTACTGTAAAGCTCTTAACCTTCACAGATACTGTAGCACAGTCCAGCCAGCAATGATTAAAAACACAGCCCACAGTGATTGCAAAAAACAGACTAGTGACACATTAGCAACAAGGACGTGTAAGTATGGCTGTGAATAACATGGCTCTGATCCTAGTGCAGAAGCTAAGGGCTTCATTACATTTAATTACTTCCGGCTTTAAATCAAGGCCTGCTTCAAAATGAGGGTGGTTGCTATTAAACTAAATTACTTTCCCTTGGAAAAGTACAGTACCAAAGGAAGACAGCTTGCATTAAAAGCAGTATAGTGAAGGTGCTGCTGCCAATCTAGAGATGGTTTGTAACTGTGAGCAGCTCATAAATGAAGTTTTATACGCTATCTGTCTTTAATACTTTATGAGGGAGAAATCTTTGTATTTGGCAGGGTTCCTTTCTGCCTGTTTCTTTTTGCTGCTAGTTGTGCTGCTCTGAACTGCTATATAGCAGCCTTTCCCAATGCAGAAGTCACACATCAACACTGATTCCTTTTCCTGTGGGTTTCCCCCTCACAGGGTGGGTGTAGGGAGTGATGGTACAATACTCAGCAACACGAGACTCCCCAGGAACAGTGCACTCTGAGATGCGGGCAGGTTTGGATGACGGTGTGTTTAAGCACAGATTTCAAACATAAACACATTAAGTGATAGAAGAAACCCTCTCCCACAAAGGTCACAGCACTTATATCCTGGACCTACCCAGATGACAGGCCCAATTAGTACTGACTAAAAAAGCAGTAAGAAGCTAAACACCAGCAACAGCCCTCAGTAAATTAATCTGCTGTGGGATACATCAGATTCCTAGTGAATAAACTGAAATGAAAATGAGGGATTGGTTACTCAAACCAAATATGAACTGAACGAGAATTTACCCAAAATCTTCTGACAGGTTTTTTTAATCCCTGTTGTGTTTCTGGCTCTCATTCATATTCAGCATCTGCTCTCTATCCTTGATCACTATCTGAATATTTGTTTCATGCACTTAATTTCATTCTCTTTCATTTTACAGCCTGCATGGTTCATGTATTCATTCTTCGATTTGCCCTCACATTTTCTCAGCTTTTCATCTCTTTCTGCTTTTTTTCTCTGTCTGCTGGCTTTATTGTCTCTTTTTTTTTTTTTTTTTTCCTGAGCCTATACAGCTCTAAATTTCCCTTCTCTATTTCCCTGTTGCCTTCCTGTCACCATTTGTTTTCTATCACCCCGCTTTTCTGCTGGCTGTTGTTGGAAATATTTCAGGAATTTCTAATTCACAGTGCCATGAGAACTGTTATCTTTGCATTTTCACTAGTGAAAGTGCTCTCGCACGGTGAGGATTATGTCGGAGAAGCCTGGGACAGAGAGGCTTCGGATGGACTCTTCCCTGAGCCCACTTTGCCTCTGGAGTGGTACACTCCAATGTGGAATGTGTGAGAGGAAGCTGGGTCCATGGGGAGTGTTCAGGCTGGGGGCAGGGAACGTGAATTGAGAAATCTCAAATTCCGCACAACAGAAATGAGTACAGGAGAAGCAGGATGAGGAACCAGCTGGAGAGGGGTGGAGGATGGGGAGCAGGAAAAAAAAATACACCCACCACTACCACACCCTAGCCTTCAAGCTTTTCTCCCATGCAGGTGCAGATGAGCAGCAGTACCAGCCCTTGCTAATATTCACTTGCTCTGAGTAGCAATGCTAAGAAGCCTCAGACCTCAATCTCTCCATTCTTTCTTTCCCTGAGCAGGGTTAGGGGTCACCTTCAAAATAACAACTGCAAATGAAAGGCAATTACATGGAATAAAAAATGATCAGTGACTGAAACAGCCAGCCAGTGTATGGACTGCTGGTGACTTGTCAGTGTAGTATCACAATATGCCAACTCTAAGTCCCCAGAGAGAGAGAAACAAACAAATGGGTGACTGTATTAAAGTATCTAGAGATGTCTCAGAAAAAGATCATCAAAGGTTAAACCACCTACTTTGTTATTGCTTCTGCTGCTCCTGCTATTGTTACTTGTATTCTGGTATCACCAAGAGGCCTCAACCAAGATCAAGGCCGTTGTGTTAGGCACAAGATAAATACGCACAGGAAAAGAAAGTTCCTGTTTTAAAAACTTTAAGCTTAATGGATAAGATGAGCAAAAAGCTGAAAAAAGCAGAGATAAGAAGAAGTGAAATGACTCAATCTGAGTCACAGCAGGTCAGCCAGAGAGCTCCTATTTGTTGCAAGAAGCTGAATAGGAAGAGATTGAGAATATTATGTATATGATTATGTTTATTGCTTAGAAATGTAAGAATTCCACAGGCTGTTCCATCCACAGTGATGAAAGCCTCCTCTGTATATGCAGAGAAAAGTTCGTTCATGTTCACTGTTTGCTAGATTGGTCCTTCTCATGTACACCATATGGTCTCGCCATGATAAACATACATGATATTAATTATCAATACAGATTAGGTATGTTTAACTAATACAGAATATCTTGTGTAGTTCTATTCTTCTTCCATTCAATATCAGCACTGGCTCTAATTAAGCTCTCAATCTCAAGAGCTGCCAGAACTGTCTTGCTGTTACAGAAAAGGTGACTTCAATCACCAGATAGGAGTTAAATGCTCCTTGGACTCTGAGGTAGTCTCTGCTTCAAATTCACATTCTCCAAATATAACTGCAAACCGTTTGCTAAAATGCTACCCTCAGTGCACACAACCTCAGTAACTCATCATAGGTCTTCCAGCCAAACTTGTGCATGAAAATCTGATTTATGCATGCTTTATTAACCACTTTCCAGTACAGATGCAAAAAAGTTGCTGTGCAGCTGAAATTCAAACAAGGATTTTTCTGACACCGTGACAGAAATGAGCTAGGGGAAGTACCTTCCTTAACCCTACCTCTCTCAGAATGATGCATCCCTTAGAACCTATTTCACACTATTTGGGTCCAACCTTTAAAGAAGAAAAAGCAATAGCCACCAGCAATGAGCTGAGAATACAATCAGGATGAGACAGAGTAGGTTAATCATTGTGGCCTATTTAAAGCACTTAGAAAACAGAGGTGGTCCTTCATTCTCAGTAGTCCTCAGGCATGTCACCGTAAAATCCCTAAGGAGAATGATCAAATTCAAGGTACTTAATAAGTCTCTTCTCAGGTTCTGTTTTAAATATTTTAACTTCATTTGTAATCATTAAGCATTGGTGACCTCAGGATGCAAAAGGCAGGAGGGCAAGCCAGTAAAGGAGACAGATATGAATCAAAATATGCCTGACGACAAAAATACTTCATCATTTCTTCCCAAGCTTTTGAAAAAATGTCATGCTCTTTCCAAGAAATATAAATACAAGAGTACAGAAACAGAAGCAAAAACTAAGAGGATACATTAACAGAGCACAGTCACAGGTTGGACATAGTGAAGAGAAAATAATGAGGTTGACCAGTGATTCTGAAAGCATGATCACAGAAAGGCTCAATCAACTAGAGGAATACAGACCAGTGAAAACACATTAGAAAGTGATGGGGGGTGGGAAGGTTAGGAATGGTAGCAACTTCTGAATGTGCAAAAGGCTATACAAAAAGGGCTGGAAGAGTCTGACCTCCATAAATTTAAATTGTGGCAATGGAAATTCAAATTAGGCTTTTGAAAAAAAATGGTAAAATATTATACTGGACTAGATCACCTGAAAAACTGCTGTGTTTTCATCTCTGGACATCTTTAAGAAGAGTTAAACAAATGCCTGTTAGCAATGACTGAGGTAGACAGCATCACTCCTTTGGCCAAAGAGACAGACTGGATGCTTGTACAGCATAATGATTTTTTTCACATTTTTCATTGTAATTGATCAGTCACCTGGTATGTCTTATATAGAACTCCCTTCTCTGGAGAGGGAAAAACATTAGACTTCTGGTAATGCTCATATTCAAATCCCTCAGTTGCCAGACATTCATTTTAGAAAATGGGTATGGAAGAGCAAAGAAGATAATTTATCAACATCTCTGAATGGTAACCTGTAGTCTAAAAAACAGAAAATCAGTTCAACAGTGAAGGACAGAGATTACATTTTGGGAGTGCCCTCAAATCACTTCCTATATTGAGAAATCACAGCCATAATTTTCTGTGCAACTGACACTGCAATAGGTAGGCCACCTTCATGTTAGCTCAATTACTATCTCTTTCCCTGTTGTCTGATGCAAAATTACTCCCAACATTTCCTGTGGAGAAGAGAGGGAAAGGGCTCTCCCCACAAGGTTGATGTGCAGAACCAAGAAAAATAGGTTGACGGATTTTTAAACTAATTATCTTGATTACCTCTCACGTTAGATTCAAAACATTCTCTCTCTTGCTCAACATGTCAATCTGTTTGACTTTTGTAATAAAAATAGAGTCAGACCTGTGCATATTGCACTTCAGAAAAGTCTTTTTTTTTTTTTTTAACATCTGTTTGGAAGTGTTAAAGCTCTGCTAAAAACCTCACACAGATGTGGGCAGCATGCCATATTCTGAACAACAACAGAATCTCCAAACATCTTCTCAGGACATCTTTAAATAAAATTCCTAAAGAAGAATTAAATCAAAGGGTTTTAGTGAAAAATCTGTTTTGCTAAGCTGCACATAGTACCCTATCTGCACATGGTACTGTATCTGTCCAGCTTCATGGAAGACCAAGTCAGCTGCCACTTTCAGGCAGTGCCACATCTTGCACTATTGCATTAAGTTGCATTAATGTGGTCTCACAGTATATTTTCCACAACCCCTTGTCTATGATTCCCAGCACATTAGGTAGAGGAGAAGGGGAAAAAAACCAGCACAGAACTCAGAGCAGTATGTTTTTCTTATTTCCTCCCATTTTGCCATTATAGTACCCTATATGTGCTGAATAGTTGCCAGGATTCTCCACCCAAACTTATTGCTCTCAGTTCTCCCATATTCTCCAATAGTTCTCTTGGGATTCTCATCCCATTGTTTCTTTCAATTTTCATTTTCTTGTCTTTTTCTCTCTCTAGCTTTCTTTACTTTTCCCCCTATTTTCCACAGTCCCTCTCACCCCTGCAGGAAACAAAAAAAAACCAGGAATGAAATGAACTGCATTTTAACCATCAGAATAACAGCGAAACAATGCTCTTGAGATCCCATCTGTTGCCAACACATCTCCCAGGACAGCAAATGATGGGCATTCCTGGCTAAATAAAGAGAATTTCCCACACCCATTAAAGATCTACACAGCAAAGACTGTTGCTTAAGTATTTACTTTTTATGGCATGCAAGAAAACTACCTGGAATTGTAAATACCAATGACATATTGTTCACATCTCTACCAAACATGTGGTCAGTGGCCATATGGATAACTTCTGGGTGTGAAATGTCCTCTCTCTTTTTTACAGTGCTGCAATATCCTTATGCCAGAAGCTTTTTTAAAAGTTTAGTTGAATACTTCTACCTCTAGTGGGTGAAATTAAATTGTATTTACAAACAAAACACGCATCCCTCCCTACCCAAAAAATCTACCAAAGCAAACTGTGACTCAGTTCTTACACCTAACCCAGTAAGGCACTTTTAATTAATTCATTCAAACTTTTTCTAATTACGATTTCACAATTATTGATCTGAAACAGCAACATTTATGCACACCATTTATATCCTCGATCTAATTTACAAAGAACAGCAATGATTTAGAACATGATTGCTTTGCATCTCTAGGATGGACTTACCAAAAACATCAACACTGGCATAATGCTTCTCAAAGTTATGTAGTTTACCAAGCATGTAAATGGGAACATAGTGAAGCTACAGCAGAGCATCTTTAAAGTGCCATTTCTCATTAACTTGCTAATGAACTTCTCAATTAAAAAAGGGAGACAGACTTTTAAGGAGATATTATGCCAGTTCTTGAGATTTTTCTGGGGAGTTGCCTTGACATCCCTACTGTTTCAGTTTTAGGTCTGCACTTTAGAGAAATGCAATTTCCATATGGTTAAGCAAATGTTTCTCACAAGCATATCTCCAAACCAAGTTATTTTGTATCTCCTTTTTCATTGGAGTCATATCCCAGATGGTACCTCATAACAATAGGTGTCACTGTAAAAATACTGAGGCTTCAGAAATGTAAAACCACAAGAGAAAATCTGAGACAAAGACGGAAATAAAATGGTGTAAATTAATATCACTTTATTTGCATCAGTGCTGAATGACTTTTTGAAAATGTGTGGAAATCCATGATCCAGAGAAACAGAATAAGGAAAAGAAAAATATGGAAGAGTGGGAGAGTAGATACCAAGCAAAACAGAGGCAAGAAGGGAGAAAAAAGATGTCCATGCAGAAGGGTAGAATAATCCCAAGACAATTTTAAAAATCAGCAATGTTTTTTTAAAAAGCAGCTTGTAAGTTAAGTGAGGAACTGTGTGAGTTTGAGGACCTGGGCAATGTGGTTATGCTCTCTTGTGTATGACAGCATCTAGACAGCACTGCTCTGCATGAGCTAGAATTTGAAGGAGGGGAAACATAGAAAGCCACAAAGGAAAAAACTGCATTAGGAGAGAAGACAAAACCAGCCACAGGTAGGGATACAGGTACAGCAAATCTGAATCCTGTCATACAGGTTTGGTGTAGTGGAGGTATGATAGATGCTGAGAGGAAGAATCATTGACAGTTCAAACAGAAGGTCACATTTTTAGGTAGTGAAAGTAATCAGAACATCTGAGCAGAGAAGGGAAGCAGATAATATGAAGTCATGTTGAAGAAGTTTTTGTGCTTTTGAGAGATATTCAGCTGGTAATTCAATATTTAGGCTCTGAACAGATTTACAGTTCAACCTGATAAGGTGAAAACAGTGTCACTAAAGCCATGAAGACCTAAGGCATGACTCATAGGCAAGAGTAGCATCTCTTTTTATATATATATATATCCAATGCAGACCTCACTGATGTAACTGAAAAAGAAGCAGTTTTTCAAATAGTGAAATCCTATACAAATACAACACAACACGTTTTGGAATAAGAGTAAAGATAAGATGTCAGAGACAAAAAATAGTGGAAAAGACAGAGGCCTAGACAGTATAATGGTACATATCTTAGCAGAGAACATTATCATCACATAGAAAAGAGGAAAGGGAGGTGACTGTCTGGATGATGTACATAAAACCTTGGAAGGAGGAAGACAGCTGAAGCAGTTAAGAAGGGTAAATGTATATGAAAACAGAATATATGCACTGTCATTATCTTCCATATAGTAAAAACATTAATTGAAAATTATGGAGGATAAAAAGATCAGTGCCAAACTATAATGTATCTCTCCAGCCTCAGTACAGACATCTCTGGAAGCTCAGGATCTGATCTTAGATCCAGAAAATGTTCTGTCCAAAGAAGATTCTCTCTGTGTAGTGACACAATATCACAGATAGGTTATTGCTGATTTGATCATCTGATGCTCTGATAAACTATTTTGGAAATACAGTCCTTCAAGAAGATACATAAAACCTAGCTTCTGCCTACACATAATACACTGGTTTTACCAATCTATTACTCAGCAAGTGGACAGTTGTAATGTACAGACTGCTTGTGTCACTTTGATGTATTGAAACAACCACAGCCAGAAGTAAAAAGTCCAACTTTCCTCATACTGGGAGGAAACAGGAAAGCATGTCAGGAGGAAATGGTCACACCTGTTTAGCAATGCCTGACTGATAAAATGGTGTGAACACATTTGTAAATGAGCTAAAATGCCTGAAGGATTTCACATTGTGGTTACATATATGCTTCCTTGCCCATTCTGGCAAAGTAACAGTCTCTCACATTTCTAAAATACTGCCATAAAGAGAGGCAGGAAGCACTTGCAGCAGGTACAGCTTCATGGTTCTTCCCAGTTGGAATTGGTTAAATCACTTTTGCCTTTTCCATTTTCCATTCCATGTCCCCTTTCACATACTCATCTTGCAGTCTGTTCCCTTAGCTGGTCATGGTTATGGAAAGGATTTATCTTGCTGCACATGCAAATACTCACTCTGATCTGCAAATCAAGGACAGTGGACATTTGCCTATTGTTTGTTGGATGGGGAGAGTAGGGACAGATTCTATGAACAATTCTGAAGGATTGTAAATAGTGTCTGCTTCTGTTCTGTCTGACAGAAGCCAAGTCAGCAAGAACCAGTTAGTCTTATGCCTTCCATCTCTCTTCTCTCTCTGAGATAAAGAAATCTACAAGTGATTTGTTACTTGAAAAAAAGAAAAGGACACAATAAGCACAATTCTATCCCAGATGATGAGGGCTGAATTCAGAGCCCAGTCTTCAGCAACAGTGATTATTAATACTATCTCAATTATGCTTGATGATGATGAAGATATAATTAACATAAAGATCCATTATGTTTTATTCATGTTAAGTGAATGTTGATTATAAATGGGACAGGATGTATTTACTTGAGCTTCACTCTTTGAGGAAGGTTGTGAAATCAGAGTCCAATCCTGCACTGAGAATAAAACCTGCACCTTTTATAATTGTAATTGTATCCAGATGTTCCTCTGTAACATGGACGCAGGTGGTGAAAGCAGTAAACTAGTATGGAGCAGATGTGTTCTTAGCACAGGTGGGACTTGCTCCCAGTGCTACAGTGAATTTTGCACTCACTGAAGTAACAAAAGAAGAGTCCAGAAGATTTAAGAGTGTTGTAAAGAAGTAACGTAAATAACTAAAAAATAGCTTCAATTGTGGTGGCACATCCTGATAGTTGGCATTTGAGAAAATCTAGCAAGTAAAACAACAGGGCTTTTTAAAACCAAAACTACAAAAAACCAAAGATGCCAGGTAACTGATTAAAAGCTATGAGCAACTGAGCATGCTCAGGTACAGAAATCCTGGAGCTTGTAGGACTTCATACTTCGTGGGATGTGTATAATGTGCATCAGCTGCAGATATTGTTTCTGCCTCATGCCACCACATAAATAACTACTACCATGTTTTGACGGGATATTAATTATGTAACTGACACTTGAGAATTACACTCTTCTTTACTGGGCTGTTGTGGTAGATTAGGGAAGACTGATTTGACTTTGTCAGCAAGCTGGGCCAACCAGCCTGATTCCTATTAACTTTTCAGACTGCATATAAATAAATCTAACAACTCTTCACTGTCTTGTAGAACAGACTCTTTCTGAACTTTTACATAAAGGCTGAACACTACTTGTACTTCTCTGCCATTGTGTAACATATACTCCCAGAATACACGCGCATTGGGTTTAACTTGTTTAGCTAGGGCCTACCTGTGCTAGGTGTCCAACTAGTCAAAACAAGAATAATCCATGCCCAAGAAGTAAGTCCACTGAAAGACAGACAAATGGACATGGAGAGACAAGATGCATTTGGAAATTGAGATCATCACCTCGACAGCACCCCTATAGGCTACTCACTGACATGTCTTCTGTAGACATACAAGCAAAGCTAAGTATTAGGGAAGATGTAGATGGAAAAGAATGAAGCAGTGTTGTGGATGTTTGTGAAGTGCCTGCCAAGTGCAACAGACAACATCAGAGCATATTCAACAGATTATGTTATTAGGGATCAAGATACTAGGGACAGAATTTGTTCTCTAGATGAAGATGATGAAGATGATGATTTGTTCTCTAGATACAGAAGGGCTAAACTGTGAGAAAATGTGAAAACGAAATTTCAGATAGTTAGAAAGTAGTAACAACTTGAGGGATGTCCTGGCTTACCTGGAGGATAAGAAAGGCCACAGTCTGAGTGGATCTGGATGGTGCAAGACTATGGGTGTCAGAAACAGGGGGAAGAGAACATCACATAGTAAATTAACATGGTGTGCCAGTACAGTGACCTTGGTTTGCAAAACCCTTCCAATACACAAAAACAGTTTGGTCATCAATGCACAAATCTAGGTTGGGTTCATTTTAATTATCTCCAAGTCATTAATTACACTAAATGCTCAGGGACACTACCCAAAAAAGTGTTTTATAGACAAATAATGAAGAGCCTGGTTCCTATCCCAGAAAGCTTGCAGTCTAGACAAAAGCATCTCTGCTATTCTTAATCGTATCAATCTGAATCTGGTGGTTCACATTTGGAGCCCAGATGAAAATAAGATTTTTGAGGCATACTCTATGACTACTTCCCCTCTGTGAGTTGAGTAATCAAGTTATAAACCATACCGTGATGGGCTCAGCAATTAAACACTCTCTAGCTCATTTGAAGAGATTGCTATGGTAAACCAGCACCAGCTTTATTGTTGTTCCCATTTCTTTTCAACCTGGAATGCTGAAAAAAATAACAGTAAGACAACACAATAACTCATTAAGCAACCTCCAAACATGTACTTTGGGGGACAATTACAGGACAACAGAATTCCTCTAGATGCCAGTTGCATAACTGTTTTGACATCAATAAGATCTAACAGCTTGACAGCTGCAAGAGGACTAAACATCATAGTATAAAGGTACAGGTTGTAAAACATTCCTATAGATTCAAACTTTTCCCACAACCAGCAGAAGTCAGCCTCACAAGAAGGCCTATGTTGATATGAGCAGTTTGGGGGGGGGGTGTTTAAGCCTATTAGGGGGCAAAACTGGCAGCTGTAGTGACTCAGCTGTTTCTTCTCTTTCATACTTTTGGGTTAAGAGGAAGGAGAGATAAGAAAACAGTTCAGACTCCCAGAAAAGTGAGACAAGCCAGGAAAGAACAAACAGAAAAAGGCAAAAATTGCTCTGCTCTGAGATCTGTGGACGGACAGAACTGTGCAGAGGTAAGTATTATGAAGGGAGATGAGGAAATTACTGTTTGATAAAAGACCTGTTCTAATCATTAAGAAATTCACCCTGCCCAAAAATTCAGTACCTAAAGAAAATAAGGAAGTTTTCTGCATGTATCTTTATAGGTAGTATAGTTGATATACTCTGGATATGATAAGTCACACACCACTGAAGGAAATGCTCAATATTCCATTAACTCATGTGTGATAGCATACAAATTTGTGATGGCATGCATATTTGTGATAGCAGGGAGACAGAAACAGCAACACACTGAGCTGCAAGAACGTAAGCACCACTACTCTATCATAAAAATAAAGGATGGCCAAATTTCAAATTATTCCATTAACTAGAGCTGACTACTACACCTGAAAAGTCACTGAAATTCTAGCCTGTAAAATCAAGTTCTAGTAGCGTAAGTACATAGGTCCTAACCACGTGAAATACTACAGCTAGTAACCTGGGTCAAATTTTGGTATTTTCACCTATTAGGCAGCCTCAGGAGGCACAATTACCTGAAAATCTTAGGGTAAATTTGTACCTGGCTTAATAAATGCACAAAGTTTGGTTGAACTTGGAATAATTAATTATTCCAGGGCAAAACATGAGACAGTTTGGTTCAAGAGTGCTGGGTGTCAGAGTTGGCAATAATGAAGCCAGACTGACTTGTTTTTCATGTTTTAACCATACACATGGATCAGCACATTTACTGGATTTTTGTTTCCATCATGGCTACATATGACCTCTGTTGCAATGCAAGATATTGATTTAAAAAGTATCCTCCAAATCCTTTTCCCCCCAAAAAAATAAAAGCAGCAATCATGCAGTGTAGATCTATTTTTATATCCTTAATAGGATCTCAGCAGTAAGAAAAATTCACCTATTTCACTAATTTTTTGAGGCTGAGTTTCAGCTCAGAGTGAATGTAAACATGCACAATTGGAGGGAAACTGATAGAACAATGACAATGCAACCTGACCGGTGTGTTGATGCCAAAAGCATCATTTACAGCATTTTTTACCTTTGTTACTGCATTGACCTTGCCTGCCTAAAATAAAAACTAAAAGCAAAGCACATACACACTGACTTTGTTCTTTCTAGTCAGATAGATTAACATTATCTAAAGGATATGAATCCTCCTGGCATTTTATGAGCTTGAGTACTACCTCATTTCACATCTGTATTCCAGAATGATTTGGGTTTTGTTTATACTTCATAGCCAAAGATGCAGGTACTGTCTACTGACTTCTATGAAGGATGATGCTGTTGTGTCATTGCACCTGTTGTGAATTTTGCTTTTATTGTTTGGGGGTAAGGGATTGTTTTTAACACGCAGTTGGCTTCAAGTCAACAATACCCAATGAATTCTTGGGGAAATGTAGGTAAGACACTAAAAGAAAGACTGTGGTGAAAGTGGAGAATACCTAAAGGGATGCTGTTCGGATATGTGTCCTTCCTCCAATTGTTCCACCTTTGGCTCTTTAGTGTTGCCACCTATTCCTCTCCTTATCATTTATCTTTCACATGGGCTTTTTTCAGTTACAGCTGCTGTTCCTCCCCCTAAAAGGTACATTAATAAAATGGAAATGCCAAATCCCTGCTCTCATCTGACTAATGTCCATTTTGCAGAATATAAACAGCTGGAGTTTTAAGCTCTGTGTTCTGAATTATAGGTGGTTGGGAGATGAGGCAGTGAGGGGGAAACCACTCTACATTTAGTGTTTGGTTTCATACATAGAACAATCTTGGGAAACAATTAAAATGGTCTTTGTCGTGGTGTGGAAAAGCTGATACACATTGTGCTGTACGCAGTTAGTAATGAGTAAAGGTCACAGTGTCAAATAACACCACATTACCACATTCCTTGGTATTATAAGAAAGGCTGAGATATGGGGCAATATTTGTCAGTATATCTTTATTTAAGCAATTTCCACCAGGATTTGTTTGGTCAAAAGTGCATTGGCATCAGTTCTGAGGACTCCTTGGAGCAACTTTTGAAATAATAATCTTTTCTCACAGGTAATTACTTTATATCAAACTGAAATGCAATTGAGATTTAAGTTTCTCTCAGGAGAACTCAGATACTAAAGTAGTCAAATCATTAACAATCAAATCTTCTCCTTACTGCAACATACATAGTGTTTCAACTTAAGGAAGAAGTGAATGTTTTCATATGGACCTTGTTACTCCATTTGATGCTTGTACCTTTTATCTATGATTTTCAGAAAAGGATCATGATGTTACTAAGTATCTCTATGCTTGTATAGCAATGTCAGTGGGCGTCAAAGACAGAACAGGTTTTCTATTCTGCCAGAAATGCCTCTTCTCCCAGTCCATCTCATCTTACTAAAAGACTGGACCTTCCCCAGGGGCCTTTTCCCATTAGTGCCCCCAAAGATATAGGCCTGCTCACCTTCCCTTCCCCTCATGCCCTCTTCTGGGCATGGCAAAAAATTATCACTCTCCCTTCCTGCCACCTTAACCCACCTTGAGCCTTACATAAGAACTGGGGTGCACAGTATCAGCAGAAGTGGGGGAAAAGGACAGAGTTCATTTCCCACTTCTGCCATCTTTCCACTGCCAGAGCATGGCAGCCAGGAAAGGCTGAGCAGCAACTAATTTTTATTTGGATCTGCTTCTATTAGGAATCCTGTCAGTCCATTTCAGCCAATATTTCTGTGCTAATACCCAAAAGACCATGCTAATAATTTGCTGCTCAGAGGAATCATTTATAGGAAGGTAGTGCTGACTTGGAGAACAAAGCTTATTCTAAGTGGGAGGGATGTCAAGCTGAAATGTTGCATTTCTAGTGAATTTACATTACCATTGTCTGTGATTTCAAGTAGCATAATGAAGTTTGTGCATTTTATGAGAGAAGAAAATCATCAACAGCATCTCTCCCAAATTAACACGTTTTTATCTGCTGTGAAAATTAAACATTGGCATGCTCAATAGATTACTCTAAAGCATTTCACGTTCCCTATCACAATGTTAGGGAAAATAAAAGTTTTCTTGAGTCCTTCCTGGGAGAGAGAGCTGTCCTATGCTCTTCTCAGAGCACAATGACCTCTTCAGCAATGTCTTCCAAGTTGTATTTCTCACTTTCAGTAACACTCATACCAATATTTTCTGAACTGGACCTTCTTTAGGAACTCTCCTTTTACTGGAACAGAACTGATTGTACCCAACCTGGTTTCTTCCTAACAAATGCCACCTCTCCTGTAAGACAGTCCTAGCTTCTCATTTGTCCCTGGTTTTTGCCACATGAAACACCAACTACCTCTCCTGCTGTGCACTGTCAATACTGAAAAGCCATTGCTTCAGGCTCGAGATCTTCAAATGCACCTTCAAAAGCCAAAAATAGAAGTACAAAAAGTCTCTTGCAAAACACTCCATGAATAGTCCCGCATTCACATCCATCTTCTATTAAAACACAAAACTTAGCACAGTCACAGTGTGACTTCTCCACAGCCCTACTTCTGGACAAGTCTGAAGTTTTTCTTTTTCCTTTCTAGCTAGTATTTGTGAAGGAAAAGTACTGATTTCTTTGTAGTTTTAATTAGAAGTTGCTGAGTTCATATTTTTCCTATAAATACGAAGTAAATAAAAGCAACAGTGGGCATACCTTTCTAAAGCTGCTATAACACTAACCACTAAATGCAGTAGTAGCTTAGTTCCATTTCTTGTCTTGTAGCTAAACACAGTATTTCATAAAAGAACTATTTTACTGATCTTTTTATCTAAATAGAGCATCTAAAATCTGTCTTAAAGGCAAGCCACAGTTCTGGACAGCATCTTAACCTTATACAAAATACAGTTTAAATGTATGCTAAGGAGCCCCTATTAAACAACAAGCTCCTTTTTTGGATGGGGGCTAAAATTTGTTGGGCTTAACTGAACCATAGCACACTTTTGTTACCCAGAGGCCTGATTAGCTATTATGTACAAATACGTCATGAGAGCTTTTATATGAAGAGTTTGGGAATACTTATTAGAACCAGAAATGGTGCATCCTAGAAATTTCTGTACAGACTACGTTTACTGTAGCCCAAGTGATAAAGCTGTTACCAACAGCCAAGTTTCCTTCCAACTTTTCATTTCTGAGTAATTTCTGCAATGAAGACAGAAGTGTAATAGACATGAAGGAATGTGGCAATCCATTTGTTTTATTTCTATGAAATTATTGCTGATTGCAGGTTTGGAGGATGTGTGGGTGAAGTTTGCTGATTTATTTCAGTTTGGTCAGGAATGCTTTTTTAAAACACCTTTAACCTTTTTCTTCCAAACAGTTAATTTGGGTCACTACTTTTGCACTGAAGCTTTGATTGTTAGAGGAAATACTTCTGCATACTTTTGCTCTGCCGTAAGAGAGGCAATATGTTGTGGGCTATATGCCAAGAGATTTTAACCACAAACCTAGGGAAAGGAGACAGATTAGATTGTGGTAGTCTTATAATCAGGGTTTCTCAGCATTCTGTTCTTACTAAGAGCAAGTATTCACTATTAAAGTGGTTCTATGTCATACAGATGGTGTATCCATAGTAATAGGGCAAACTAAACCCTCTCAGCTGCATTCCTCTGTTCTCTGATAAGCATTCTATAATAATTTTATCTCATAATGACTTCTTTAAAGTGTCCAGCCAAGAAATATCCTTTAAGACCTTCAGTGAATTCTGAACTAGTTTTCAGCTTTATTTTCTTGTTGCATGCAAGAATTTTATTCAATAGAGAGAGCTATTAGAGACCTAGAAGTTTCTGACAATGAGGACAGGCCTAAGGCTTATTCCAACATTTGCAAACGCTGTTTCTTTTAAACGTTGGTGGTCAAGGAACAAAGAAAACAAGATCTGCTTGGTCACAGCATCTATCTGGCTGCATGTTTGCCTCCAGCAGCATACTTTCTAGTTGTTTGGGCAATCTTTAACCACTTAAGACACAGCCCAAATAGATCCTCCACGAACTCTCAAGGGAGACTACTCAACCATTCAATCTCCATGATACTTTACTGATATTACTGGTCAAAGTCTTCCCTTTCTGTGGAACAGCAATTGTGTGCTCTCACTCTCTGCATTCTTTTATTCCATCTTTTACTCCTTAGCAGCTGCTGGTGCCAGAGCAGGATCAGTTGATGCAGTGACTCACCCAGTTAGCATCTGGGCCTGTCCAGATCTGAGAGCATGTGAGTGCCCTGGTCAAGAAAATGTATTAACGCAGTGGGTGTTCCAGCAAGCTGTGAAGGAAGGATGAGCCATGCACCCCATAGGTGGGAACTCTAGAGTTTTGAAAATACAAAGCAAGCTTAGCCAGATGCAGTTTTGTGATACAACAGCTGGGAGGGACGTTCATATCCTATGTTGACACTGACACAAACATACTGCAAAATCTGACTGTTTCCATATTCCATCTTTACTTGAAACACAAACATGCAGGAGAAAAGAGAGTCTGCTGTCAGACTGCTGCTGGCAAGAGGGCAAAGCAAGCTATTTCCTAGGCAATGCAAAAGCCAACAGGTAGAGCAGGAACCTATAAAGCCATTGATACATGATGTGTCTTTAAGCAGAGGAAGTGTCAGTAACCAGTGACAGGCTTTTTATATCCTAGTGGCTGAAATGTATAGTAAGGATGCTACTTATTTCAGTGTTGGTTTTGTTTGTTTATTATATTTTTCAAGTTTATAGAGACTAGATTTTGTAATTTTTAATTGCTTAAAGGATTTTAAATGAACTCACAGAAGCAGCAGAAGCAAATTAAAGGCTTTAATATTTAAATAACTTCCTATATAAGTGAGACTTTTAAGATTTATACCCATGTGTCCCAAAGCCATGTTAATGCAGCACTGAGCCCATGACAAAAATCTCCCAATTAAGCCTGAAACTGATTTTCAGAACAGGAATCCATGTAGAGTGCTTTTTCTCAGATCTCATCATCTCTTCAGCACCTCTGCTGTGTAGAAAACTGGCATTTGTTACTAAAGAATGAGTCTCAGGGACTTGCAGAAGGAACCTCTTTCTCCTGATAAAGAATGAGCAAATGATGGGCATCCACATGAGACAGTAACTTCAACTTTTGCTAAACATGCCCATAACAAATGCATGTACAACTAACTGAGGTGGCAGCTTGGGAGGGGGGGCAGGAATGGAAATGCAGAGCTAGACAGACTATTACATTAAATCAGCTTCCCACCTTAAAAAAAAACACCAGGTCACAATTTAAGTTTCTATGTGAAAAGTAGCCCTGTAACGCTGGCACATTAAAAAGGAAGGTTGGAGAGCTTTGTCCTGTAAATTAAGTGATTTTCTACCCAATTCATAATCTCAAGGGTTATCTCAGGAGCAGAAGAGAAAAGCAATGGTAGTTTCCTACCCCACTTAACAAACCTGAAGTATGAACTTCTGACAATCACTTAACATTGCTTTCTCTAATGACTCCCATTCAGACACCCGAATTTGACAATACAACTGTGTATCATACAGATGGGGCACAGATTATATACAAAAACGTAGATCATACAGATGGGTAACTGAGAATATTTGTAACTTTGAGAAAGCAGTCTCAAACTAAAGAATATAGCAGCTAGTCAAGTTACAATCTCCTCAAGAGTTACTACCATCACTAATGCATTTAGGTTGGCTTTAAGTATATGGAACTCAATGGAACACACTGGATCCCACGCTTTCTGGGATCCCCAGAGACCCGCTTTCCATAGGATCAGACACACTGCTTCACATGTACCTATGTCTATCCTGTCCTTGCTTATCTCTCTTGAAAGTCCCCCTTTACATAGATACTCTTCAGGGGAGGAGGCATGATGGAGAGCCATCTCATCAAGAATTACAGTGGATTTGCTGGTTGGCTTTTAACTAGGTAGAGGATAAACCTGAATAGCTACATACTTGCAAGCCTTTCTTCCATACTAAGCAAATTATTTTACACTGTAAGAAAGAAAAGAATGCTACGCACAGATAAAAATTATAGAAGGAAGACCAAGCTGACTCTTGTAAATAGAAATCAGGCCAAGAACTTTTCACAAGACACTAGAAAAGACTCTTCAGAACTCTCAGCTATCATGTAAAAAGATAAAGATCCTTTCCTTTAAAAGAGAGAAAGCAAAAAGTAGAGATTAAATTGTGACCACAAGTTGCAGCAGAAGTTGGTCCCTAGTAGCTGGGACCAGTACCATTCAGCCTGTTCTGAATTACACAGAAAATTGAGAGAACAGTAAGAAGGCACAGAGCACTGAAGTCACAGAATTTAGGATAAATAAAATTGAAAATACCTGTGAAGAGCTGAAAAAAGTCTGTGATAGGACACTGAATGATTGAGCAAAAAAAGTGACAGAAGAGAGTCAGTGCTGATGAGGCAAGGAAATGCAGAAAAGTTAAAACCAATCTTACTTATACATGTTAATCAATAGGATCTATATTAGCTATTACCTCTCAATAAAGAGATAGTCACTATTTTTCAAAACCTGTTCATATCAGCTCAATGCACAACAAGAATTGAAGGGATTGGTAACAGTCATCAGGAATAAAAGTGAGAACAAAGAAGGATCATCATAGAGAGTCCTATACATGCAGCCTAAATGGACCACATTGAGAACAGGCCAGTTATCTGTTAATTAGTCACACCAACTATGGTAGAAATATGCATTCATTTATTATTATGAGGATAATAGATGATGGAGAAAAAAGTAATTGGTCTGTAGTGAATAAAATCATTCATGTTGGCAAAATAACACCTTTGACTGTTCTCCCACTTCCTTCTTTTAGGCACAACGGTGTAACTTTTGGGAATAGAGTCTCTGCAAAGTATTCTGTATCCCTTTTTACCCCAACAGACAGCTGCTACATAGATGTGTAGGCTTATTAAGCCATCCAGAGCAGCAAGTGATTACAAAAGAAAATAATTTGGTAGGAGTACTAGATTGATTTTATTATGTTCCAAAACTGGATTATTTCAATCATCATTTTAGTGCAAAAATGAAGAACAATTTCTCAAGTCATTCTTCTCTGCTTGCTTTACTGAACTGTGTGTGGTAGAGACATTTGAAAGTGTTGCTGGGAATGTGCTTTTCTGCAGTCATAGCTATTTTTTATTTCCTACCCCTAAAGCAAAGAATAAAACTATTTTCATCTTCTTACTCCTGCTATTCCTTCCACAGATAATTTTTCCCTTGACAAAGCTTTGCTGAGGACAAATGGTGCCTTCCAGACCTCCTCAGAACTAAGTGACTGTATTTTTCTCTCAGTGTTTAGCATATTGATTAACTTGTTTTTAGATAAAAGCTGTGAAGGAGAAGATGGTTCTTTCTTCTGTTCCTCAGCA
>NW_009952711.1:4890436-4902348 GCF_000747805.2 Chaetura pelagica
CAGGAATCTCATCAGCTTCTCATCACCTCCAGACAACATGCTGAATAGAGGTGTGGGGCCAAGTTGTCTGCAAACACCAACAGCTGTGCTTGGGGTAGTCAGCAACCCAAGCACATGTCATCTCATCTCCAAGGCTGAGTTTTTGACACCCCAAGAGTTTTTGAAAGATTAGGCAATTTAACAGTGTGATGAACAGGGACTCACAGCATTTTGTGTTCTTCAGCATCAGACACCTTCAGAATTTTTCAATATTTTTAACATAAAACATCAACAAATGTTTTTCTCTATGGAAAACCCTGCGACTCACATGAATCCTTGAAACAGTTTTGTAGTGTTGTTTATGAG
Organism: Chaetura pelagica; assembly: GCF_000747805.2. Lineage (NCBI taxonomy): Eukaryota > Metazoa > Chordata > Aves > Apodiformes > Apodidae > Chaetura > Chaetura pelagica. The sequence goes on from NW_009952711.1 coordinate 4,890,782, forward strand.
CCATGCACTGTTGGAGTTCAAAGAGGTCACGTACATATTCATACAGCCACTGCTGTATTTCAAGATCCTTTTGGAGCCCTTTCCACACTGACCCAAAGATATGGCTCCCTGCAACAGCAATCTGGGACTGCAGCCCATGGTAACTCACCAGGATCAGCTCTCATCGAACTCGTGTCACACCAGTAGAGAAACCACGAGGAGACAGACCACCAGCTTGATGCTAGGTGGGGGCTCAGAACATTATGCAGGCTTTCTCAGGCTCAGCCAAAATTTCATGGAGCTTCAGGCCATGCTTTTGACTATGACAGATTGTGTCTTGTTGGGGGAAGACACACCAGAAAATGAATTACACGACTTGCTGTAGATCATGACATTGTGCAAGTTCTCCTGCTGGCAGGAGTTTTCCTCACACTTACTAATGAAGCAGAGTGCTTCAGAACCCAACTCCCTTTCCTGAGACACTGAGATACAGCAGTGCACGTTCTAATTGGATTGTAAGAAGTAAAGCAAAAAAGCCACACTGTTTCCCTCAATTCAAAGTTTGGTGTTTTAGTTTCATAAGAGGATGCAAAAGCAGAAGGACAAAGTGTTCTCTTTAATAGCTAGGATGCAGCCAAGCAGCACTTTGTCAAATTCAGGTACCATGGGAACAAGGACATGAAGTATGTGATGCAGATCCATATGGTCTAACACTTTCATGTCTTCTCAAGTGATTTTTTTTTTTTATGTCATTGGAATGATAAAGAATAGCTGCAATCTCAGGTTTGACAACTTCTCTTCAGTGTCATGCTGCTTTTAAGTTAGAAGAAATGCAGACATAGTCATGTGCCCAGCAAGGACATGAAAGAATATCACCAGTGAACCAGAAGTTCACTAGCTAAACCACATGGTTCAGAAGCTGACCATTTGCTTGCAAGCATATGTAACATTTGTTGAAATTCCCATGCTATTGAGATGATTAACAAATAGTTTGTGCCCTGTGTTTTTCCCATATCCTAATAGCTCAGGTAATAAAAGATCCTTTACAAAGGTTGAAAAAAGAATCCCCAAACTCTTAAAGAAATGTGCTGAATCCAAATAATCAGAGACTACTAATTTGAGAGGCATCGTATCAAAATGGGACATGTTGTATTGAATAGAGCTGCTGACAAAGTATATGCCCAGAAAGAGCCATTTTGAAAACTAACCCACATTTTTCTTCAAGTTTTTACATCTGGTGTCATAATGAAAATTCAAAAAAATTTACTGCACACCAACAGTCCACAACATGGTCAAGCAACATATGAACAAACACACAAGATGTCATCCAACATCATGACATCACACATTTTAAAAAGTTAAAACCAAATGTATTGGGGCTTTTTCTGGTAGCCTATTATTCATCAAGTGATCATCACTGAAACACACAGATGTATAATTGTTTCCCTTTACTTTTTCAAATTAATACCAAATTAAGTCTTTTTGGTACGTAGAGATAAATTCTACTTGAGTTGTTTTCTAAATGTTAGCTCCCTGATGCAGCCAAAGTTATCTATTACTATTGCACTTTTGAAAGAAGAAACCCATGTAAATTGCAGCTGGCATGTACAATCCAACCAGCTACAGACAGTGTTTACTTACTCGGTATTTGAGTTCTGCTTGTATATCTGCACCTGCATGAATTCTTCATTAAACTTTTGTTTTTCTTTTGAATTCTCTCTATGATCCAACTCAGATCTATCTGTCCACAGAAATATCTCACGCTATGAATCAGCATCTGTATCAGGATCTTTGTACTATGAGCAGGTTTCACAGGCATCAGTACTGTGGAAAGCATGTTGCCTTCGGATATGACAGTGTTCTGCTAAACCATAACTAAACCACAATAATCTTTAATAAAAAATGTTACAAGAGGAAAAAAGGTCTGGAAATCAATTATTATTTCCCTTTGCAATTACATGTTTTTAAAGTGGAAAGTACAGATTATCTTCAGTCATTTCAAATATACTGATAAGTAACATCAGTGATACATCTCCAGTAGGAGTTGATGTTCTGATCAACATTTTTATATTTTCAGGTCACATTTTCAACTATGACCACTGAAACAAACTGGATTCCTAGGAAATGTCCATTATGCATTTTCTGAAAAGTCAGGACCCTGCAAGATATTTTGCAATAGTCACTCAAGAGCTGAAGCAACAGAAAGCCATAATCATTTCTAGAAAGCCTGATCATGAGCTACCCATCTGATGTGAAATAGTAAAATTACTTGACACTCATTCTAGTTACATGGAGCTTGGAAAGGTTTTAAAGGACATAAAGACCAGCTTAAGAATGTATTGAAAAACATTAAAAAATAATTCAAATGGATTTTGAAATGTTCAAAAATATTCTGATGTCAAAACAAATACTTTTAAATTTACTTTTAATCATTTATTTTAAAATTGTAATTAAAATTATTCTGAAATTATTTATCTCTTTCCTTTCTCTTTTTGCTTAAGAAAAAAAAAAATAATTAAAAAAAGAAGGTAAAGACTGGTAGGACCAAATGTGGAAAGTGCTTTTTTCTGTTGGTATTTTTCTACCAACATAAAATACCTGTATACAAATTCACAGAAAAAGAGAGAAAAAGATATGTGTATGCATACACCTATCCCAACAATTACATTTCATATGCACAGTTGTCTGAGGATGGAAAATCTCTAGTCAAAACACTTGTGCTTCTTTAAACCTTTGCTATTTGCATTAGTTATGCAGATAATTATCCCATGTGATGAATTTATCTATTTGTCTGTAGACTGAACCATAACCTTGTACTTAACTAGCTAAAAATCAACATTCTGCTTGGGTTTATTTGATTTCATTAGCAGTGCAATTAGGTTATAGCACTTAATGAAGCCAAGAGCTTACAGTTTGATTAATGTCATATCCAGCTGCCTTGACTTGCCCACTCTGTGTGAGAAGGTACTAATTTTCATCTGGTTTGGGAGGGTCAACTTTCAGAACAGACTAATCCTAGACCCAAACAACCCAATCCTTCCTGCTACTTTATGCAATTTACATTCTGAAACATGAAACCACATGGTACTCACATGTAACTTTAATATTGCTTGAGAAATTTTTTTTCCAAAGTAACTCATACTGATATCTCACTTCTTGTTAGGATTAAAGTAAATAAAGGCAATTGTTATTTTATACAACTCACAACCATGAGCATTGCTATGTCATTGCCAAGAGAAATTATATGCTATGTAATGCTTAGACATTACAAACCCTTCATAGAAACACCACTCTAACACTTCAGCATTTTAATTGTCCCAGCAGCACTGCTTTGTCTGCTATGTGTTTGCTTAGCAGCAAGTCTGAAATATATATTCTCATGTGGCACAGGAAAATAATTTTCTTAAGCCTATTTTTCCCATCAGTAATTTGGACCTAATCTTCAAAAATCTTCTTCCAGTATATGCAAAACTGAATAGCTTCTGTCCAGAGAGACACTTATTACTGGAATACTTGTGAGTGAAGTATCTCAAATCCTTTATTAAAATAATCCAGCTCAATGCTAGATATCACAATTACCACAATTTGAATGTCTGACATATTTTATGTTATTAATAAAACAAACTAAAGGACAGAGGTTCACTTTCACACTGATACCAGATTCTGTCATTGGTCAGGTCTGGTTGTTGAGAAGAAACTGCAGAACCCAGCTCACGCATTACTGTCTAAGCCATTTGTTTTGGTAACTACCTGTCAATGTTGCAAAGTGATAATCTAGCTGAGGTACACAGATTCACAGCTTTCTTGAATAAACACTGTACTTCCCCACCCTGAACTTCTAAAGACCGAGTTCAAAAGAAAAAGCCAAGTTCATATTCATATGCTGAATCAGGTAGTAATTAACAACCTTTAGTTAAACAGAAATCAGTTTATTCCTGACTTGTCAGTTTACGTGTCAATATAGTTGAGCAATTAAATAACTGAACAGATGTGTCTGTCTATAACACTAAATCTGAAGCTCCACATTAAAATAGAAGCTATGTCCTTAGATGGGATGTAGTGTGAAATGCATCTCACAATCCCTCATTAGTATTTTCCAAAATGTTATTCAAAATGGAAAAGGTCTATCTATACACCAAAGATGCTAAGCAAACACAAGGGAGAACACAACTGCTACATTCAGCATTCTGTGGAGCCTTCAATAAATGTTATCATTTTATGTAGTACTGCAGCACATTTGCTAAGTCAAGCAGCAAAGATTTCCCCTCCTTACTATGTGTTGCAACAGCAACAACATAACATTCTGGTACCTTCGAATTTGAGCCCCAAGCTAAAAAACTTGTATCAAGGCTTACATCATTCTGATGGCAGACAACTGGGAATTTGGATAGTTTATAAACGCTTTGCAAGCAATCACCCTTCCTCTGATGTGTCTGCTCAAGAATGAACACAAATTATTCCCAAAGTACTTTTTCTGAGGTGTAGTATCTATTGGAGTACTCTGGCAAGCATTGGAGAAGATCCTACAACCTTGTCAAAGTATGTATTTCAAGCTGCAGTTGGTAACTGCGGTGAGTAAGGCAGCACTGCTGGAATGAAGCAACACCTTTTATCAGAAGAAATGACAGAGCTGGGAAGGACAGACAAGATTTCAAGCATGTAATTCAATTTACTGATGTGATATGTCACTGCCTCATTGATATTTTTCAGCAGAGTTCAAGTGGAACTAAGTATCCCTTTTAGCTAAAAAAAAAAAAAAAAAAAGGATGACTCAAGAAATTTTCTGTTTTACCAAATAGGTGTGTCCAAGGGTAACCTTTGAAGTAACTTCTCAGTTCTTGGTTGAGAGTGGGTTTCATTTAGGCTCCTTATCTGTCAGATGTGCTGTAGTTCTGGTATTTTACCATGTTTTCCATTTGATTAACCCTTCTCTGTCTCACTTCTCCATTTTTTCCCACATTTTAAGTACATTTTGTGTTCTAAAGAGACTATTTTTGCATCTTCTTAGCATGAGTAGCATTCTTCACAGAGCCCTTTAAGAAGCACAATTCCAGGCAGTACCTGCTTGCTACTTTTAGAGAAACAATGCAGCTGTAGAAATGCAGTTTTAGAATTGAGAATGCTAGTTCTTTATTCGAATGGCCTTAAAAGACATTTTTTACCTCATCTCACAGATGTGATGAACAGGATGAGAGTTCAAGGGTGCAAAAAGTCAACCTGAGTGCTCTTAAGCCATTTGCCAAGAGACACAGAAGTCTTGTCCTGGCTGCTGCTGATTAAAGTGAAGATGTTAGACTAGTCCAAGCTGCCTCCCAGCATATCCAAGATCACTGCCTCACTACTTGCTTCCTAATCTATTCAATTAAAACTACTGGGTTAACTTAAACACTTGAAAAATATACACGTAACTTTCTTTCACATAGTCTAGAGAACATTTACACACCAAGTTATTGTAGCAGATCTCTAGGGAGAGGGAAAAGAAATAAAAGACAGCCCCTGGGCAGTAACCTGTTCAGCCTGGAAAGCTGCAATCAGAATAGAATCTGTGACTTTATTCTATCTTCACATTATGGTTCCCCAGACAGTACTGAGTATTGTTTCCTTTGTCCACAGAAACAATGGCATGTACAACTCCACATAAAAAAATTATTTGCAGAAGTTACTTGACAGTATTGTATTAATCTGACAGAATTTGGGGTAGCAATTAAATTGTGGAATCAACAGAAAAGCACAGTGAGTGTATGCAATGTACATAATGAAGTGAATATGACAAGATAAGGGAAGGCCAAGTTGTAATAAGTACCAAAAAAAACCCTAGTGGGATTACAATGGAGATTTTCCAGAGATAATTGAGCTGGCATGAGACTGACAACAGCTGATAATTCCCTATAAGAGAACCTTGTGCAAGCCTGCAAAGCTGGTAGGTCCTCAGGAGAGATGGACTTCTTGTAATCAGAGCATTCATCACAATAAATATTTGGTCAATAGCACCAACATCTGAATGCCTAGACTTGAGGGAAGATGTTGAGAGAGAAGGAAAAATACTTACAGAAACCACAGTCTCTTGTTTAAGAAATGTGGGAATAAATAAACTACAAAGCATGAAGAGGTAAATAAAGCTGAGGAAGAATTCAGGGAGCTGTTTTCTTTTCGGTGCAACAGTTCAACAAACACTGAAGATCCTGTATCATTAGTACTGCAAAGGTGATGTCATCTATCCATGTGCCAAGAGATTACAGCATCTGATCTAGAAAGGGGCAGTGTTGTCATTCTGCCAAATTATTTGTTTCTGCAGCTATAGCCAGAAATTTGAGGAGACCCTATATTAAGTCCCTCTGCATAGTTAACACCATGAGGTAAAACTCTGAAGCCCAACAGATGCCCACAGGGCAGTGCAGGACAGGCCTGCTGGAAATGTGCAGGAGAGGGGTCCCAGAGCACATGAGCCTTCACAGATCATCCTGGCCAGCACAACCTGCAGCAGCCCAGAACACAAGATGCTCTGGAGAAAAGTTCTCTGCCCCAGTCTGCCTTCAGCTCATTACAGAATCCATGAAGATGACTGCTTTGAGCCCCTTTTTTTGCTGTCCCCACTAGTTATTTGCCTTGACAAGTAACAAATACTTGTCCCACGCCCTTTAAATTAAGAACAAAATAAAACAGCTTAATTGAGTTAGAAATTAATTCTAACTTACTCCGTGACTCCAGCCATACAAACCCTCTGCAGGATATTGAGTTACACAATAGCCTCAACCAACAAAAAAATAATTTACAGGCATTACATCATCCCATCCGACCCAGAGGCAACAGCATTGTTACCTAACAACTTCAGACAGCTGATTAACCACTTTTTGTAGTGTGTGAGTTACACCACACCCTGCTTGTTCATAACTAAGTTGTTGACAGCACAACACAGCAAGAAAAAAGCATACTGCCCCCCACATACACACTCCATGTACACACACTAATGTTGCTGCCAGAATGATGGGATTAATTTGTCATGAACTCAGCTAGAAGTACTTAGAAACCTTAGTAAGTAAATAAAATAAACAAGCAGAGCAACATACTGGCACATCTGGGCTTGTTATTAGATGGTATCCTGAAATTTAAAATTTCTTCATGTTATGTCACTTGTTTGAGGAAACAGAGGGGTTTAGGAGGAGAAATGAAGAACTCTGTGAAAGGAGCCACTCACCCTTGACCATGACAGTTCAAGATTCAAGAATCGCACTATGGAAAAAGGGGTCTTTTTTTTTTTTTTAAACCTTGTTTTCTTTAATTTCCTTCCCATTTTTTCTCTCACCTTTAAGGTACATTTCATCATTATGTACATTACTGGTGCTGAGGAATTTAAAGTGATCTTTTCAGTTTGACACAGAACTGATAATGCATACTTTCTTACAACCTCTCCTTTCCATGTGCCTGCTGGAAATTGTTTTTCATTGTTCATAAATCCAAGGCATGTTTACACTGGAATACAGGAAAAGCTAAAGGAAAATGCTAGTGTGTAAGCCATAGTGGCTTTTTTTGGCTTTTGCTGTGAAGTGATAAATGATTCCTAGTCCCCCATGGGTTAGAGGGCACCAAACTTCAAATAACTACAACATCCGATAACAAAGTTTTTCTCCATCATTTGCAATCAAAACACCAAGAACACAGCCCTCTGGACCTCTCATCCTTCATGTTCAATTGTAAATCCTGATTAAATAGCTTGCAGGTGTCAGGATTAGAGTATATTCATTGGGAGCCTAAACATAGCACCAGCTGGGTTCCTCATTTGCCAGTTGTAGTTGCTTCTTTGTTTTGAAACTGTTGACAGTACAACTAAAAATATTCCTTTGGGTAGAGACGGAGTTAAATAACAAGCAGGATGAGTAAGAGAACAGCTGTAGATATTTTTCTGTGTTTAACATACCTGCCTTGTTGATTTATAGTAAGCCCTCCATATAATGTACATTCTGTGTAATCCAAAACATTTAACCTTTCAAGCCAGGGCTGTGATAAAGCTATCAAACACAGGAAAGGGTCTTGACAAGTCCTGTATTACCAGATTTTTTCTCAAAGCAAAAGTGAAATATAGTTTCACCTTACTTTCAGTATACAACAACAAGCAGTACTATGCCTTATCACCTGCTACCAACTAAACTGCACACTAGACATCTACATAAACAGCAGCATGGAGATGAAGAAAAAACATAACTTTGGCAGGTTCTCAAAATCGTGTTTCCACTGTGTGTCCAGTTGATCTGAGCATAGCTTCCTTGAAGGGAAGAGAGAAGTTCAGCCCTTCTTTTAAAAACGGAACCAAAGTAAGTGCTTAAAGAACAGAGGCCATTTTCACAATTAGTCCTTTACACAAAGGCAAGCAGCGTCTGCCAGCACGCAAGACCCATCAATTACAAATTCAAATGCCATTTATTGTACATGTATAGTGCAAGAGTACTCCACTGCCACTACTGTTGTCTTAAATGTAACACTGGGGTTGCAATTCATTTCTATCATTAAAAAAATTTCTGTTGGTTTTGCTGCTTTTTCCAAAGCCATGTTCTCTTTGGAATTAAGTTCTGGCTACTTAAAAATCCCTGAAGTTTTCAAATAGTTATTAATTTTGACTTCCTGTCCCAAACTCTTGAGTAAACCATTACTATGTTGTAATCCCAAAGGCCATTTCCTTGCAGTGGGCAGTGAACCAAGTCCTACGGAAGAGATGTAAAGAAAAAGACATATGTGTACAAAAGACATTACTACATTCTCTATAAAAAAGCAGAGGGAAAAATCAAAAAAATTTAATAGTCTTTTTATTACGTGGCATTGAAGAAAAAAAAAAAAAAAGGGTTTCAGATAATCAGTCCAAGATAAGTTTAAACAAAATATTGACTACTTTACACATCTGTATTTATGAGGGGGGAGGATCGTGAGTAGACATGGGCCAAATGGTCCCAAAGCAATTTGCACAGTAGTGAGGCACTCACCTCACTCATGACTAATTGAACTCACTTTCCCTAACATCAGGTCTCAGGAGAAATTCAAAGCACACTATAGCATCTATCTCTAACACTGGGATTTTAACAAGTTAGCTTGCAATACTGCTGGAGTTTTAAAGGCAAGTTCTTCCCAGTAAATAATATAATGAGAAAACACCAGCACTTAAGAGGATGCCACAGGGTTAATGCCAGGTTTTAAGAGACTTCAAAATGGATTTTACCCAGTTCACATGTCAGGAGGCACAGCACGGAATCAATTTACAGCAGGAGCCAAAGATCACAAATTTTAGGGGAGCCTGGGGACTGATTCCCCCAATCGGTGCCGTGGGGTGCACAGATGAAAGGGCTAACTTGTTTTTTTTCTTTAATGGTGACAGCGTATTCTGAAATTACGCACAGCAGGCAGGAGAAACCTGCATAGATTTCAAAAGATACTGCAGGTTTGTGTGCTGAAGCACACATTTAAGGTCCTAGTTAATGTGCTAGCCTTTCACCTCTGGAGGCCTGGGCTCAGATTTATCTAACGTAAAATGAAGGAGAATTTGGGACTTCTGTCTTCTTAACCCTTATTGGCCTTTAGTTCACATCACAGAAATACAAACCACTTATCAAACTTAGGAACAAATTCTACTTACTTTTACTACTCTGCAGTCAACCCGAAGTAACTAATCTAAACACTAATAACACAGTTCTGAGTTTCCACTGATTTAAACTTGCTGAATGAAAAGCCAAATCCTGTTCTTATTTTTATCAATGGAAAACTAGATCTGTACCAGTATTCAGGAAAACCATGCAGAGAAATTAAGTATAAGACATGAAACAACCAGACACCTAACCAACACGGAAACCAAACTTTTCAAGTCCAGAATATGTGTTCAGAGCCTGCTTGGAAGATGCCATATTCTCTGTTTTTCCTGTCATGCACACTGTTTTAAGAATACCTTCTAAAACTGTATACATACATTTAGCTTCTACTGATGCTGTTCTAGATAGAATTAGAGCTCAAGAAGCGCCAAGCAATTTCAAACACACTGACATAATCCTTTTTCCTGGAAGTGTAGAGCATTAAAAGAAAACTAACAACTCTCAAAAAAAAAAGGCCCTAGAAAGCAGGTATTTGCATAGAGAATATCCTGACAGAGCAGCGATCCAACATCCATCCACTGCAGAAATGAATTCTTAAATCAGGGAGAGTTCAGAAGACCTGCTGGATTATCTAGACCTGTAATTTTTAGGATTTCTATAGGATTGTTCCTATAACATCACACTTCCATGTGTTTTTCTTAATCTCATTTTGAAATTTCAAAGTAACTAAGTACTCATCACTTCTGCAGCTCAGTTCCTCTCATTTTGCAGAACTGTATTCCCTGTGCATTCATTCGCTCTCCTAATTTTTATTCTACTCATGCAAATCAAACAATGTAGGTGAAAATTTTTCTTTCTAGACCTGCCAACTAAAAATACAAGGTTCTCTCCTTAACTCTCTGTACTTTAATGCCAAGTCTTATTGTGTATATGAACTGTTTCAAAGATTCGCACTCCACGGAGTGTATCACATGAGTACAGGCATTACACAGTACTTTTTACCTAGAAACATTATTGTATCTTCAGCCTCGTGCACACCCAAAAGCTAGTCTGCATTCATAGGTCTCATATTCAACATTTCCTCTCTCACATCCTCTGTGCTGCGAAATCTGTCAGGTGAAGTAGCCACAGCTAGCCTTTAGGCTGACCAATCTGTACCCTTTATCAAGGTCAGATGAACATTTATTGCACTCAGGTACTTACTAGAGAAAGTAGTATGGTACTGAGTTTTGTTCCCTGCTGACACAGGTGTGGCTAGCAAGCTTCCTAAGAGCAGATAAAATTCCTTATAGGATATGATACTCTTGAAAAGACACATAGCTGAGGGGTTTTTTTGTGGGGTTTTTTTTGTTTGCTTTTTTGTTTTGAAACAAGGTCATGTTAGGCAGAAATCTATTCTTCCATTTATCTTATTTCCTTTATTTTTATGATGAGCATAACCATCACAGTAACTCGCATTCACTGTTATATTTCTATATGAAAATGCACTTTCTTCTCAGTGTACCTGGTTGCAGTTTCCCTGCAAAACAAATTTACCAACAAAATTTTGTCTATTAAAAAAATACCTCTTTACACTGCACAGATTAGATGTCTCCACTGTCTCTCGACTGGCAAAAAGAGCTGTGAATTATTATTTCTTAAAGCTATCTACATACCTTTGCTTAAGCTTACTTAAAGGGAAAAGAAGTCTGAATTTCCTCTGTAACCATTATTTTTCAAGTCCCCCTGAAATTTAACTTTAAACAATGCACATAGCATTAAGCCCAGAAATACGTCAACAATATTCTTTTCACCTTGGTTGTAGAAATATTTTGTAAGAAAACAACAATCACCATTTCTGTTTACTCATCAGGAATGTTTCTGTTTTCTGTGAAGGATTTCTGAGTAAATTATGTTGCTAATGAACTTACGAAGCCCTCAGCAGGTTGAGAGTCTGTTATTAGAATGACTTTTATAACCACCAAGCCAAAAAAACTGCTATATATATTCACTGGAGTCTCCCTTTCCCCTGCTCACTCT
>NW_009952711.1:4902381-4918862 GCF_000747805.2 Chaetura pelagica
ACTCTTTCCAAGTTCATTCAGTAATCATGGGTATAAAGCAGCACAGCATTCACAGCTGTTTCAATATTGCTGGCTAAAAAGTCTGACATGAACATACAAGCTTGAAGTTTGGCAGTTGTTTGTGGTGCACGTGTTGAACAATGTTTTTGTCTGTACTTCAAGTGACAAACTGGTTTCAGAAACACGTTTAACATGACAACATAAATAGCAATGAAAAGGACCACTTCTGCAAGGTAAATGTCACACATGTCATCAGAGCTCACACAGAAAAATGTCAAAACAGAATAGTTAGACGAGAGAGTCAGTTATGCACAATCACTTCTGCTAATAGGAAAGAGATGTTACACAATCCCATGCAAAGAAAAATGTTTAACTGTCCAAAATATGATGTACTACAATCTGACACAGTAGGCAAGACAAAGAAATGTAGAAACAATACACTTGACTGAAGGATTGAACACAAAATGACAAAGTGCATCTTCGCACTGGGAAACATGGTCATAAAAGATACATTTTGCTAAAACTCCTCCTTGCTCTTTGCTCATTTTCTTTGTTCTAGGAAAACATTTAAGAAAATAAAAATCTGTATTAGCTCATTTGAGTTGTTCAGGTTTTTTTCTAAACAGGACAGGTAAGTGAAGTGAGAATAGTCCAAACTTCCTGAGCTACAGCTTACAATATGACATGAGTCACTCTGCATAGCAGTCTGGTCAGAGTGTACAGGGAATAGCAGCTCTCTTTTTATAGGTGTTCTCAAGCAGGTATGAACAACCAAATAACCGGAATGTCACCTTCTTTGAGCAGGTAAATTATGTGTTCATTCATTCATTCACACAAGGCTGAAGTGAAGCATGTGAGATGTTACATTACTTTTTAATTGAAGTAAATAATCTTAAGTTTTTCTTCAATAGTTTTATGCATATATATAAAAAAAAACATTTATCCAAATGCCAGTGTCTTTATTCTGTTATAATTCAATACCTGAGGATAGAAATTATGTGAAAATATTAGTAATTTCATTTGGTTTTAGTGTTTAAACTTTAATTTATGTCAACAAGAAAACAAGCATATTATATATTATGTCCTTGGAAAGAGAAGTAATCTGGTCTGTACTTACTGACCTGCATGAATATAATATATGCAGGTTGTATGTGCATATGTGTGAATGGAGAAAAATAAAAAAAACCCTGCATGTCTTATATAAGCAGTTGGTTAAACAAATAATTTGCTGATGTGAAGTTTAGATTTCATCACTGAAATACTGTCAATGCTGTGAAACTCATTTCAGGCAGTGTAAGTACAATGGACAGTCTTGTGTCCAGAGCTGTCTGGATTTTGTCAAAAATTACTTGGAATAAATACTGATCTATCCACAGAGGCTAATACAATGGTGTTCCAAGATAAATTATGGAACTACCTTCAACTAAACTTATTTTAAAGGAGAATCACTTGGTTTCTAGCAGAGAGATTAGCCCGAAGCATGGCCACCACAAGCAAAGCAAAAAATAATTAATTTAACTTAAAACATTTAAATGGGACTTTTGAGATTCCTAATCAGCCTGTTCCTCCTGTTCTATCATTCATTTGGAAGATATATTCATTTTTTTCCATGGACAATACTCAACACAATCTGTGACAGTATTTTAGCTCTACCATAAGCAGATATTAAACTTGTGTAAGACCCCTAGCAATACACACCCTGAGTTCCATGCCTTCCAATTTCCACCTCACTTTTGTAACCAAACCACAACAGAGTTGTTTTGAAGCTAAAGTTTGCTAGAAGAAAAAAACATCAATTCAAACATGCATCATCCAAAACAAAACAAAAAACCACTCAAATGGTGGCTTGTGAGACTACCTGTTACTGCTAGAGTATCACTGACTTATGCCAGCTAACACAAGAAAACTGGAAAACTGGGAATCAGCTGCTCATGGCTAATAGCACTCAATGGAGATCAAAATGACTATTCAAGAGGAATCTAAAAATGCTACCAAAAATGCCAGTTATACATTTGAGAAAATATTTTTCATGGTACAAACAGTAGTTCAATACTAGAAAAAACTTCACCTTGCATTAAAAAGGATTATTTTTCAGCGCACATTTTCATAGAGCACATGAATTCCATAAACTTTTATTCATTACATAATTAAATCGGAGATCAAGACATACAGATGGAAATTAATATGGCTGTCTTGGTGACATACATCAATTTAGGATCTTGTCTTAAAAAGCCAAATAATTCCTAGCCAATACAATTCCTAGCCAATAATTATTTTCATAATAATAATTTTCTGAATGAGTTGCTGCCGTATGTTCTACAAATTCTGCTTCAGTAATCCTAGACATTTCCTAAAACATTATGGAATTCCTGCACATTCTTCCTGGTCATAAAAAGCAATCCAACCTCAAGTATATTTAAATCAGCAAGAACTAATTATGAAATGATGCTTCACAGAACTTTATGCCTGATCTACCATTAAGTATTTTCATCACATATGATGGCTAATTTTACTCTAAGTAATAATAAACTCTTTCATGTAGTGTAATTTAAAATGACCGCATTTTTCAGCAAATGAAACGACATGTTGCCAATGAAATTTAAGCAATCTCAGGAGTACCATAGAGGTTTGACTAAATAATGATCAGATGAAAAATTAGTTGGTTAAGTCTTACCAAGGATGTCCACACATTAGAGTTAAGTCTGCACTGAAATGCTACATAAACATATACTTCTTTAGGGTTTCTTTTTTTTTTTTTTCCCTTTTTTTTTTTTAACTGAGTGTTTTTCATTTGGAGATTATATCATGAACAGATGTAGGATAATGTTAATAGTCCCTTCTGGAAACATTAATCACAAGGTTTTACTTATTATTTGGTGTCAGCATTTAAAAGTTAAAGCATTTCCAGAACTGTCACCATTGAAATATTCCTTTTGCTTAAAGCTAAATTACAAAACAGTAATTTATTTTACAGTCCCAGCATCTTTTTTAAGGCATATATAAGACAGAAAATGGTAGGCAATGCCCCGTTCTCATGGCAACAGTGTAGACTGACAGTAGTAAGACTGTTTCTACTTTAGGATAAGGACTGAAAACCCAAATCTACCAAACGTTTTTAATGTTTGAGCAAATTTAAGTCTCCACAAAAGAGATTTTGGTTGTCAGCATGATACTAACATGATGCTTTCAAAGGTGCATTTCCCATTCCCAGCTCACTGACCAAACATTAACCAGAATTAAAATAAAAGCAGGCAAAGGCCTTGTTACCAAAGAGACCTCAACATCTCTTGCATATATATTCCCACAAGTAGAACATTGTGCAGTTGAAGCAAACTGCTTCTACTTCAAAATACTTGTTAATGTATGTTCAGAAATGTCCCAGTAACTATGCTGAAAACACATAAGAAAGTAAACAAGACAAGTGGGTATCCTCCTGTTTCCAGGTAATGACCTTGTTCGTTACATCAGTGTCCTGGAAATCAAGCTATGCATTATTCTTTCAGTTCTAGATTTGCTATGTATCACCCTGGACAGGTCCAGAGATAGCTTACATGTGCTTTTGTATTTGGGCTAATGAAGAAGTGTATATATATATCCACATGCAAGCCTGTCTTTAAATCATCAGTGAAATGTAATAAAAAACAGCAGCAAAGACTCAACATCCTGAAAATCATTCTCCATTCACATTTGACAAAGGTGAAAGTTATTAACTATTTCACATGAGGTTTACCTAAGGTTTTAAAGCAAGCAAATAAGAGAAAGACTCTTCATCTGTTTAAACTGTGCGATATTTGTCATATAAAGACCAAAAACTTTTTCTGTAACATCCTCCATCATCTCTTCCCTTTTAGAATATACAGGTTGAATGTCAAATAAATTCCACCTAGAGATGTCCATCTCTCTCCACTGGCTCTATAAGTGAATCAGCTTCAACTAAGGACCAAGTTTTTAGAGCACTCAAGGGTCTCCAAAACATGTAGGTATTCTCATATCTTTAGTTCTCAAATTTCAGCCTTAATTCTTCCTCTGCCTAACTCCACTAACTGGTCTTTTAGAACTTGTTTGGCACCTCTGGAGAACAACTGCAAAGGGCAAAAAGTAAACATGGAACTGCTTTTCTTCCGTGTTTACTAAAAGAGACCACATCTTGCAGTCTATACAGAGAAGTGGCTCAAGCCTGCTCCCTGGCAAACTGATTCTCTTATTTAGTTTCCACAGTGTAATTTTCAAAAAACATCTATGTGAAAATGGAAGCACGTGCACCAAGGATTATTTTGACACATGGTATCTATCATTTGGATTTACTAATTTTCCAAAATAAACTGTTTTGTCAGTTTCTCTGTGCATGTGAATTTTTGAGTAAAGACAATGTGTAATGTTACAAGACACATTCATGCGCTGACCTTTCACAAGACCGAAATTGTTAGTAAAGCCAGGGTGGTAAGAAGCACTCCTTTATCATTTTGGCCACAAGACTGAAACACCCAGACTTGAAAAGAGCAGCTGATGGACACTAGCTTGTAGCTTAATTCTGCTACCTCACTTGAGTGATCTGACAGTGTTAATCAAAGTTACTTGCACAACAAAATGTTTATACATGTAGGTCTTCTCAGAAAATTTATCTGCATAAGACATACACAAATGAGGCCTCTACAAGTAACACTAGCTAACTAGAGCTTATTTCCATATCCAATTCCAGAGGCTCTATGTTCCTTTAGCTTGGCACAGGTACTTCTGCAGCATACTTACAGAGCCCAGTTTTGCATATTCCTTCTGATTCCTGTAATCATAGCTTAACCTCTACTTTTACAAAATATTCTTTATTATTTCTCATTCCAGGGTATTTAAACATGTTCAGTTTATTGACACCCTGAATATTCTTCCTTATTTTACAAGATTATTTTTTTTTTTATGTTTTTGTGTCCAGTTAAATACTACACTGGATTTGAATTTATTTAGAAACCAAAATTCCAACCTTTATATAACCATCTGGTGGCTACATAAAAACATATATATATAACATTTATAAACCAAATAGCTATAAAAGAGTCACTTAAGAGTCACACACAAGCAAGTCACTTAAAGCTGCAGCATGCTTCCCTGCCAGGCCACTGAACAGTGTAGCTACAATTTCTCACTTTGCTTGAGTCTCCCTTCTGGAAAGGGTTCATAGCCCTGCACGCCTTTCAAGGCAAATTTGCATGAGATCAGTTTATCTGCATCCTACTTTGACCAAACCATGGCTCACACTTCTAGCAAAAGCTTTTTCAGCACTCATGAATGTTCTCTCAAAATTGACCTCTATTCAAAAGAGCTCATGAAAACACTGGGTTTTCAGCTGCACAATATAAATTTTACATACAGAGTTAAAATGTAACTTTTCTTCAGTTTAGACTGGTTTCCTAGGGGGAGAAAACTTAAAAAGTCACAAGCTCTGTTCTTCTCTCCATTTGTCATTAAATTTTTAACCCATTCACCCATTTCAACTAAACGGAAGGAAGGCAAAACAGCAATAAGGTCCCAAGACACAAATTACATAAGCAGAGTAAAAATTCTCACTTTGTGGACTCTTCCACTTTCTTACAGCTGCTGTGCACAGAACAGCCAAAACACTCTGAGGGGCTGAAAACACATCTAGTTTGTTTCAGCTTCTGGGTACCCAACTCCACGAAACAACATTGGAATTGTCAAGGATCATCAATTTAAGCCTATGATTAGAAAGTACTTCTGAAAACAAAGTTACTACAAAATAGTAACACTGAGCCGCTTTTAACTAAAAATCTTTCACAGAACTAAATGAAACCTTTACACAGTCCTTATAGTGTGGTCAGGAGCTGCACTCATACTCTCTTAGGAACTGCTGTGACTGCATGACCTGAGCAGAGCACAGCCTTTATTACTGGAGAACATCATAATCCTATACATCATTGCAGCTTCCAAATCCATTCTTTTGGAAATTTAAAGGAATACTTCTCATGCCTATCTTCTTCCTCACCCTTGCCCCATATAAAAATCCGTATCTTTAAAAAATCCAGCCAAAGAAAGTAATACAACATTTGTCGTGAAGCAATGCTCCTCCCTTAAATAGTATCAAGTAAAAGCACTTCTGTAAGTAGGAATAATCAATTTATCTTCATATAGAAACAAAGAAACAATCCTTAAACTGTATAATCAGCCTTTGTAGCAGAAGGAAGTTCATTGTGGAAGGACACAGAACTTCCCACCCACACAGCCCCAGACTGTGCCCATCAAGGACATCTGACTTTGTACCTATTGTATTACATTACTCAGTAATGGGGGTTAGTGTTTTCCGTCTGCAGTTTCTGGCAGGATCCCCAAAGTAATTTCCAAGTAAGAGGTTAAACACTGGTACTTGTCAAATGTGAAGACATACAGTGCAGTAACAATATGAAATGGCTTTCTTACAATTAATTTCATCAGGTATTTAAGTAAGGGTTACAAATATGCCTTTAGGTAACTTGAAGAAATATCTAAAAGAAGTACAGTCATTTCCTGTCACTACTGTGTCTCAAGTGCAATTCAAGCCTGGCCTCCAAACCCTTTCAACTGAACGAATACATGGAGGTCCAAAAAACATGTTAATATTTTTGTTTCCATTAGTAGCCTATTTTTTTTTAATTACCCATGTTGTTAAAAAAAATTACTTTTTTGTTTCCAGTGCTAGTCCCTTTTTTTCCCCTCAAATAAGTAAACTAGCCATAAGCCAAGAAATTATGATACTTTTAGATACAAAGAATCAACAACTTTGACCATAAAGAGGCAAAGAGGCAGTAATGAGTAAATTCGCCCACCCTCTCCCCCCCTCCTCCCCCCCCCCGTTAACCTTCCTCTAATCAAACTTATAACTAGTGGAATTATTTCCAAGCCATAGAAAAAGGTTTAGGAAATACGACACATCTGAAACAAGGAAAACACAAATACAGGATAGATAACTTCTAGGAACTAAATGCTCACTCTTAGCCTCAGAAAACACAAAAACAAGACTTTCACAGTCTTCAAGACACATATGACCAGGCCTCTAATTCTGTATATAATTTGATTGGGCAGTGAGAATTATGAAAATATATTTAGCCAAAATTTTGAAGCAGTCTGGGCCTGCAGCTAAAGCTCTGGCCTGAATTCAGAGGATGAGCTAAATAAGACTTTCTAAGATTCCCAGGTTCTAATATTCTTGCAAGAATTAACTTCTGTGTTACAGACTCCTCAGGTATAAAGGAATGATAATTATGTTTAGCCTAATTTGACATGTACTTAGGCATCCGTAGACAAAAATATTTCATAGTTATTTTAAATTTAATTTTCACATCTGTTAAGTGAAATAATATTCTCAGATGCTGTTCCTGTGACATTAGGAGTTTAGTTAAAAGATCCTATGCTTGGATCATTGTTTGAAGTGTTGCAGAATTTAAAAAAAAGAAAAAAAAGTGTGCTGTTGAAGCTTTGACATGGCAAAGTCTTACAAATGAACTCCATGTAAGTGATGGGATTATCCTTGTATTTAAAATGAAGCATATACACAACTTACGTGTTTAAATGCATTTCAGCTTGGCTGCAAGAAACATACTGCATAGAGAAACAAAGCAAGAATAAATCTTAATTTTCCTGTGCAGATGTAGGTGACAACCTCCCCTCTCCTAGCCTTGTAACTTGTCCTCCATTCATCAGCTAGTGTGTTTATTTTTGCTCTATGTGATGTGACTAGCAGAACTTCAGCAAGGAAAACTTTTTAATCAAGTGAAGATCTTTTGAAGAAAAAAAGAGGACCTGCTCTGCTTCTCAGAATGCAAGGTCAAGAGTTATATACACACATTTAGAGCCCAGTTTCATTTAGTTAAGTTTACAACTAAGAAAAGGAAACATTTCTTCATACAACCTCTGAAACCCACTGCCACACAGGGTTACCGAAATAAATGTTTTGGCAGTAACAGAAACAGAACTAGATAAGTCTATTACCATTACTAATCTATGTACTTATGTAGATTGTAATTCCCTAACAGATCACACAGCCCATACGAGTAAATCTGAGAGAAGTTACTTCTATCTGGTGCACAACACTAATCTTGGCCCCATACAAAACATTGTAAAAATGTGCTTTTTGATGCACTCACCTACTAAGCAAGTATCAAGGTTTTCAACCAGTAGATGCATGAGCAGTCCTGTACTTCAGTACCTAGAACACAGAATCAGAAATCAGTCTCTTACTATCAAGACTTGTCTCTTCAGCCTCCCACTGTTTGACAGGAGTGCAGTAAGGGCTAACAATAAATTGGAGTGAAACACATACATTGCTATGGAGTAAGAGAGGTGGAAAGGTAGCAGATATTTTTTAAGGATTAACTCAGCTCACCTCACTTTTTTATCAGCTTCAGTGAAGGGCACTATCTTATCACAGAACAAAGACAAGACTGAAAACAGTGCTGCCTCTGCTAAACATTCCCCTAGAGAAGTGGCCTTCTCTAAACCTCTGAGCTCTCTGTACTCCTGGGAAATGCCCAAGGGAACCATGGGATATATGGTCTTGACTTTAAAGTGCTAGCAGCATTTATTAGTGATGGAAATGAGAAAAATTCCTACACTCCAAGGAATTAATGGGAAAATAGGGAGATAAGAGAAAATACATTTTTTTTCCTGATTTGTTATTTATTTTCCTTATTTCCCTTCATTCTTTCTTTATAGAAGCAGAATATGTCCACTTATTCTTTCCAAGCTTGATTAGAAATACATTCAGTTTACATGAGGCTTAGAAGACAAACAAGTCATGGGAGAAGGAAGGAATGAAGCATACATCAGCAGATGAGATAATATCTGAAACTCAAAGGAGGAAGGGCAGCAAACCTGCCTGCATGACTTCACTGGTGCAAGACACAGCTGTAGACCAAACATTGCACTGTCCTTTAAATGATGAAAGGAAATAAGTCAAAACTATAGGTACCCTTTTCTGTTCTGCTTCTATTACTTCCTATGTATGCCCAAGACTACTTTTCTCTTTTTTGTTTCTTTTTTTTTTTTTTTTTTTTTTTTTTTTTTTTTTTTTTTTTTTTTTTTTTTTTTTTTTTTTTTGAGTAAAACCAAAAATCACACCTAGGTTTCTTTCTCCCCTCCAGTGGAACAGTAAGCTTGCTCTGTCCATGGCCTCTGCTACACAGCCACAGTGCCTCTGCTGCCTTCCAGATTCAAAGTTTCTTCCAAAATGATAACCCCAGGCTAGCCACGGGCAGATGCTTCAGCCCTCACCCAGCCAAGGCACTCTCTACAGTGCTGCAATCAGTTTTGCAACAGGAGGTAGATTTTAATGTCAGTCAAAGTTGTCTGCATTCCCCACAGACTAGCAGCAGGTTACCTGAAAGCTAGGTTGTATCTATAGTGATACGTATACCTCAAATGTCTGTCATTCCAAGGTAACTACCCCTATGTGTGCTCTTACACACCACTAACTCTTGTAAGCATGAGTTGGTGTTCACTCCTCTACCAGTAACTAGCTCACGAGGTAGTTCTTACAGCAGAAATGGAGCAGTGACAAAGGCAGTTAACACAGCATACCTCCTGGGCTGTAGTTTCCCCTTCATTTGTACCCTGTAGCAACTTATTTTTTTTTGTACCCATCTGTCCTTAAGCACAGGAAGTACACAGCTGCCAAGGCAAAGCTATGTTTCCTGATATTGTTTCGTATGACCATTCCAAAATAAGAGAGACCACCTGTGTCAGGAAAAAAAAGCTGGAAGAAAGAAACAAGTAAACATGAAAAAATGAGAAGTGGAAAAATATGACCTGTTGTAAGCTGTAGATATCAGGAGTTTGGGTCTGATGAGGAAAAGTGGAAGAGAGTGGGAGAGAAAGAAAAACTGAAGCTTAGGAAGAGTAGTTTAGCAACAATATTTGACAAGATCAAAAATTAGATGGGGGGGAAAGGAAGAACTCAATTAAGGATTTCTTTTTAGGCTTAGTACAGTAATGCTTCCAGCTTTCTAATTACAATACAACCAATTTTCATCAATTTAAAATGTTTCGAAGTTATAGCTAGCTTTATTAAACTCTCACTCTATTTTCACATGCATAGATACCACTCACCCTTTTTGCCAGGTTCAAATAGTTTAGTTCCACATCCAGCAAAACTTGATTCCTTCTGGGGAGCCTAAACAACACTATATTTAGCTCTCTGGGTTTATTTTGTCAATGGCTAGGCTACATTTAATCTCTCTGCTGCAATATCCATCTTGTAGAGAATTGAAATTTAATGAATTTATCATTACATTTAAGCACCAAAGGTAAGATATAATTAAAGCCCAAGAGAGGATGAAAGACAGCCTTAGGGAAATCAGCAATCTCGGATGTTAACTCAGCATCAGAATTTATATGGGTTCCAGTCTTTGCATCTTGAAAGAGAAATAGTAGACTTAGAAAATAGAGAGCAAGCATGCAACTGAAGTGACCAATGGTTTCTAGCACTTGACTTACAAAGAGAGACCAAAAAATCAAGGATTTATCAATCTGGAGAGAAGATCAAGGGAATTGATTGAATTGAATCAGGATTCCCAAAATTATGAAAGAACTGTGAAAAATGAATGTTGATTTTTTATTCACAAAAATTCTGCTATTTTCAGGTTATCAGGATGCACTGAACACATAATACAGTAATTCTTTACACTGTGGACAGTGCACTTCCTGACTGTGTTGCCATAGGAGGTGGCAAGGACAGTGTAACAGCAGGTTCAGAAAGGGATTCTGCAAATTGATAGTCCGTAAGTTGATAATATACAACAACGATTGGTGGGCTGTACACACTGGTAACACTATAACAACTGCAGATTCTGGGAAGCCTTAGGAGAACAGACCAGAGCAAGTGCCTAGAGCACATGTGCACTCCCTTTTGGGTGTCTCCTGTTGAAATGATTGGAGACACTGAGGTTCTCTGATCCAGCAAGGCATTTCTTATCTCCTGATTTAGACGACCTTAAGGTCACTCTATTTAACTACTTGCTTAGGAAATGGGACCTGACCCATATATGAAAATCTTCAAGATAGCTGCACACAAGTCAGATTATTTGTGAAATCTGCAGCCAAATCAGGATGTGGGAGAAGAGCTGTGAGGAAGTGTCAGAATGTATTAACCTGCATTGAATATAGATTAGGAATGCATAAAAGAACTGTACTTCTGTATTTAATTAGGAAGATCTGATCAACAGTGCTACTCATGTTTATCTGGAGTATAGTGAACTGGTATATATATGAAAAGTTTTTCACAATTCAGTAATAGTCCCAACTGCAGGACTCATCCAGAATAAAAGCTTCACATGGAAAATTCTTAATGCATCAAACCAGTATACAAACTTTGAGATTGTGGGTTCTACAGTATTTTTTTTTTTTTTTTGAGACATAACATTGAGAAAAACGTCACCATCACGAGTATAACAAGTTTTCTGAAGAAAAGCCCTTCTCTCAAGAGAAGTTCTCCTAAAATCACAAGAGTTTTAGAAATAGACCTTAAGTAATGCACCTTAAATTTTTTAGGATATATCAAACACAGCTGCATAAATGTTAGCATTTGAAAAAAGAATGATAGCCAATTAGCAGGTGAATCATCATTAAAATATCCTTTGGTGTAGTTTTTTGTTTTAGTCAGAAGAACTTAAATTTCAATTGCAACTACTCTGGGATCTTTATTTTATGGTAAACCATTTTTCAAAAATTTTAATCTACTTTACTTTCACTGAAGAAGATCTTTCTAAAATGAAACTTCTGACAAAAAGAAGAGGAGGAGTTTTGGCATTGCTGGGATTTAAAAACATCTCCTACATGAAACTATGGTGACATGCACATCAAAAGGAGAAAAATTAAGGAGAAAAACTGTCATGGGCTTAATCCTGCCAGCAGGACAATTATTTTTCTTCTGAAATAGAAGTATTACAACAGCTTTTGCAGGACTTCAAAAGTACAAATTATCTTGACCAGGGAACATAAAACACTGATTGACATCTATATACATTTTCACACAGCATATTTATTTTCCTACACTGCTGCATTCTATTGTTATGAATGGGAAATACTTCTGAAAGATTCTTCTTTGAATACCACGTCATTCTGATTAGACCATGAACATGTTGACAATTCTATCAACAAGATTTCAGTTGTGTATAAATTAAGAAAATCCTTTTAATGGGGAGAAAATTGTTCTGGTTTCATGATGCTGAGAGATGGGAGCAGATAAGAAGGGACTTTAGCAAAGATATTTTTGAGCAAGTTATAAACACAAGTTAAACTAAGAGTGTGAAATATTTACTTCATGGGGAAGTAAATATGCCTGGTCCATCTAAATTCATTAAGTGGAATAAATACATGATTTGTACCACTAGTTGCTGAAAAATGAATGTTATAAAAAAACATTATAAGAGAGCAGGCGAAATCTGGATATTCATGAAACATGGGATAGATGTTGGCACTGTGGAGCAGCTTCTAGCTCTGTACACTGATTCGCTAGTTTGTCAGAAGGGTAATGAACTTTAGTACAGGTTTTATGCCTTCAATTCCAGAACCATGAGGATTTGTTAAATTTTGTGGCTTTCTAGAAAGGGTAGTTTTCCTTAGAGCATCAAGGCTTGATCTACTGCAGTGAAAGTATCTTAAAGCATTACTGATTCTCAAGATTAACCACTGAATCAAAAATAAAATTTCATGCAATTTCTACACTCTCTAAAACACTGCAATCTAAGCACTAACCAAAAGGGAGTAACTTAGCATCAAGCAAGAAAGTATGAAGCTTCTCCATAAGACTTCTAGATCATGCCATCAGCTTCATCCACAGAAGAGAGTACTGTACTATTCCTCTAATAAATTAATACAGCTCCGTAGTAAAACCAGTTAGTACTTTTTATTGCAACCCACCATTCTTGTTCCAGAACCTAGCTCTTCTGTTAGTTAGAAATCCAAACTGCAGCTCAAAGTTGCTCAAAGTTCCTCAAAGCCAGTTTATATTAATTTGTTTTTAATTGTTGTCTTTTAAACCATACTGCTTTACTGCTATTGTCTCCCATGGATACATTTAAAAGTAACATCTCGGATTTCATTTGCTAAATAAACCATTGCCAACTGAGTTTCTTCTGACAGATAAGCTTATCATTCCCATGATCCAGTTAACTCTTCTGTGGATTTCTTGCAGCTTGAGTTCCTCTCTTTTTAACAAGGAAGATTTGAGTTGTACCTGGTACTTATATACAGCTTTATCATGCCTCTTTGGGCACAAATACTTCCTTATTTCAGCTGGAAAGATTTGGTCAATCTCAAATTCCATTTGCCCTTTTGTGCCAGGAACATATTCCTGGTTACTTGCTACCCTGTGATCACCTAATATACTCAGGCCTCTCCCTTCCTCCATTGCTTCCAAACAGTGAACTTCTATCTTATATCAAGCCACCAGTGATGCTAAAGTAGTTGACCTTGCATGTCAATAAATCAACTTTCATCCTGTTCCTATCCTAGAGCCTAGAGTTCATCCATTTCTCCCTGTAAGATATTCCTACCCTTTCTGCATTACCAATGGATGGCAATTGTAAACCATCAAATTTCCTCAAAATTCTCTTTTTATGCCAAAGTCATTAATAAAAATATAAAACATACCCAGTCCCCTGACTGATCACCAAGGAACTTAATTTGTAACCTTCCTACTGCCCAGTACTTGATCTCTCTGTCCTTCAGGCAGTTCCTCACCCACAGTGCCTGCTCAAACCCCACATCCTACAGTCAAACACTGGGAGTCCTTTGTTGCTCTCCGGCAAATGTGAACAGATACACTTTTTCTATACAAGGTATTGTTTTAAATACCTGTGTAATGGGCTATGATCTACCTTTGGCAAGCACACCTCACATGTTTTTACTTCCTTTTTTAATTTCCATATTTAATTATATTTTGTCTTCCTACACTTGTTCTCAAGGCTTGAAAGCACATTATATCCACTACCAAAGGGACTATGGGGAGACACAGAGACACAGATCCTGAATTGTATCTAGTCTTGAAGAATATTTTTACATAATTCTTCTTCCTCACTGCTTTTCTGCCAATGGATTCTAGGGCAGAGTGTATTACACTGAGATTGTCTGGTACTTTCTAATTCCAAATAATTTGCTTGATTTAAATCTTTACTAGGAAGATATGACAGATACAAAAAAGTTTCTACACAGTCGGAAACAAAATAACATTTTAGTTGAAAAGAGAGAGCCTGAAGGAAATATGGTTGAATAGCGAATTACTAGTAATTTTTTCACAATAAGAGAACAAAATAGGAGAACCACGTAAAATCATGTAAAATAACATAAAACTAACAAACGAAAGAATTTGTTGCCATAGGGTGTGTGGTAGTCAAAAGCAAGAATGTCTTATGCAACGGATTTGATTAGTTAATGAAAGGTAGCTAGGGCCATATCTATTAAACACAATACCCCAGCACAAGACATTCTGAGGCAGCTGGTTTCCAAACTTTGAGTGGATCTACACCTGACCTTGTAAGAAACAGCAACTGTTGGTACTTTATTCAATGAATATATGGTCTGACACTGATATTCACTGTAAATCATGACTGGGTGGATTACCTGCTACAGCTATTTTATTTAATGATCTCCAAGAATAACATCCATGGAGATGAACAGAACTTGGGCCCTTTCATCAATACATAGGAAATATCCCTTAGAAATTAATGGAGCAAATTTCCATATTCTACTCATCCAGCCACACAAAATTCAGGAAGACTGCACAACCCTATTTTTCATGTTTCACAATTTACTTAATTCTCTGCTGAAATGAACTTGGTCCCACATCCCTCTTCCTCAGCACAGAGAGCATTTCTTCCCTTTAACTTTTACATTATTTGAAATTGTGTAATAACTAAACATAAATATCCAGCCATGTATTAAAAACCATGAAGATGAATTTCACAGGAAACCTTAGCACTTTGATGTACTCAAGTGAAGCATCTCATGTCCAATATAAACTCTATTTGACAGTATACCTCTAAGATCCAACACACTACAGAGTTAAAACTCAGCCAAAAATATGCTTCCTGCTGGAGTATAAGACAAAGTCACAGCCCCCAGAAGGAGGCTGTGGGTGGAAGAGAGATGGGGGATGAATAATTTTTCTCCCAAAAATCAACAAATTGTTTTGGCTTCTTCTTTGCTGAGGTCATTTTGTGTATAGATAATAAATAAATACATTGTAATCACTGTGGATTTTTGAGGCAACTGAAGCTGAGTTCTTGTAGAAAGCAAGGCTGGGAAAATAAGCTGTCAAATTTTTGTGTGTTACATACCCAACTAAAACAAGCTTAAATATTATTTCCCTTATTTATCTATACTTTAAAAAAAAAACCCAAAACCACAGCTGGCATTAAACCCATAGTATGTTGGCAGCTATATTATGTGCTCACTTTGCAGACTTCAGAAAGAGCACCCACAGGCTGGTTACAACATTGACAAAGCAAATCCTACCCCAACTGATTTTCACACACCCTTGGCAACTAGTTCTCTTCCTGCTTATTCTTCTGTCTTGAATTAATGTTCCAGATACTACACCACATTAGGTAAACCCTACTGATTTTCTGTCTTACTTAGGAACACAATACAATCATTAGACGGTTTCTCCAGATGAGCCACCAGAGAAATAAATCTCACATTTTGTTTTGCTTTTCCTGAAAGGAAAAGTTCTCGATGTGGCACCTTAATTTGGATATCTATTGACTGGTGTAACAAGCTGTCTTTATCTCTAAGATACTAGGTGCTTCCTCTACAGATGTTAACCTTTTGGACCTTCTGTAGGAAAAGGCCAAGGTTCAAAATATTAGGAAATAATACCCTGATATTTCCTGAAGTGGGCCTTGTAAGGTCAGTTAACCCTGGCACGTCACCTTGTGAATACTGTGATTTGCTGAAGTGACTTTCAAACTCTCATTAAAATAAGTAGTGTTTTTTCCTTCAGAATGCCTTTCCCACCACAAGGACAGATTACTGGTAGCTACTAATGGTAGTCCTAAATTCCCACTCACCTGCAGCTTGGGCACTTAAAAGGACATAGGGACCTGCTTTGGGATCTCCACCAATGTGCTATACAAGAAATACATACTTCAGGCTTCACACCATTTAACTGCCAGCTTTTTACTATTTGTCTGTACATTTATTTGGACAGACTTAAATACAATATGTTGCTTTTCCATTTTTAAGTTCTTCAAAGGACTGTAGATTTTGTCCTTGTACCTAAGCCTGGCAGAAATAAGGGAAGGAGACACAAGAAATCCCAGACATTTCAGTTACCAAGGCATAGCTTTTAAGTGGTCAATGAATCGAGTTTGCCCTGCCTGCAGACAAACAAATAAGCAGAATGAGCAACATGAGACCGCTTACAGATGTGTTAGTTCTACATTTATGTATTTAATTTTCATGGGTAAGACAGTATGTCACTACCTAGCCAGCTGTAGCCT
>NW_009952711.1:4919563-4926854 GCF_000747805.2 Chaetura pelagica
GTAGGGAAATGGGTTGCCTTTAATTCTCTATTCTTGATAAATGGAAGACACAGAGTACTACAGATGCACACTTGCCCATCCATGAGATTTTTGCAACTTTTTAAGAGCCAGGAACAATATATTGCACAACACGGGTTATGTTGTGAAGTTCCAGCTTCCCTGAAGCCCACAGCAAAATTCCCATTGACTCAAGCAGAGCCAGGACTTCCTATCAGTTCCCAAGAGGGGAGCTGTGCTGAGAATTGTGAGCTGTGTGTATTGCAAAGAGCAAGTATCACCAACCCTTCAGCTTGCACTCACTCTTCTTGTGATCGTTTTTGCATGTGGTGATTTTAGCATTGCATGCTTTACAGATCAAGAAGCCACCACAGCATTCTGGTTTCATTTTATTTATTTCATGCAATAATGAGGCACGCTTAGTTCCTGTTTTCCAATCAAAAGTGCTGCACGGATGGAAATTAGATAAAACCTCATAATTCATTTGGGTTCCCACCCCCACCACCTAGCTCTCTTCGCAATTACCCATTTGTTGCAACTCAGTTACTAAAACTTTTCCCTGGTCCAAATAAACTTCAAACCTTGTTTCTTCAGCTTCAGTCACACATTAGCAACAGAGCTTAAACTGTTCTTGCCTTACTGATGCATGTAGGCAATCTGAAAATAAATTTAGATTTGGATGAATTGCTGTCCCCATAAGAACAGTAGTTGACCATGGAAAGACAGTGTTGTTCTTTGGCAGAACTGCTCCTGACAGCTAACACCATCAGACCCTCTGGCCTCCACAGCCATGTAGCAAAGAGGAGGAAGCTAAGACAATCTATGTAAACAGATACAGACTGAGCTGTAGGAAATTGTGCAAGTTTGGCTTGCACAGGTTCTTTTGAATTTTTCCATATACATGTTTTTGTACCCTGTGAATTTCACTTTGAGATTCAGGTCTGAACAACGCTGTTAAAAGCTCAAATAGAAACTCATTTGAAACCACAAGGTTTCATTTGAAAAACTGTAAGTGGTCTTCAAGTTGTTTCAAAGTTGCAAATTAAGGAATTTAAGTGAAACTTAAACCAGACAGTTTTACATCTAAACACAGAGGAAAACTTGAGAGTAGGCAAGTTTTCTGTGGTTCTCTAAGAAATGTTTCATGCAGCAGTTCTCCTGGGCTTACCCTTGCTGTATGCAGAGAAATGTGCTCTGTGAACTCGCCTAAGATGTTGCAACACTCTAATTTGCCAGACTATTTTTTCTTTAAATCTCTGCTTAATCTCTCTCTTTCTTACTCCCTCTGGAGCAGAACCAACACCAAGACCTTTGGGCAATGAACGTTAATAATAATTCCCCAGAAATCTCTTCTCCCACTTTAGGACCTAAGAGGTTCCTTGCTTATGGTTATGCACCATCTGTCATTATCTACAAAGACTAAAATGCCAAGGATGGCCTTCAGCTGTCAGCTCTGCCCCTCTGAGCAGAGTGTTACAGGATGTCTCATTCAGCATTTGCAGTCACAGGAGAGGGGAGATTCTTTCATTCAGAGCAGGGAATAGCCTCCACAGCTGCAAAACACAGGAGGCCCAAGGAACCTCCTACAGCCAGCAGCTGTGGAAGCAAATTTTGGCTGGACTGGTCCATTATTGTTGATGTATATAAGGCCTGAAAATCAGTTTCAGGAAACAGTGCACATGCAGAAAGACTTGTGGTCTTATTTTTCATATTTAGATATGCAACTGTGTAATAGCTACATCTTGTTTTGATGCTCTGCTCAATATTGTTACTATTAATAAAAAATTATGCCTGCTCTTCCAGTGAAGACATGTTTAAAGGAAAACTCAGGCCTGCCACCACCTCCTTTTTCAACTAAACCAATCCACCAGTGCAGTAATCACAGCTTGAAAAAGTTTTCACAAGCATAAAGTTAAACTAAGACATCTCTTCTTTCATACTGTAGTATGCATGAAGCTGAGAACATTCAACATTTACTTACCATCCTAAATTACCCAGTAGAATAGCTGTACATTCAATTTCATTGCAAAAGTTCATCTTTCAGAAGCTTCTTATGAGACCAACATAAAGACAATGAAACCTAATGTGGTATTTGGCACTACACTTTTTTAGTACTCCTGGCTCTGTCATTGTGCACAACCCTGAACATTGGGAGATTTCCTGTCACTCTGCTGATAAATTGCTCAAGTCTTCTTGTAAACTCTAGGCTAACTCATTATTTTTGCACCTTGATTTCAACTCCTGTAACACAAAGACAACTCTTGCCTAATTTCGCATAGATATGTGTTTAGCTCATGACCTTCTGATATTCTCAGCTGTAAATTCAGAACATTGCTACCAATAAACCTAACCCCAGAAAGGGCTAGTAAGACATTTTCCACAACACAGTCAAGCAGACACTAGACACCATCATTTCACTTCCTTGCAGTTTCAGTCTGAGGTGAAGCAGCAAAGACTGCCCTTCTAAATCTAACATTCTGCATAGCAGATTCAGCATTCTCTACTTCACACCCTGCAGAGCAAGCCAAAAACATAAGAAACTGACTTGCTCAACAACTGAGCAACAGAGGCAGAAACAGATCCATTCAGCAAGGAGAGCCAAGGGAGTCAGAGAGAGAGCCAAAGCCACCAGCTTCCTCCTGCTGGCTACACAAGTAAGAAAAGATCTCAGAACAACGGAGGCAGCAGAACAGGTTTACACTGGGGTCATTTAGTTTAGTTCCCAAAAGGCTGCTAGCAGATGCCTCCAAGTAAAATCTGCTCCACGTTTCTGCTGCCTCATCACCCTGGAGCCACATACCCCATGCTCAATTTGGCAAAATGCTTCTTCTTGTCTGCTTCACCTACCCAGACTAAGACCCAGACATCGATGGGCCCATTTGAGGGGCCCAAATTCCACTGGCTCCTTCTTGTTTTGGAACCACCCCTAAAATTGGTAATTATTCCTTTGGCAGCACTTGCCTGCCAGAGAGTATCTCCCAGCCCACCCCTGTGGGGTTATGAGAGAAGTGCAGCTGAGGAAAGGATTTCTATAGAACAGGTCAACTGAGAAGCAGAAAAAGATGAAAGACCAATTGATAAACATAGGAACAGAGGATAGTGAAGCAGGAGAGGACCAAAAGGTATAGATCATGGAAAGGGATAAAGAATTGAGGGGACAGACCCATTAAGGAAATACTATCACATGGTGGCTCCTGACTTAGGGCTTGAAGGCAACACATTGTAACATTGCTTGTGATACAGAAAATTAAGACATTCTGAGTAGGACATGGAAAACAAAGGAAGAAGTGTGATACAAGCTCAGTGTTGTCAATAAGGCAACACAAGCCAGGGAGCACAGCTCTGTCTTCTGTAGCCAGAGTTAAAATTACTCCACCTGATTTCCTTCCAAATGTTTTCTGGGGTCTGCATCTCTGGTTAGAGGAATCTGGCTCTGGAGCTGGCCAGCTCTAGCTGGCTACAGCACATGTAGGCACACTCTGCAGCCAAGATAAAAGGGTCACAGCCCATTTCCCTGAAGACAAGTGAAGACCACACAAAACGTCCCCAGCGCTGCCTGGGGCTGAAAAGGCCTCCAGCTCTTAGTGCTGCTCATTGTGGTGCTCTCACCAGCAAGGTGATGGGCACACAAAGAAATGCTCACTGCTGCTTTCTGGGCTGATCCTATTTCTCAGGGTATGATCTTAACTTTCCAAAGTGCAAATCTGCCACTCTTCAAAAGTACCAAATATAGCACAAAAAAAAAAAAAAAGATTCCTTCTGGAGATCAAATGAAGGAAAAGACCCTCCTGTTAGAATCAGAAGACAATTATATTTCTTCATTTCTAACCAAACACAGGAATGTTTATTCTCTGGGCCCCAAGTACATGATGATTTTGAAATATTTCTGTTTATTTTATAATATGCAGTAAAACGAATGCTCCTTACTCACAGAAATAAACACTTTTTCTTCCACATCCTTTCTTTGTGGTTGTGAACTCCTGTGGGGCTGACACAACTCCCAGCAGAGCCAACAAAACACTTACCATTGCTTTCAGTCAGAATATGATTGTGCCCCTTTCTTGTAGCAGGCAGAGAGTTAACTGAACAGAATTGAAGATGTATTGCAGGAGACAGGAGTAAATCAAATTATATGAAAACATTCCCACGGTTTTGATTTACTTCACAGAAAGAAGCAAAATATTAGACATCTTATATTACTTCATGTTTGCCTGGAGGGCAAATGTGAGGTAAATGTTCAGAAAATTCTAAAAATGTAGCAATAAGCCCCTTCTACTAAGTTCTGTATGAGTTCTGCATTACTGAGAATACAGTATTATCCTAAGATGCTGAATAGCAGTCTCTAATCCTGTCTCAGAGGCCAAGAGATTCCATTGGTTTAGTTGGGCTATTCCTTTGCAAAACTGAAATTGGAAAACTAATTAAAATTGTAAACAAGAGGACTCTCGAAGCAGTAAAACTGGGCAAGTTTGTAGTGTTGCTGACATCTACTGAGAAAAATCAAAATTGCACATCTTAGTAAAGGAAAGAGCCCTTAATCAGCCCTTATTTGCTGTTTGCCATTTTAGTTTTCAGCTGCATTTTATGTATGTTTGCATATTTATTTGTTACCTAGTATCAATATTCAATTGCTTCACTTAATGTCAGTGAGTCAACAGAGACGTTACAGGGAATGTTTAAGAGGAATAAGAGTATAAGGGATGTTCAGGAGGTGGTTGTATCCATTACATAAATGTTGCAGACTTGTTCTTATCATTCCAAAAGTCTGAATGCCCAGATTGACACATGGCACCAGGCATATCAGGACACACATCTAGCACATACTGTCTGCAAATAAAACCTTCAAATTACGGCAGCTGGAGCCAAAATCCACGTAGTACAAAATGAGATATTTTTAAATAGATAACCAAGAAACCTGAATGCAGTAGTTTCAGCCAATGATTTTGATTTTTTAATTTTCTTACCAAAACCAGTATTTCAGCAAGAAGTGGGTCCTGGCTCTGTAAAATCGGCCACAAAGCTCCATTTGAGCAAGCAGAGCTGAACAGGACTTGCCCTTACTTTAAGTTTAAACGTGTGCATGCTAAACTAAAGATTTTCTGAGGTAAAAGACTAACTACTTGATGTTAAAATGACCGTGCTGAACTCAGAAATTGTATGTTGTGCATTACATAAGAGTAATCTAATAACATAATAAAACAATACAATTATAACGTAATAACAGCAACAACAGTGACATGTTCTATTCTTCAAAGCTTTTTAAACACTACTCGCTTCTTACCAGATAATGCTGACCAGGTAACAGCAAGACACTGACAACTACAAGGCCTTCTTGTCTCGGGGTGCCGGCACAGCTCCGCAGGCCGGCTCTTCTCCTGCAGCAAAACGTGGTTTATTTCTGTGAGCACCAGCAGGCGCGGGGGCTCCCTGAGAAGGGACGTGTTAAAGCCCGTTTTGTGAAGTACACGTTCACAGGCCTGGCTGAACCAGGCCCTAAACCGTAACTTCTCCTACAATTAACAGATGTGAAGGCCAACTTGGCACATACGGACAGCTTAGTTTTTTCCCTTTGAATGACCTGGTTAAATCCAGTTTCCACCGCAACTGTAAGAGCGTTTACACTGGGTTTTTTTAATTTCCCCTCTTTTAGTAACACGAAGCAGACGCGGTCCCGATTCACCTCAGGAGAGGAAGGTGCTGCAGCTCCTCCCGGAACGCGCGGGGGGCGCTGCGGCCCCAGCTGTTTGTTTTGTTAATGTCCTCGGACACCGAGGGCCCCGTTCCCGTCCTCCCTGGCTGCTCTCCCGGCCCAGCCTGTCAGCCGGGGAGAGGATAATGTCTTCAGGCTATGGCCCATTTCAAGTTTTTCCTCAGCTCTCGGCTGAGCTTTCCCTGCAACGCAGGGGAGGCCGCAACATCCCGCCTCGCTGCGGCCTCCGGGGCCCCAGCAGCCGGACTGGGCCGCGGCTCCACCACCCTCCCGATTCCTGTCACCCCCGGGTTTTTCAGCCCCTCACAAACAAAAATCCCCAGGCCAGGACTCGAGGATTTTTCCCCAGCCCCGGGGCTTGGGAGGGGGATGATTTGCAGGGAGTTATTCCTGCTTTCTGTGTTTCCCTCCCTACGGAGGTCTGAGATTTAATTAAAGTATCATGGAAAAAAACCCTAGATATTTAATTACATTATTCTGTCAGGTAGCCTAGCTTGACAGAACACCATAAATCCACAGAAAAATGTTTTAACGTTGGTGTTAAGCTGTTACCCAGAACTTGTAATGAGGTCAGTTATATTCTTCAAGCAATGAAACTGAAGTAGTATCAGGCAGGGCCACACACACCTGTGTTTTTAAGTAAAAATACAAACAATATTTAA
Source organism: Chaetura pelagica (assembly GCF_000747805.2). Taxonomy (NCBI): domain Eukaryota; kingdom Metazoa; phylum Chordata; class Aves; order Apodiformes; family Apodidae; genus Chaetura; species Chaetura pelagica. The sequence goes on from NW_009952711.1 coordinate 4,925,933, forward strand.
ACAATAATATTAAACAATATTAAAAATATTAAAAATGTATCTTGGTTGGTCACTCTACTGACAAGAGGGTGCACTTCCTAGCATGACAGTGCTCATTAGCAGGGCTTCATTAATCCAGGCAGAGCTCAGTTCTAACAAGGCTATATCGCTTTCAGTGCCCTGGCAAACCAGCCAGCTTTGTGGGGTGCTGCCTGTTGCCACTAATGATATTACAAAAAAAACCCAAACAAAAACAAACAAACAACCCAAACAACAACAAAAAAACACAATCAAAAAAACAAAACAAAAAAAACCCACCCACACAAAAAAAACCACACACACACAAAAAACCACCACACTAGTTACAATTTTCAAACCCTAAAGCAAGTTCCAAAAAAGACCATTTTTGTGAGAGAGAAATAAAAGGTTTCTTTCTACCTTTAAAAACTACTATGGCAGCCTTGAGCCATTGGCACAGCAACAAAAAACCCCAAATGCCTTGTATGGCACAGCTCAGCTCTGCTGCAGGGAACAGGGTGATCACAGGGGCCGTTGACGCTCCAGCTCAAAGCAAAATTTGGGACATTACTGAGGTCATGACTCAATCAGATGGCAAACCTGGTCTTAAGCACCTAGTTCTGACCACAAGACACTACTCCTCAGGTGAAACAAATGTCTATGTGGTTCAGAATGAACCCATGAGTTTCACATTTGTCCCAGCTGTTCTGAAAAACACCTTTCTCCTGGAAGGTTGTTTGCTGGATTGGGTGTTGCCTGCCCTTACACAGCTGGCATGAAACCATAAAGGAAGCATAACCATCACACTGGCTGCTTTGGCTAAAACAGACAGGTATAAGTTGTGTATCCACATAGTAACCACATTGAATTAGTACTGTTGGATGATCCTGTATTATACAGCACCAGCACTACTAATAGTAAAACC
>NW_009952711.1:4926865-4929628 GCF_000747805.2 Chaetura pelagica
TGCTGAAGTGCCAGGCTGTAAAGTGAAGAGTTTGTCCTTCAGTAAGTCTCCTGCTTCTCCACTGGCTAGACACAGCCAGGTGGTCCTTGATCAAAGCCCATGTGCAATGTATTTAAATGTGATCTGATCCAGGGCAGCCCTGTGACATACACCACTCCTACAAACATCCTCTTATATTACTACCACAAACATCCATCTCATTGCAGTGTCCAGTCAACAAAGTATGGATTTCATATCAAGTTCCATGATAAAGTGTAATCTGACTCTTATGTCTCCTCTACTCCCACTAGTAAAGCTATTTACATAGACATTAATTTAGCAGGGAACGTAAAATTAAGTATAGCCGAGGCTTAAGGATGATTTTCATGCTCCCCTTCCTCGCATATGGCTGGAAAAAGTGTTCTAGGCTTTCACCCTGATCTCTACATCACTGAATCTTAAAGCCTCCAAGTATTTTGAAGCTATCCTTGCACCAAGACTCAGAAGAGAGCACACCAAGTTCTCCAGAGCACTCACCTCCTAAACTCCGACAGAGAATTATGGAGCACACACACAGGTTAGATAGATGTGACACAGGCTGAAATACAAGCTGCTTCTCCCTCCAGACCTATGAAACTTTATCTCTCCTCTCCCTGTTTTTAAAAGGTAGAAAATGTGCAGTTTGGATGACAGTCTTGCAGATCCTCCATCCACCAGTAAAAGTACAGCCTGATCTCTCTAGCACAAAACAAAAGGCATAACCCCTATTCTGTGGAAGAACAACACAATCTCTCTTAAGACATATAATGGGTGAAATCTGAAATGGTGCTTTGCCAGTCCCCTTTATGTTAGAAGTCAAACACAATTGATAACCCTGAGCAACTACCTGTAAGATAGAGAAGAGCTCCTCAGAATATCTGGCTAATATACCTGACCTGTACTCTGTTCTGTACTAGAAACAATATAGCCTGTTTGCTGGGTTGCTTTTTTGGTGTTTGGTTTGTTTGGTTGTCATTTTTTAAACAAAGTGCTGTTTATAAAGTGGCAAGGTGGCATTTTTTCTACACCTTGCTTTTTTTTGTTTCTTTCTTAAACTCTGCATATAATGTAGGTATGCAGCCCATGAGTACATAAGTCAGCTTGTAGTGTATGTACTTAAAGATTTGTTAACTTTGGATCTCTACAAAACTTCATAATTTCATAACTAAATATACCCAAATAGAGGAATGACTTCACATTTTCAAATATACATATGCCAAGTGGCTCAACAACCACCAAATACAAACCCGTAAAGTTCACTGCCCCATCTGTTCAGCAAGATCAGAAAACAAAACTGGAGGACGTAACCAGGACTGTCAATGTATCTTAGATTCAAGATCTGATGAGCGATTTCAATTAAATTCTATGAGAGTTAAGGTAGCCAAACCACACCCTCGGGTTTTAATCACAAATAGAACAGAAAGCAGTGGCTGGCTGTGAAAGGGGTTTGCTACAGCTACAGCACATCCCGATTACCTGCTCAGTACAGTGCTGTTCCCTGCAGTCAGCACTTTGTCCAGTGGAGTTTTAAGCACTTGCAGATGAGAACCTACCATCCTCCCATAGGGGATCATTCAACAGATAATTCTTCTCTTACAAGAGCTTTTCCTTATCATTCACTATCTCCATTCTCCTCTTACTTTCATCCATTCGGCTTTATTCCCTGTCTTGCCTCAAATGCGTCTCCCCGAGTAATAAACCTCCAAATAATTTGTCTCCCTCCTCTGTTCTCCTATAACAATGAATAGATTACACTGTCTGAACTATAACACAACCAATTTCCGGTGCATAGGTTTAGCAATAAGGAATTAGGTATTCTAATAAATACAAGGCTAAAACTAGGGGAAGTTAATTACCAAGCTATAGATCAATGAGCAAGAGGTGAAACTGCCAAAGAGATGCTCTTATTAGATTATCAGGCTCAAGGCTAATTTATAGCTTTCATTGTGCTTCCTTATCCATTATTTTTATAGTAGGTAGAAAGGGTTATGAAGCACAAATTGCTCTTTCTAATTAACGTTGAAGTTTTGGGTAGGCTCAGATCAGGATAACTAGGCTGGGTTACTTTTTTTCTTTCAAAACATGAAAGCAGAAGACATCTTTTATTGATCTGGGAGAGCTATGACAATTGAGCAATACATTTGTCAGTCTGCAGCTTCCCAATGTGTTTATCCATGATCTGCCCAGAATGACAAGTTGAAGAGCAGTTCTGCTGAAAAGGCCCTGGGGGTCTTGGTAAAGAGGAAGCTGCACAAACCAGTGGTGAACCTGGAGAAGGGGACTAACAGCAGCCTGGCAGTACCCATGAGGAGCTCATCAAAAGACAGCACAGAAGTGATTTTCTGAATTATACTCAATCACAATTCTGCCTCCTCCACCTCTGAAAGGGATGATGACCTGTAGGTCAGGCTAACACAGCAGTTCCCTAAAACCTCCTTAACCTGTTAGTATAGCATCACTCAACTAGTGGCTCAACCACACTGTCAGCCCAGCTTACCTGCTAGTGACAGCCAGGGTAGGAAACTGTAGGAACATGTGCTGATGTTGGCAGCCTGGGCTATGGGAAAGCATAAGTTAAACTGAAACTGGTAATGAATCCTGAATACTCTTCAGAACAATCCCTCAGTTTGTCCAGGGTCCCTGGCAACAAGAGTACAGATTGTCTTAACATAATAATTTTTTTAAAAGCATGAACGTAGTCATGCAAATAACTCCACAACCTCAAAGACACGATTCGTTCCTGCT
>NW_009952711.1:4929732-4940508 GCF_000747805.2 Chaetura pelagica
TGCTGAAGTAAGTAATTTTGCAGTTATAAGCCCTCACTTGAGGCTTTTCGAAGGAATATAAAAGTTGCACCAAAATTGAGAACACTTTTACTAGCCTCACCACAGTGGTAGTATCAGGATCAGATCTGGACTGCAGCCAGGCTTCCAGACAGTCTTGTAGCTTCACTGCTACCTCTTTTAAATACTTTGCTACATAAAACCATCTCCTCACTATCTGTAAGGGATACCACATTCTCAGCACTACCATGTTACCAGAAGTAAAAAAGGGAAAGAATCTTTTAAAATAATCAGAATAACTTTTAAAAATTATTATAATTTTCTTTTCAGCACAACTTAAGTGGTTACCATAGCTGGAATGAATTAGGGTACACTGCCAGGATTTTCCGAAAAGGTCCTCCCACCCCAGGAAAAGTTCAGTTGCATTCTGCTTTAATGGCTCTTGGCAAGCTTGCAATATTGTTTTTGTACAAACAGAAGTAAATTTGATATAAATAAAAAATGGAACTTTATGTGAATGAAGCAAACATCAAATTCCTTAATCTTCAAAAGAAATTCTATCCCTGAATAATTAACTATGATATATTTATAAAACTAGAATAATTGAAAACAGAATTCTAAGTTGATTCATGTGGACTGAGCTGAAATATTTATTATTCCAAGTCCAGAAGATCTGTCTGGGTTTTGTCACTGGAAATGTCTAAACTCAGTGTCCAGATGTTTATTTAAGTTGCTCCCACATAGTTCTAGTGTCAATTACCAGGGGTTATCAGAGAGCATCACTGTGTATCTTCCTTGACTAATATTCTCATTTCTTCTGCATCTTTGATGTTTTCTTTCATTAAAATTCCTGGCTCATAGCCACAAAAATCTGCCATGCAGGCAAAAAAATGGTCTGCAGACATGACATATGATGATACCCAATGTCTGTGCAAGGATAATATTTATCATCAGCTATCATTTAAGCAGTACTATAATCAGTACAATGCCAATTCAAAGCAGCTTAGAGAAATACATGTGAAACCAGGGAATAAGAACTTCTAACCAAAATGAAATAACTTGGGTCACTAAAGAAAATATTATTGCATACAATAAGAATTTGAGAATCTGTGTTGGCACTGATTTTTTCCCCTTTCAGGAGAAAGCAGAGGGAAAGTCAATGACAAAGTAATTTCACACATAATTACAAATGGAGTGGATGGATCTGTAACTCTGGAAACCACAATTACATTGAGACTTTTATAGTAACCAGGAGACAACACAGGCCACTCATAACAGGGACTTAAACAGAAAGAGCTTATCACACAGTCTATGAAGACTTCCCACACCCAAATAGCTGGCTAACACAGCTCATTCATAGATATACATTTATTTATATATACTGAAAAAATTATTTTAAAAGATTTTTAAGAAAAAAGAAGAAAATCAATGCTAATTAAGTATAAATAGAAGCAGAGGCAGAGATCTAAAATGGCTGGAGTAAACAGTGCCAATGCCACTTCATGTGTTCACTTCAGTCCCCAATATACCAGGCTCCTCTCTTGAGGAAGAATGTTACTGATTTTCCTTCAGGTCGATCACTAGAGACAGACACCTTGCAGCTTCAATGGATAATGGTCTAAATACCTTGGAAATGTAAATCACACAGATTATGTAACTTATTTCTTCCAGTTTGGGAAGGTCTATGCACCTACCAGACAAAGCCAGCAGCTAAGCCTTCAGCCGTGCCGAGAGCCCTTCTCCCTCACTGACATCTACAAATGGTGTTGTCCCACCTTAAGACTCAGTTGTGATTCTGGGTGTGCAATAGAAAATCCCACAGCTTCCTGCAGAATGGCCAGTTTTGTCACAGGATTTGCGCTCATTGTAGCACAGGTTGCAGGCAGCCTGCATGCAGTGGTGGGGCAGTGCAGGTGATAGCTTCAACCCAGGCATGGATGCAGGAGGTCACACTGTTACAACCAGAGCTTCCATACTCCCACTGCTGACTGACTAATCTCCAAGTAAATTAAATTTATATGTTACTAGCATCATGTAACAATTGAGAAAACAGTTTTTGGAAAAACAAACCCCAACAAAGAAAAAAAAAGAAGAAAAACATGGAAATTTTGCAACTGAAACTTCCGTTTGGAAGTGTACAGAGAGTCTCTCCTGTCAAATGCTCAGCTTCAGAGGCTCAGCAAAACCTTGGACTGCAACTGCTCACCACATTATATAACCACCTTGATCTAATAATCAACTACATGAATGCCAGCTGTGTGGACAGAGGGAGGAGATATGAATATGTTAATTAAACATTATGGCCCCACTTATCTCCCTAATGACTCAAGGGGAGATGTGTCCATTTGCATGTGATGCAATTATGGTCCCCAAAATCAAACCTGAAAGAAGAGCAATGAGGATGTCACTTAGTACAAATTCTTACAGATTTCCCTGTCCAGAAATCTCTTGTATACTTACTGCTGGAGGACATGTTTTCTCCTATTTGGATGATTTAAAGTGAAATACTTAGTTCAATGATTCTAACAAACTGAAAATCTATTTTCTTCCCACATACATTTCACTGTACTCATTTCTGTTGTCTCCCCACATTCAGTAATTGGTTCACAACTCTTACTCACAAATTCCCTTGCACACAGAGATGAAACAGAGCCCATATCCCAGTTCAACAGAGCATTTGCACATAAATGTTCCTAGAGGAATCAAGACTTGACTTCAGAACATGCTTCACCAAATCAAGGGCCAATTTAATAAAATCTTAATAATAAAACGATCAAAACAGTTGCTTTAAACAAGAGATGACTAAATGCCTCTAAAGCTTTGCATACACATGGAATAACAATTACAATATTTACAAAGGAGTCCAGTGGAGTTAAGCACTCCTATCCCACAAAGAGTCCATGTGAGTGTAGTGTCTGGACTACAGTCAGCTAATACTTGCCAGCCACAGTGTCAGCAGCGAGGCAGCACTGCGGAAGTGTGAGAATAAAACACAATCATTAGCTTACTGAAAAAAACAAGAACACCACAGCAAAATACATGTTTTTTTCACACAGCTGTTTTTTTCTACTTTCCTTTCCCTCTCCCAGAATGTGGGAGTTCACAACCCAAACCCAAACATTAGGAAACCAGGAAATCTCAGTGGTGATCTCCACACATACCACCCTAAGACCAGTAGACTTGCAACAAAACATAAACCACAAACTCAAGAAAAATAGAGTTCAGTTAACACCTCCCTGGAGCCAGACCACACCATGCAAGACCTACTCCCTGAAAAATCTGCCCTTACAAGACACTTTGGAGAAATGACGCTTGCTTCTCATGCTGCTCTGAGAAAGCAGCAAGGCTAGGAAAGCAGAGAAAAGCCACCTTTTCCTACAGCAGAGTCCATGAGGTAGGGCACAGCTTCTTCCAGCACAGGACTCCCATGTCCCCTTTACACCATTTATTTGATATAAAAGGCCAAGAATACACTGCTATTCCCCTGGCTCAAGGATACTCCTTGCAGACACTATCTCGATAAAGGCAGATCAGGAGCCAGATGCCTCTCAAATTAGGCCAAAAATGTTCTGAACAGGGTCCCACTACAGATCATTTTCACCAGCAAAACCCAGCCTGATACACAGCTGAGCCAGCCTCCCAGACCCCAGGAACTGCCTCTGCAATGTAACTGTACAAAACAACCAGCCAGATCCCCACCTGCAACTCAGGCCAGTTAGGTCCTACCTCCTCTGCGAGACTGCTAAAGGCTGCCAGCTTGTGGTGTGTCTGTGATATGGGAATGTTCTGCAAGTTCCATACAGAAACCCCCAAACGACTGCCCAAGGGCCACTCATGGAGCGTGAACAGCTTTTACCAGAGCTTCCTGCTAAAGCTTTGACTAATCAGTCTGAGTCTGGATATTCTTTTCGCCAACTCCTGATACTGCATCCCTGTAGCAGGTTCAGAAATTCCACAGCACAGAGCCATAGTTTTCAGGTTCTCTTGATGTGCAGGCCCCGTTTCCTCCACACAGGAACTTGCAGCTCACTGCCACTGACCTGTGTTTGATCCCATGGCCCTTGGAAGCAGTCCACAACCCATCAGATGGAAAACTACTGGAACTGCTAACCTCTTAGCTAGGTTTAACTCTAAAATCCAGGAAAATATTAATATTTTCTAACCTCTTACAAATCCCCCAAAATCATTAAGTACAGCATTTAGGTCCTTCTTTCAAATCTTATTTCCCAAACATAATTTTTAGGTTGCCTAATCCTCACCCAGCTGGCAAACCAGATTGCCTGTGCTCTCCCTCAAGAAAGGCTACAGCTGTGAACAGAAACTCTAATGGAGGGCTTTCCTTCTGTGCAGGCTGGGGAGCAGGTACTCCTAATCATGCTAAAATCAAGGGACTACAGCTGTGCAGAGCCCTGCCTCACACTCTGTAGCTCACAGCACACACCATGTAAGCTCTGACTCAGCCATTATTCAGACCTACACAATTGCCCAGCTTCAGGTCTTACAGATATTCTCTCATCCATTTGCACTCCCAAAAGTTTTATCTATATAGCAAATGTTTCCTGATTTCATTCCAGTGTTTTCCTTGTGGAGCACTGATACAAAAGGTTCCAGTTTTCCCCAAAACTTGACAGCAAACTTTACATGGTTAAAACAATTCACATGAGGAACATCAGAAATATAGTTTCAATTCTTTATTTTCTATTGGGTTAAGAGCCCACTCAAATAAAACAGCCCACTCCCAAAAAAAAGAGAGCAAGCTCTGTAGCAACCAGTGTATGTTTTGAAATGTTCTTGGACTGGAGAACAGTGAAATACACAACAGCAACACGATGCTTTATCATAAACTTAATTCAGTACAACTAAACCATTCAAAGATTCATTGTCTTATTCTCTAACCTTTAAAAAACTTCTGGATTGCATATCCTTCTTAACACAGGACACACTTTATACCCAGCTCTTTACTTTCTTATAACTCCCAAAATCTTAATTCAAAGTACATACCTGTTCTTAGAACCCAGGACCACCAACCCCCCATGGAAGCTTCCAGATTTTGCAAAAATCCTTTAGCAATAACTTAAAATTCATACCTTAAGCTTAGTTTTGTCTCCACAGAACACTCTTCCACCAGACCTCCCCAACACTGATCTGAACAGCTGCTAATCATATAACAAGTAACACACTTCACCTGTTGCTGCAACGACTTTTTTCTTAAAGGTCAAGCTTGCCCATTCAGGGGATCCACTTTAGCCAAGTCCCAGCATGCTGAATGCTATCAAAATACAGATTAAAAATCTGTTTCTGCCTCACAAAGTTTGTAGAGCAAAAAAAGCACAAAGAAAGAGCATAATTTTAGTTACATAGGCAATTGATCAGCAGAAACCTATCTTGAGCTAGATTTCAGTAATCTAGAAAAAAAATATGATCTGTGTAGCTTTGTGTATATTCCTTAAGCACAGAAAAGCTTAAAAACTGTAAAGGTGGGAGAGCACTGTCAGTACAGGGACAAGGGTGATGATCTTAATGAGGGGGAGAGTGCAGACAGGCCTGGAAGTGACAACTTGTGCTTCATGCAGCAGCAAAAGGAAAGCCAATACATTTCTGAGGCTTCTTGTCTGGATGCAGTACAACAGACTGGAAACATGGGGTAACTGGTGACTAGACCCTGCTGGATGAGCAGGTGGGAGCAGGGACAGTGGTGATCTGAGAGAAGAACTGCACCCACAAGAGAAGAGCACTCCCTGGCATCAGAGCCACACGCTGAAGAAAACATCCAGGGCAGAAATGTTACAACTGAGCCATCAGATGGGTCATCAACATGGATGCTGAGGGATGAATGCGAATGACTGAAAATACACCAAAAGTAGTGCTGACAAAGGCAAGTGATGGTGAGAAGCTGGCAGGAGCAAACACACACACAAAATAAAGAAAACTCTCAGACCTAAGTGATAAAAAGGAGACTGACTATAAGGCCTGAAGTAGCAAACACCTGCAACAGTCTGAAAATAAAACAAGAAATAAAGCTTCAGTTTGAAAGCAGCTACAGCAAACACACAGATATTCAGGTCTCTGCAAGATATTCGAGTGAGGGAGGTATGTAGAAGATGCCCAGGTGCACAGCTGGTATTTAGGTGGAGTTTAATGAAAGCAAGACAAGATAGCAGTGGTAGGAGTGTGTGTGACACATGGCAGAAGTTAAATGCAGATACAGGGAGTGATATGTCATGTGAAAAGGAAAGGATGGTGCAGGGGTGCAAAATACGGATTTGCTTTAGTAGCAGGAGATAAGTTTTATGATGAAAAGGGAAGAACAGACAACTGCTGAGAAGCCAATGAACAATGAGAACAAGAAACCTGAAAGGATACAGGAAAGAGGCATCACAGACAAGCAAGAGATGACCTTGTAAAAAAAAAACAAAACAACAAAAAACCCCAAAAAACCCACCTACTAGCTTAGCAGCCATTCCACTTGTTGAGCTGCATTGCCAAGTTATGGACTGTGTGCCAGGGACTGCCTGGGAGAGCTTTTGAAGCATCTGAGAGAGATTTACTGCTTGTAGTAGAGTGCTGTATGCACTCCAGAGGAGACAGACACTGTCACCCCCCCCCCATTTCCAGATGGCAGCATGAAGCTTTTTGAATGACTTGCATCTGGAGCACCCTCAGCTTCAAGACACCATTCCTGCAGGAATACATACACATCCAGGAAGAGCCTTGCATATACAGCTGCTGCAGTGGCTCAGAACTCAGGTGCTGCCAGACTATACAAGGCATCTCTGAGGTTTGTTTTTAGAACCAAACTCATACTAGGGCTGGAACAGCCTACTCAACAGTGGAATATCAATGTGAAATACTTCTCAGGTGTGTCCCTTACCTTTCAAAATTCCTACTGAAAAGCAGAAAATGTTATTGTAAGGAAGATTGTTTTAATCTTCCAAGGACAAATAGAATGGCAAAATACACAGGACATCTTCTCCAAGAAAAGCAGAGGGTACTTTACAGTATCAAACTATGAAAAAATAGTATTCCAAAGTGTGAAAGCAGTGTACAAAAATATGGAAAAACACCAAGACCTTTAATAAAAATATTGAAGTCTTCACATTAACTTGATCTCTTGATGTGCTTTGCAATAATCACCAAAAATGAAATGGCAGATTCCCTTAAAGCCCAAACAGAAGTTGAGTTACAAACTAACTTGAAATTCTTAAGCTGTTTACAATATAAGGACAGAAAGTGTTATTTTTAAGTTGTGGACACAGAAGGAAGTTCTCATATGGTAGGAACCTAACTTGCAACCTAAACATCACATAGTTGTTGTGACTGTCCAGGTGTGTATTTTCACCATATGATAAAAGCAAAATAATCTTAAATATATAAATTAAGTATCTCACATTTTTACAAGGCAGGAGTTTTTGCACATGCGAGCAGGTCACAGGCACCTTGCTTGCTTTATTGTCATGCCCTTTGCAATCCCATTTCTGGACAAAAGAAACCTCTTGTAGATGACTCATCACAGCCTGAAAAAGTGCATTTAAAGAGCCTACTTTGCTGTAGCTGAAAACTATGGGTGTTTCACAAGGATTAACTGACCCAAGTGCTCAAAAAGCAGTCCCCAGATAACACTAGGGTTACCAGTTAATAAGATTGACATTTATGAAGTGTATACTGAGCTCTTCCTGTGGCTGTGATGTTAACATTTTAAGACAAAACTGACTAGACTGAGCATTTTCAATGTCCATGTTTGGGCTTTAAGAAGTACTGCATAAAAACCAGTTACGTGGCTCATCCTCAGACATCTCTTCTTGAACTCAGTCCTCTGCTGAAAAATAATCTTCATCTCTCACTTCTCTGTATTGCATTGAGGCCTCCCCCTCTGGTTCAAACCTGAGCATTTTTATATTCAATCTCTCTGCAAGCTTCTGTGCTGCAAGCTTGGCTTGCATTTCCTATACAAAAGAAAAAAACAAACAACAAACAGAACACAAGATATAAAAAGTGTTAGTTTGTCCTTTTTATTCTAGTCATTAAAAAACTAATATACTAAGTATAAACTTGACCTGATGATATTAGTAATTCCAGTGTGGGCTTCATTAGAAGTTTTAATAACTAGCAAATAAACATCAGGTTTATTTTCACACTTTGACATAGCTGTGCTGTTACTATTTTAAGACGTTTTCCTAAGAGTTGAAATTCCCCATGGGGCAGTCCTCACCTGTGATGCAGTAACACTCATGTCAGCTTTAACAGAACAAAATGAGTCCACATCAGAGAGCAATCCTTGTCATTCAGCAACCTCAGCCAAAATGCCTTCATTTTCCAAATAAATTACCTCCCTTAAAGTGCCAAGATGACTAAACTAGCAAATGCTTTTAAAACAATAAGCACTTTAATGATAGTGTCTCATTTAAAAATTAGCTTGACACTACCAGTCAAAATCAAAATCCATTACAACAGAATTTTAAGAACCTCAGGACTCTTTACAAACTAACAAGCAAGGTATAGATTTAAATTTTGAGTCAGAGGTGAAGTGAGTGCAATGAGGGTCAGCACATCCACACACAAAGATAGCACTAGGTTTTGTTCCATGCAGAAGTAACAGTTTCAAAAAGGATTAATACATTGCTTAATCATATAACGAAAAGAATCAAGTACAAGAAAAAGCACTTTTCCTCAAAGTCTGTCCCATCTCAATTTAATAAACAAATTTACCAGTATCAAAAGATCCCTTTATACTTTTTTTTTAGGAGTGATCCCAATTACATAATTACTTTTCAGACCACAACTTAAATTCATACCTCATAAGCTTCTTTTTGCTGTATCTGAATTGCTATAGACTCCTCTATGGGTAGCAGCTTGGCAGGGGCATGGTGAAGGGGGGGCAGCCGAGCTGCTGTGATGTCATTCAAATGTTTCTTATCTCTGAGTCTTCTTTCTTCTGTAGTAATTGGAGAGCCAAGGCCCCCAGGTGACTGACTGGATGAGGAGCCATGGGATGATCCACTTTGCTCTCCTGATAATCTGGAAAAAATTAAAACACAAAACCTGTGACCCAGATTTGGAGTACAAGGTTGCACAATTTCAGTTCCAAATCTTGTTATTTTCAAAATGTAAAATTCAGAAATCTAAAGTGTTATGACAACACAAATAAAAAATAAGCAGCACTCATAGAAAGATTTCTCTGCAGAGGGACAGTATCACAAGTTACTCCTGACAGTGAACAACAAAGGTAATTGATGAACAAACACCAAATAGCAATGCTCTGGGAGTCACACAAAGTATAAACTGCTGCTGCTCCCAGTACAGACAAGGTGAGTTGTCATTTCCCTAGAGGTGCAGGAAAAGCTAAAGGCTACCTGCTATTAAAGTTCTAGAATTGTCTAAGAGAAAGTTTTGCCAATTATTTACTAGTTTTGTAGCTTAAGCTATGAGACTCTGTGAAGGTTCATGGCAATTGTTTCACCACTCACCACTGAGATCCTGTGGCACTTGATGCTGAAGAGCCAACATATTAATCTCAGGTGATACAACTTTGAATCTCTTGACTCACAAGAAAAGAAACCCACCATGCTTGTTCCACACCATTTCTGATTTTATAAAAGTCAATTATTTCACAAAAGGTTTTCCTATTCCATAATACTTACATATTTGTTTTAAATTTGCTTTTTTTAATGACTGGGTTCTTGGCTCTAGACTCCAGAACTTCAATATAATGTGGTGTCTTGGGGTACAGGCTTCCAAAGATATTGCCTTTATGTTTAGCCACATGCTGCTCTTTTTCCAATACTTTTCCATTATTATCCCCATCTACAATTGTAACTTTTTGAAAGGCCTCAACCAGCGTGTCTCTACTGTTGTCCAAAGCAGCTGTACTTTCTGTGCCACCCTCAGTACTGCTCTGGTGGTTTTTCAGATGGCTGCTCATAGCTGACTTGGACACGACTCCACAAAAAATATTCTGATCTTTTGTTACAGTCTTTACTTCATCCTTTTTCCTCTGAGTCTGTTGACTTTCTAGGGCTGTATTTGTGTGTTCCTGCTCAATACATTCTGCCTCCTGCATTTGGGAGGAAATCTCTGAAACTTCTTTCATGTTAGAGTTTTCATTGAAGGCTGAGGAATCTTCATGGTTTAGTGTGTCCTTGTTTAGGATACCTTGTTGTTTACTTGTATTAATCTCCTCCTGTTTCACCTGAAACTCCAGCCGGACAGCAGATAACAGCTCAGCTGTTCTTGCCAGTTCTTCCTCTTGTAAAATGGCAACTTTCAGTTTTTCAGCAAAATCAGAGATCTTCTTACCCTTATCTGGAAGCCTAGCAATGAATTTCCTAAGACAAAAAAAATAAATATGATTTAACAGAGTGCAAATAATCCTATTGCAATCTGATACACAGAACTGCTTTATTAGCATAATTAACGTGGCAGGCTTCTCTTTCTAACATGAAGTTTCTTATTTCCACACTAGATTCCTGACGAGTGAGGTGCACTTGCAGCCTCAGCAGCACACGCTGACGCGGCAGCTGTGACACCGTTTCCCGCCCAAGATGCGGCTGCTGCTCTCAAGTGCAGCCTGCAAACACCGCCCCGTGTTCCCACCGAAGCGGAACGCGCGGATTTTTCTGTCCACGCTCCCAGAAATAACTGCGGTTGCTCCTGCGAACGCCCCCGGGCTGTGACACCGCACGGGCCCGTGGCCCTGGCCCCGAGTCCCCCGGCCGCGACCGCGGCAGCGCGGACGGGCGGGCGGGCTCCTCAGCCTCGCGCAGCCACGGGGGCTGCGGAGGG
>NW_009952711.1:4941097-4946474 GCF_000747805.2 Chaetura pelagica
CCCGCAGGTCCCAGCCCACCCGCAGCAACGCGGCTCCCACGTCCCGGCTGTTGATAAAAGTTGATCCCAGAGGGGGTTTCTTGACCCAAAGAACAGCGGGGAGGGACGTTTCTCACCGATGGGTAAAACAATTGTTTTACGGACAGGATGAAGGGAAGGCCCATCCCAGAGGGACGGGAGGAGGAAGCGTTGCCTGCCCTTTGTTTGCTCAGCTGGAAGGGGAGTGGGAAGGCCCAGGGCCGGGGAAATGAGATTCATCAAGTAGGCAGCTGCCCGTGGAAAAACTGACCACGATTAGGGTGAGAAAAGCCAAGCCAAGTGACTAGTTGGAAGAGGTTTCACTGTCTATTGTGCACAACCTGGCTCATCTCCTGTGAAAAAACCTCTCAGGGAGTTTTCCCAAAGAGTCTGGGGAAAAGGAAAATCACTGAGAGTTTTTCCGACCAGGAGATCACAGAGTGTTCCAGGACACGAGCCCTCTGAGTTGCTGACTCCAGGCTTAAGTTATGTCACCTGTGTAACCTTTCTGCACCCTGCAAGAAAGAACACTGCCTTGCTTTTTAGCCTCTTTTTCTGGTTCAGACTGGGAAAGCGGGAAGGCTGGGCACAGGAACAGAGCCCTGGTGCTGCCCACACGGAAAGGAGCATCCAGAAGGAACAACTGTATTAAACAGCTGCTCTGCACTTGCATGATGATGGTTCATCTCAGTTCAGCTGCTGTAATTACATGTACAGAAAAGTAACAGTACTTACAGCAGGTTTCAGTTTATGTGCTATAAACTACATTAACACAGGAAGGTAGAGAAACAATTTCATAAAGTCCTAATAGCATGACTGCTGGGAATCGCAACTGAACATTCTGCAGCCACACTTAGAACACCATTCACCAGGTCTGTATTTCTCTGAGGTCACTGGGAATATTGTTCATCTTTACAGTTCAGGGGTGTCAAGTTTTGGAATACCATAGTCTGCTTACAGGTGGCACACAGTTCCAGAATGATGAACAAATAGCTGAAATTTGGAACGTGCTTCAAATCTGTTGTTTATGGAGGGATGGGCAGCACCTAGATACAATGCAATCTAGACAATATTAGTTTAGATACAAAAAGAAAGGGAAAAGAGATTTAAGCTTTCTCAGTCAAGAAGCAGTAGTATGGGGCACCTGTGGGACTGAGGAAAATGCTATACTTGGGCACTGCTTCCCCTGGGGCAAAATGCAGGAGTGTAGGAAAATCCTCACTAGCCACACTCTGAACATGAGCCACCACCATCCAGCAATAGGTCCTGCAAGTTTAGCCCAAAGACTTTGCTTTTGCTTCTCTTGGGAGACTGATACACTGTCATTAATTGCAGTGCACAGTCATATTTGTATTGTTTTCCTCAGAGCAGGCTTGGCCTTCTTGATTAGAGGTTTTATTTTTAATCATTTTCTTGAATATTTTGATCAGCATTCATGCGAGCAAAGTATGTAAGAAGATTTTTAAATTATTTCTTGCATAATTAGGCTTTCCTATGTTTCTCACTTAGGACATTATCTCAAGAGCTATTATTAGATACAGTTTTCAGTCAGTCTGTTTTCTGACACTAGGTATCTAGCATTAAATATAATCTATTTGGAATTACTATGCAATTCAATATTATTTCTACAAGAAAATTAAATTATTAGAATGACAGGAAAATCAGGTATACTAACAAAAAATAATGAGCTGCATTAAAAGAACACCCCAAAATAAGTGAAAAATTAGTGTGAATATTTGGAATTAAAATGAAGCATTTTAGTATAATTTAAAAAAAAATTAAATCAGCATGATGCACCTGTCTAATAATTCACTTTATTTTTCTCATTTAAAGAAAATAACTCCTCCTTTAACCTTATTTCTCAAAAAAATACCTCAACACCTTAATAGCAACCATTTATATGCTTATACCTTATACCTACAATGAGATTATTGTAGCCTGCCTACACACCACACACCCCTTTACAGAATATAGTTATGCCATATATGTCCACTTCTATTTATTTTCTCTTTCATTCACCAGGTCTCTGTTTCTTTTGAAAGCTTTCACATACCTTAAGTTGTAGATGGCTCCTATCACCTTGTTTTCCTGTGTTTCTTACATGCTCTTGTGCTTGAGGTAGGACTGGAGGGGCCTTAACTCATCAGATTTCTTCAGCACATTTCTTCTTTTATGCATGCAAATAGGCCCAGGTGCTGAATGGGAATGAAATAAAATATAAGTGGAATGAAACTCTCAGCATCTACATTCCCATTCTGTGGAGCAGGGATTCCCTGTTCAGAATTACAGACTTAGCAATGTGGAGAGAACTTACTTCTTACCTATTTGTTTATCTGTCCATGTCTTAAAAGTCTTCAGATGTCAAAACAAGGATTTCAAGCCTCTCTGAAAAGCACTGGTACCCAACTCTCAGATTCCTGTGCTGGAGGTTTAGCACTGAGCACTGCTGATCTCAGCAAGATTTTATGAGGTCCTTTTGGCAAGCTGATTACACATACAGGGGAAGCATGACTCAACTAAAAACCTTCACATTCTTCAGCTGAGCACTGCAAGCCAGTAACACTGATCGTCATGTCTGGATGACCTCTTCTCATTTAATTGACATGTAGATTGCTTCATTGTGATAGTCCTGATGATAAATCTTTATTAGTGAGGGGATATAAACTGTAAAAAAAAGATGGGCCGTGGTCATCCCAATTTCATCATGCTGAAGCCTGGAGAGCATCACCTCGGATGTATCCAGATGTTATCTGTGGGATCTGAAGTTGTTAAGTACTTCTGCAAGAGTTGCAGTGCCCAAGTTCTTGTTTATCCTGTGCAAGTCAATAGTTCTTTATTTCATAAAAGAGTTAATCTACTTCTGTTACTTGGCTTCGAGAAGAGTCTTTAGTCTTTAGCAAGGGAGTGTCTTCCTGTTCTCAAGAGCCCCTCTGCCAAAGGAAACACTGACAGGAACATCCAGGCTCCAGAGGAACTGCCTTTTGTTTTCATACATCTTTTGAACAAACAAGACTGTCCAGAGTAAGAGTTTGCAAGGTTTTAAGGTAATTTTATTTCTAAACGAATGTTGACACATCAGAATAGGAAGTTTTAATACAATATTTATTACAATTTATCCTTTTCAAGTCCTACATACAGGATGTATTAAAAGCATACAATGTAAACAGCATTATTTATACAGCATATATGAAAACAGT
Source organism: Chaetura pelagica (assembly GCF_000747805.2). Classification (NCBI taxonomy): domain Eukaryota; kingdom Metazoa; phylum Chordata; class Aves; order Apodiformes; family Apodidae; genus Chaetura; species Chaetura pelagica. Next base: position 4,944,313 of record NW_009952711.1, read on the forward strand.
ATCCCAAAATACTTTCCAGAGCATCTGGAATAAATCATGAAAGAATACTTATCATGTCATGGTACAAATGTAATCATACAATTGACTTGTATTTAATGCACTTCCTGGGAGCTATCTATATAGCTTTTATTGCTGTTTACAGAAACTGTACTAATTTCTAATGTTATAGTACTAATTAACTCCATCTCAAATTGACAGAATTTATACTGAACTGTTACAGGCTTCTCAGTCACATTTGTTATTATCTATGCTAATTTACATAGCTGCTGATTTGGCTGGAAAGCTCTACATTTTTGTGTAACACAATGACAGAAATACTGTTCCTCCCCTGCTCTTCACAAATTTAGAGCAGTAGCCCAATCAAATGATGGTCATCCATCTCACTGCATGTCAAAATACTCTTAAATACAGCATAGACTTAAATCCTTCCTTGGTTTAGAAAAAATGCCTGATTTCATCACATAACTAAGACAGAATTTACACAGAAAACTTTTACAGGAAACACCTTGCTGCTGTCTTGGTAAAGCTTTGAGCAGATAATCATCATTTTGCAAGTCTCAGAGTTAAAACAGCTTGCAGTTATTTTCAGAGGAGATCCTCTGGAATATCTTAAAAGTAGATGGAACTTCTTTTTGAGTCTGTGTCAAAACAGCAGTTTGATACTTCATCTTGCCCTCTCCTACCATTCATTGAGCACCTCACAGTCATCAGGTTCTGTTTTCTGAATTCTGGCCCAAAGCAGACAGAGGGATAAAGTCTTTTTACTCATTTAAACTTGCCAATTAATGTCTTTTACAGCAGCGTCCGGTTTCTTTTTATCTATAAATGCCACCTTCTTCCATTCATCTGAAGTATGCAGGTAACTTTCACAAACCAGAATTGAATTCCTGAAACACAGCAGGTCTATTCAGACAGAAAAAACTCAGAAAGGCATTATGTAATGACTGAAAGGTGCATCATTATTGGACACTAATATGGCCAGTTGGGATTCACTCTTAGTGCTTTCTCTTAAAAAGCTGATAATGTCCAAATATTTGCTGTTATCAGCCACTAGAGGGGGATAGCATTACACAAGTACAAACTTATCCCTGAAATTCGGGATGCATCATTACCCATCATCTTTTGGATTCATCCACATACATTTCCAGTTTAAATGTGTTCTCTTTTAGAGTGTCACTTCATGATCTTAGTTATTCATAGCCATAATTAATTTTGTTATTGATCAAATTAACTGTTATTTGGGAACTTCCTTCAGCAAACTCAAGTCTCCCAAATTCACTCAAGCATCAAAACTTCATTCAAACAGAAATGCCCTATGCACGGTCAAGATTCAGCTTCTCCATGTGTCACCTGTGTCTGTGTCTTTGGCCTTCAGGTATAAGACAATTCCTCTGCTCTGTCTAATGAGAGGGAGCTTTGTCTGAGGACTGTTTTGATAGGGAGCAGTTTTCATTCTCCGGGACCATCTCTTCAAACCCTTTCCTGCTCTAGAGGTTGGGCACAGCTCCCCTTGGAGAAGGTATTGAAGCAAATGTGTGGTATTAAGCCTGTTTATTAATGTGACAGCTGGAGGCTTTTCTTTGCCCTTTTTCATATCTATGAGATCTTTTGCACAGCCTCCTCACATGCAAAGCAAACCATTTCCCTTTAAAGTAACTAACTTCACACCCTTTTTAATTATTATTTTTAAAAGAAACATTGAGCAGCTGTTAATATTTGTGACTTCTATACCAGTGAAGATTACAGATTTTCTTCACACAGTAGATAATTTACATTTTTGTCATTGGTTTTGATGGCAATTATTTCTTGACTTTTGTGCATAATACAATCCATAATACTGTGTTTGACTTTTTAGAAAGAATTACCTTTTTAAGTACTCGGGAGTTGAACAGGTCATGAGGAAAAAAAGTAGCTTATGTGCAAATAAAGGATGATCTGAGAACAAAAGCTGGAGAACCTTAAGCTTCCCATTTTATTTTGTATATCCTGTGATTATGATTGAATATGCTTGATTATATCAAGCAATTTATGTTCCTGCAAGATACCTGTACCACATCAAAACATCCTTCAATCCACCTCCAATACAGGCTTATTTAGTAGTTGAACAGCACAGCTACAGAATAAACAAAGTTCTCTATCAAATTCACAAACCCATTTAATAA
>NW_009952711.1:4946499-4986208 GCF_000747805.2 Chaetura pelagica
ACTGAGTATACTTCATTTGAACAGACAGTACTGAATTTAAGAACTTGTATTAGACTTGCAATCACTTTGTGAAGCCCTGTGGCAAGGTGAGTACCTCCTGGGACTGACATTCAATGCAAGAAGAGTATTAATCATACAAAATATAAGTTGTTTTCTTTAGCAGTTACTGTGATTTTAAAAAAATGCCCTTCATTCATGTTAGTAGAACTACAAGAAAATATTCGTAAATCATGTTAGTTCACTAAGACTGGGAGATCAAAACAAGATGTAAAAAAATACCATATATATATTTAAATAAGTTCAGTGCTAGATGCAGTCATTCCTACTGGTATGTTGAAGTCAGGGATAAGATTTTAAGTGCTTTGGAAAAAACGGAGTACTCAAAATCAAAATCCTTTTTTAGGATTGCTGTTGCTGTAGGAATTGTAGGGACTGCTGCAGGTTGCTCTTGGCAAAATTCTGTTTAATGAAAATTCCTTCCTCTGATGGAAAAGTAAATTTTGAAAAGTGACTGGGATTTTACTGCACAATTACTTTTTAATTTATCACCAATAGTCTCTCTGTCCCATGACTGGGAAAACACAAAGCAGTGCCTCATTCCAACAAAGCAAAATCCATGATAATCTGCTCTGTCAGTTACTGTTTTGAGCAACAGACATGACATCATCTGCATGTGTTGAGGGAACAGTTTGAAACAGCACAGTTGCCTCTCTCCCTCCCAGCAAGCTGGTTACGAGGTAACTTTTTCCAGGTGAATAGAACCCTCAGCCATCCCAGGTCTCTCTGATGGGTGCGAAGAGCCCTTGCACCCTGCACACAGACTAAGGGGAACTTTCAGACTAATGCCCTCTGCCAGCATCGTTTCTGATACTGCTTCTAGTAGAGTTGAAAATAAAATATATTAGAGCTTCATTGTACAAACAGAATTACAACACAATTGAAGAAAAAAATAATACAACTGTACAGCTATAAAACTCCTTCTTTACAGGCATCTGAAATAACACATTGCACTACACAGCTTCTAAAGAAGCAATATTGACTGCTGTTTCACTCACCCTGCTTCTTCTGTATCCCACTCAGTTCATGTCAGTAGCAACTTCAGATACGAAGTTACTAAAAAGCTGCTTTCAGCATAAATTTAGCAAGACACGGTGCTGCTGTTCTTCTCTATGACTTCATACAAATGTATCTAATCAAGCTGCAAAGGTGCAAGATGTTTGCTCATATTTAGAAAGCATGTTGACTTGAATGCTCAGGATGTACTGTTCTTTGTGCTAAATTCCAACACTCTCATGAATGGGGTGTATGTCCTCACCGGCCTTGTGCTTTCAGGAGACCTTCTGTTCTCAGTACTTGGGCTGTTAAGGAGACAAGAAGCTCACAGAGTTAATGTCAGAGTATCAGACAGCTGGGCTGGAAATGCCACAGCAATGAACTTGTGCCTTGTTATTGATATTGATATTATTATTGATAAACTATTAACTGTCTTCAATATCTTCCATATTTCTTTTCTATTATGCTGTAAAGAATATTTGATAAAAACATGGCAGAACTTTAGAAGTTTACATGCAGGTAATATGCATGCAGTTTACATCCAGTTAATACTGGAATGTCCAGCCATATGCAACAATAAAGACAATTTAAGAACACAATTAATTGTGAAAAGTAACTCCATAAAATCTAAACTGCATCGAGGTAAATTTCTGCATAGAGATAAATCTCAATGATAGGAAAAATATCAGATAAGTAGAGGCTGTGGTAACATAGAGAGAGGCCCCAGAAAGGACAATGAAGATAGCTTTCTGCTGGCAGCCTGAGGGAAGAACACTGGTTTTGAGGTTTCAAAACTCATGACATTAAGATATGCTCTAGGCTGAACAATGGAATTAGTGTATTTTTAAATTGGGAAGGAAGTTGCAGTTTGCATGGCAGCTTGCTGATTTCACATACTAATTCACATTCCTCAACCAAAATGATTCAATTTGCAGGGCAGTCAAGATGAACAAGTTTACTTGTTGCTAGAGGAAGTAATATGCAGTGATCCTCCTTACCTTACTAGTTTTGCCCCTCCCTGTGGTGACTTGGGGTGGGGGGAGATTCAAGCCCATAGCCTTGCTGCCAGGGCTCAGTGTGAGTCTATTGCAGCATTCAAGGCAGAGGAAGAGGAGGAGAAGGGGAGGCATGATACCTGCATCATCTTTACAAAGCCAGGTTATGGAGCCACTGGCCAACACAGATCAGAGACAGCCCTTCCAGTGCAGAAGTGGTAAAGTTACTGTGCTCTTTACTTGGCAATCTTCCACCTAGGGCTACGTTTATCTCCAGAAATCCCTGCAGCCCTAACATGGCACGGTGGTTTTGCCTGCCCTTTAACACGGTGCTGCATGAAGCAGCACAGCCAGCCCTGCCCAGCCTCAGGGCAGAGCTGTCCCTTGTCCTCTGCTGTGCCACCAGCAGACACATTTCATCAACATTTCCCGTATTTCACAAAGTCAGATCTCCTGACTTCTAGCGTTATGACCTGCTTAAATGACATTACTGGAAACAGGTACTCCCCAGGGGTTTGCAGTATGTTTGCTTTTTTTTTTTTTCTTAAATCCTACTCCCTAAGGCATTGAAGTACACTACACCTAGTAGATGTGCTCTTTGAAACTTGCAAATCTCCACAACCCATTTGAACAGTTAATTAGCACAATAGTTTACTAATGCAGCACCAATAAGGGACATCATGAAGCACCTTCCTATGAACAAGCAGAAGTAGTAAATACCTGTATGGAAGATCACATTCTACACCAGCATCTCTGGTTTCTATATTGGTCTTTGGTTGGTTTTCCATTAAGAAGTCCAATTTATCTTGTAATTCTTTATTCTGGAAAACAGTAATTATCCTCACAAGTTTACTTTATTTAAATTATGTTAGTTAGAAAAAGAAATACAATTGGACATTGGCTTCTCCTCTCAAGAAATAATGTAAAAATATCTAATGAGAAAATAAGGGAATCTTTGCTTCTGGGAAAAAAAACAACAAGAAAAAACACAAATTAAACCAACAGTTTTATTCAGAAGCTTCTACTTTAAGCAATTATAAGACGGTTATACAATTGTCTGTTAAAAAGCTTTGCATGAGCATTGAGACTTTGTATTACATATATTCCTCATGTGACTGGTATCATAAGTTTCATTTCCATACTGAAGAACAGCAAATACTTATACTAAGTATGCATCCAGATAACATGAGGTGACATTGATTCAAATTTTATTTGGTTTCATAAAATAATTACGATAATATAAACTTAAAAGGTAACACCTTACCTCACATTCTAAGAAAGATATTTTTTCTAAAAGCTGTATTATAAATAATTCCTTTTCTTTTACTTTCTTTCTTAGCATTTCAATCTATGAAGAAAAATAAAACAAAGATATTTAGTCTAATGAAGATGGGAGAAGGAGGAAAAAGACCCAGATACCACAGGAAGAAAACGTTTAATTTTATTGTTCAGCAACAATTGAACACCTATACATATTCATACTGTTTTAATCCATGGTTTAGCCATCATTCCACACAATTAGGATCATTTATATAAAGATGATACACATATATGAACATGAATTTAAGAATTTGTATTTTTCTGGAAAGAGAACAGAAACTCAAACATTGTCACGTAACAAAACTAACTAGGGAAAACTCCATCTTTGATTCAGAGGCTTTTGCTCTAGTCAGTTTTAACTGCACCCAAAAATATCTTACACATTTCCTAGCTTCTTGAAGGTCTTATTTGTTCAGTTAGAACCCACCATACCAGACTCATTAAAAAACCCTGCATTTTCATTTTGCAGCTAGGGAATGGAAAGAAGTTATTTACAAATGTTAATGAAAATAAAGTTAGCTGCACCAGAAGGATTCCATGTTAATACTGTTCTTTATATTCTGGGATTTCTGCTGGTCATATAGCCATACAATGGGAACATTTGCATTAAATCTTTCCCTGCTCCCAGCATAAGCAGGTATGACCAGAGAAAATGGGTATGACCCAGATTTCATACCAGTTTGCTGGCTCAAAGCTGTTGTCATTGTGTGGCTTCTAAAGCTCCTAAAGCCACAACGAGATTTCCTTTTAATTCTTCTGAACCTTCTGCTTAAAGCAAGATTTGCAGAGTGAGATTCATATTGTTACCAATATGAATTGGTAACAACCAATTGTTGACTGGCACAGAGCTCCTGGTTAACCAGCAACAGTTGTTGACTGGCACAGAGCTCCTGGTTAACCAGAGTTAGGTGATAACAGCATCTCATGCAAACAAACTGAATTTTCTCCTCAGACCAAAGGAAAAGTCACTTATACTCTCTCAGCCCCTGCTGACTACACCTACTAAAATAGCAGCTAATAAAACAACAGCTAAGCAACAACTTTAATTGTTACTCCTTCGCCAGGAGGCAGATCAGGTCATTCATTACTCATAGACAGCTGTAGACACTCACCACTTTACAAGCACAGAAGACAAGGTGGTTCTTATATGTGTAGTTACAGTCTAATTCAGGTGCAGAAAGCAGTGTTAAAAATATTTCTAAGGAGAATGATTTGAGGGAGAAAAGGGATTCTGCGTCATGTTTGCATGCAGGTAGGAACTGGGGAAAGATGGACTTCCCATTGTGTTCTGTGCTCATGCAATTCTTGTCCTACAGCAACATCAATTAAAGCTGATTCAGTGGAAACTGTTTTTGCTCTCAGTGTTAAATGACATCAGGTCAGTAATTTTTCCAATTAAATATAAAGCCCCTTTTCTTAAAAAACCCAATTAAGGCAGGATGACATGACAGTCAAAGCCCCTATTTTTCCCCTATTAAGTCCATGGAAATGTGTCTCTTAACTGAGGTGCTGGAACATCAAATGTTTCCACAGTTCATTACAGTAAATTAAAGATAGAAAGTCTTTGATCTTAAGCCTGAAGCAAATCAGAAGTAAACCAAGCTTGTAAATGGATGGTCCATGTTACAAATGGAATGCCATGCACTGCTTTTAGTAAAGTATATTACTCTCTCTATATAAAAAGTGGACCCCTTAAGGCTATGTTAAGTAAGGAAAGAAGATATAAAGTATCTTGCACATTCCTTCACACTTTGGGCAATATGCCAATTATAAAAAAAACCAAATATATGCCCGTAGCTTTCCATCACATGAAAACAAGAAAAATGCCTATATGCATAATAAAAACAGGTATTTTCTATAGAGCTTCACATTAAGTGAGGTAGTTTTACTTTGTCAAGGTACTGATTGGCTGTGGGTTTCATTGATACCATTTTAGGGAAAAAAGTAATAATAAGTATTTGTTCAAACAAATCCTTCACATTGGATACAGAGACACAAATTCTATAAGGATGTTTTTGAGCTATTTTTAACTAGAATAGTCTGAAGGCAAAAATTAGCATGGGCACCTTAAAAACTAACAGAATACAAAGAGACCTCTGCTACTACAGTCCAAGGGCTATAACAGCTTCCCCCAAAGCTATGACACACCTTTAAACCTACCCACAGGCCTGACACAGATGACACATCCCACCAGGACAGTTTACTACAAAAAAAAGTTTATTTACTCAATAAGGACCTGAGTACACATCATCTTATGTCATTAGCACCAGGAGTGAGCAAGCCTGGTTTGATTAATCCTTGAGGGGATATGTGACAGGAAAGACAGGAATAACTTTTGGGGGTTATATTTATGTATTACTATATTAAATAAAATGAAACCTTAATACATGTGCATAAAGTAGAAGTGATGGTTTTCTTTGAGAGAGGACTGTAACAAGAACACTGAATCATAATGTTGATATTGTGTAAAAGCAAGTAAATAAAAAATAAAGTTCACGCCTTTTTACTTAATGTAATTTTGATTTTTCCATGAAAATATTATGGCAAACTAAAATAACATAGTAACACTTACAGCACCATAAACCTGTATTGCACAAACCCAAGCAGAGAGTCTTTGTTTCAAGAAGTTGGATAAAGCAAGAGTACGACTAGCAGGAGAGAGCAATAGATTTTGACTTTTGGTTGAATAATAAGGAGGAGAGAAGAAGCAAGATAGGTCAAACACAACATTGAACTGAGGGCCCAAGTGGCAGCCAGAATAATCTGGGGTCAGACACAAATCAGTGCAAGCCAAGGATTCTCAATTTCCATGTACTGACTCTTGGATCTGAGTCACTTCTGGACTGACTCCAGGACAAAATTATCACCAAGATGTTCCTACATTTTCTTTCAGCAATTCCCAGGGCCTATAATCCACCTCATCCTTGCTGGGTCTGCACACTTTAGCATTTCAGCTCACTGCCAACTCAGCAGCTCACTCCCAAACCTGGCTTTTGCACAACTACCCTCTCAGATTTCTCCATCATTTTCTACAAGCACTATTCTGGTACATCCTTCAGCCTCTTCTCTTCCAGCCTTCTCTAGAAGTGCCCAGACAGTTTCTTGCACTTACTCTTGACCTGACTTGCATTGTTAGACCAACTGGCTGTTCTTTGCCCTCCAGGTTTCTACTAGTGTTTCTACACGTTTCATGTCCACACGAAGCAAACAAAAAATGGCAACCTACTTAGTAATATCATTTCACATTAATGACCCACTCATTCATTTCAAAACAGTTCTCCTATACTAAACATGTGATTTAAGGAATTCTGGGCCACACCATCAGCTTCTTTCCTTTTGCTTCATTCTGTCTTACCTCCCCCACCCCACTCGCTCTGTCTTACCTCCCCCAACCCACTGTATTCATTGCTCCTGCTTTCCCTTCTCCTGTTGGGAGATATCAAGACTATTCAAAAGCGGGAAGGAAAGAGCTACAAGGCCAAAGCTACAGTACTGTAACTTATCTGGTCTGCCAGCAACTGAGGGACATTATGTGCTCTTAGGCCACCCCACGGGCAGGGAGCAGAGCACATTCCCCAAAGTCCTGGAACAGCTCAGAGAGATGAACCCCCTGGCTCCATCACTCAGTGCTCACATTGCTCAGGAGCTCTGCCCTTGGGACAGGCCAAGGCAGAGAGGGGCACATGAGCTCACCCTTTGGTCACCCTGCTTCAGTCTCCAGCATCTGGCTGTTGGGTTCAGGAAGGGCATCATCCTGGCAGCATCCATGAAGTTCCCTGCAGATCTTGTTGGGTGTGCAGTTCATATTCCACATACCCACTGCAATTTTTAGTGATTTGAACCAGCCATTTCTCTTGCTCCACCAAGCAACTAAAGTTTGCTTCAGTAAGATAGAAAGCTAGATGCATGGGTCAGCAGCATTAAACTGATCTCATGGATGTTACACCTAAGAGCAGTCAAGAGAAGAATCACGAGACCTAAAAGGATGGTAGTAGTGATACGAAAAGGGAAGTAATCAGAATTGCAAAGCAATGAAAGCAGAAGGAAGAAGCATCTTAAGAGAGAATTAAAGTTGTGTCCAACTGTGCAGCTTTTATAAAGGAAGTCTGAAATAGCAAACTTTATTTTATTCTGTGTACTCAAGACACAGTTCTGGAGGATTGAAATATACAGTGATCTATTAGATTGGAACAGATCCAGCTGTTAGGTAAAAACTCAGTCAACATTTACCACTTTATACCATCATCCATTAGTTTAAAATATTTCTCAGAACATAAGAGTATTTATATATTTAAGTATTATGTATTATTCAAGTATTTTATGTTTTCCTTATTAATCCATCATTAATGGATTAGGCATCTGTAACACTGATACAGACATGAACAAACTTGTCATAAGTATGACAAAACACAGGACAAACACATTCTGTATGATGCAAAACAAGACAGACAAGACATTGCAACATCACACTGAATTCTCAGAGGTAACTGCCATGCAAAAAGAACAACATTTTAGTCAGTCCAATATTTCACTGGACCTTAAGTGGTATTTATCCGAGGCCAGACAAGAGTGTTGAAATTTTCTTAGGAACATAATACAGTAAGGAGGAATTAGTATCTTCACCTTTTAATTCTCCTTAAATCACTGGAGTGACCCCTAAATACTTTTTGTATTTGAAAACTTAAGTTGTAGTTAAAGCAAAGGTAACAAGTGATTGATTTAAGTTAATGCACCTACTTAGAGACCTTCCTAACCTAACAAGCTGTATGAACACATTACACCAGTCTTTGATGTACATCTATCACTCAAGCATTATCTGTCATCTAGATGTCCTAATGAGTTATAAACATTGGCACAGTGTCTAACAGTTCAACCCACCTTATTAAGAACTACCTTGGTAATGCTCAAGCTTCTAATTAATAACTTAGCCAGGCAATTTCCAGCTGTAAGAGCTGATGCTGTGCGTGTACAAACACTCTCACCAAAGACAGTGGTGATTCTACTTCTGCCAATAGATAAGCAATGTACTGCATTGCTCAAGTCCACTGAGGCACGCCAAACACTTGCCCTAGGGGGTGAGTGATTTATGTTCTGCCATTTATCTTCTTCCTCCAAGCTCACAAGGTGGGTTTGTCTTTCTACATTTGTTGTTTGTGTGGGTTTTTTCGTTGTTGTTTTAGTTTTGCTGTAGGTACTGTGCAATGCAGATTTGGGTTAATAAAAATTTGCCATCTATCCATGGCTGGTAATTCCATCTTCTCATCCTCTGTGCTTCTGTGTGGCTTCTTTTACTTGATCTAAAATTGAAACTGTACTTCTATATTAAAACTGGGATATTTTGCAATATATCTGGAGTTGAAGTATCTTGATACAGAAGTTTTCAGCTGGTTATTAAGTCTTTGGTTGGAAAATCTCTTCTTTATTCCCCATTTGTGCAATACAAAGTATCTTCTGTATTTGGGATATCATTTGCTTATTAGCACTTTGTCCTTTCATGCAAGTATCGTCCACAACAGAACAGGACACAGCTTCTCCCTGGGGTTTGGTCACCATTTATTATCCAACGAATCTGAGACTAAAGCTGGAGAACAGCTCATGGGCCATGACCTAGAGACAGTTCAATTCAGTAGTTAGGGGAATTTCATGTGAAAAGTGAGTTCTGTAGATAATTTCTTGGCATGGAATCAAGTATCTTTTTCTCTTCTCAGTCCCCTTCAGAACAGCTCCCTGAACTTGCATCAACCCACTTGCCTTGGCTACAAAATGTAAATGCTTATTTCCTTCCTTCTCCTGCTTCTAAACAATGAAACAATATTACATATAAAATAAGCTTACTAGGCCATGAAACTGCAATCCATTTCAATGTCAATTGCACAAATCCCAGAAATAAAGCTCTCTTAAACCTCTCCAGGTTTGAAACTGAGATCAAGTCAGAAAATACTTTTATTGCTGTTATAAAATCAAAGGTTTGTATTCCTTTGAAGACTCTAAGCTTTACCCTACACTAAACTCTCTCTTATCTCCTACACTGGCACAGACAGGATAAACTCATTTAACATATATCAAGTAGATAACTTAAAAAGACAAGCTTGTATCCCTCTCACAAATCAATGGCAATTTCAACCCTGAAAGAAGCAATGTGGCAGGAGCTTCCCATGCCCTCCCACAGCACCTGCCTGCCCAGTTCCGTCTCTGCATTGGGAACTCTCTAGTGGAAAAGCCTGAAGTTTGCATGCTTCCACCTTTCACATTGAGTGTCCCTGCAAATTCTTCATCTGTCTTTTTCCTGGATTGTCTTTGAAAGCCTCTCTATGCTCAACCATACTTTAAGATATCTACAAAGGCAAGAACTAAAAAAAATATATTAAAAAGCAATCCAGCTTATGATTATTAATCTTAATGGATTTTATCAATGAGCTCTGGGTGGCCCACTCTGGCCATCTGTCTCTTCTCACTCCTTTTTTGAAAGCCTGCTATGTAAAAACAGTAGAAGAAAAGGACTGGGTTTCTGCACACCTGCCAAATGCAGGTCCTGCACTTTCAACTGCCAGCACTTCATGCTATACTAAGCTAGGAACAAGCAGATTTATTTAACAAACAAGTTCAACACAGGGATAAAACTGTCAGCCATAAATCATCTGCAGTCTCTCTAACAAGAACATGAGGCTATGCAGGATAACTTTCTGTCCAGCTGGTGCCCTAATGGGCTGAAATCTTTGCTCTCTCAGCAGAGAATCCCTACAAAGCTAAAAACTGGTCTGACTAGGTCAAGTTGAAAAAAGTTCTATTAATGCCTGAGATTGAAGGTTTTATCTTCAGATAAAAAAAGTTAGAAGCAAATTATTTCTTTCCTAACAAGTAAAAGCACACTGAACTGTGATTGTCCTCTGCTGGGCTCAATTCCACAGGTCATATATCTACTGCATTCAGCATCCAACAAGGTGGGTCCTGTGAAAAGGAAAGCTTTAATACTCTTTTCTTCCATGGCCTCCTACATTTGGTGCTTCTCTGCCAGTATCCCATTTCATGCATGTCTAGATTAGGACTGACCACAGGGGTTAGAAGTGCCTCATGCATCACAAAACTCCACTTTATTGCTTCTCTCATTTCCTCCTGACTGCTTGCTGTTCTCTTAGGGAATGCCCTGCATCTGTTACTTGCAAATGATCCATCATCTTTGCCTAAGAAGGCCTGAAGAGCAATCTATTTTGTGATTTTTTAGCCAGCAGGCTCATCTCCGTACTTGTTCAATTTCAACAGTTCTCTGTATGCATTTGAAGCAGCATTTCCTGTTTGCTCAGCACCCCTTTGAAATGATGCTAATTTCTGTAGCTGCACTGTGTCTAAATTTGAGATGATAACAGCATAAACCCCTTGTGGTTTACACTGAAAGAATAAGCCCCTCATTTATAGTTCAGATCTGTGTCTGAATACACCAAGATTATTACTAAATAAAGCTCATCCTGTAGTCAAGCAAGTACAGGCTTAGCCATCATTCTCAACTAGTTCACCCAGTAGCAACTTCTAACAAAAGCACTGCAGACAGTTTTGACCATTTGACCATTATCCATTTCTCTTCTGAGTTTCCCAGGTTTGCCTGTTCTCAGTCTATTCTCATGCAAGAGAGAAGCTAAGTGTTCAGAAAGCAGGCTTTCTAGATGCTTTGATCATTCTTTCTTTCTTAGGTATGTTATTTAAATGCAAGTTATTGATCATGACAATACCCTTATATACATAAAGATAGAATGTTAGTTTACAAATACCAGTCATGAAAGTATTGCAATAATGAGTAACATGGCAGGTTTTGATGAGACTTCTCTGGATGTTCCTCTAGCCATTACATTCTGCATTCAGTTAAATTCAACGTAGAGAGGACGTGTTCAAATACACCCTGATTAACACATTTTCTGGGACTTTTAATAGCAGTGCAATTTCATCTTTCTTGCTTACTTTAGAAAGTATGTTTCATGTTTCTGTTCACTTATTTCCACTTAACTCCAGAAGAGTCTCTCAGACAGCATTCCTTTTCAACAGCCTACCTTTTAAGAAGTAGTTTTGTTGTCAATTTCTCAGCTTCTATGGCATAGGTAGTAAGTTTTACTTAATATGAGCCTAAAAATACTCTTCTAATATTTGTGTAGAGAAGAGCACAAAATAATGCGTGGATAGCTCAGGGCATAAACAGCTGCAATCCTTTTTATCTTCCCCGTGGTGGATGGCTACTTTTCTCTGTTCTACTAAAGCTGCTATTTTTAGGCCTTTAATAAAAGAGCCCAGTTTAAAAGACTGCATGCCAACTATATTGTAGGTATTTCCTCAAACACAGTACAAACACAAACCACAGATAGCACAAAATTAAAAATCATTAAGTGCCTAATGTATTTGGTACCATCTGTCCTGATCAAACCATGTCACAGGAGCCTTTTGTTAGCTTGCTAGTGAATAGAAAGATGCAGCTACACGTGTTCATGCAGTTCTCAAGGAAATGCAATTAAAAGAAAAACTAAAACACAGAAGGACTAAAGGAGAGAGAAAAAAAAAACATATCCCCTGTGGCTACATGTCAGTCAAGGATTTTTACAGAGATATAACTGATTTTGAAAAAGCAGGTAGACATCAATTAAAGTAGACATATTTGACAGCTAAGTACTGATTCGGTCACCTAACATTCTACTGGTTAAATAGGATAACCAAAAGATCTAGAAGGGCTTTCTGTGTATATGAAGGCACCAGCAGAGATACATTGCAAGGAATCAGCAAACTAAACTCACTCATTATGAAACAATGATCAGGGGCCTGTACTGTACACATTTTTGCCCAAACACTCCATGGAACTGAAAGTATTTGTTATCCCAATGAAGCCCACTAGAGGTCATTACGTGGAGAAGTTTAAAATTGATTTAATAATAAAGAGGCAAGTTTAGGCCACCATCCTCATATGTATTACTAGAATCATCTGAGTTGCCACATACATGACAAAATGACAAGTCCTTTAGAACTTTTTGTTAGAACAGGAGATGATGGTTGGCTTACAGAGATACAAAGCAGATTAAATAATTGTTCCCATAATCCATTAGTTAGATGGACTGGAGTACTAAATTGGAGAAGTTTTCCTTAATAGAACACAATGGCATTAAGACACTTAGCTCAGTTCTAGAGCACCTGCTATGATGCTTGAGAATAGTGCAGATGGCAAGCTGAACAAAACGTCAAGACTTTATACCAGTCTTCTATACTGATGATATAACAGAACTTTAATGCAAAGAGATACTTCTGCATCCCTCTGTGTAAAAGGCACTTAGTATCACACATCTGATCATACAGCAGGACTACATCAGAGTCTTATAAAACAAAACAGAAATAGGTAAATATATACATAAAAATATAGGTTTTATACATTTATAAAAATACCACCTTGATAAAAATGGAAAATCTCCATGTCTGATCAGAAATCCTGTAGTAGCACATTGTAAATGCATAAAGAATGCCTTAGATTAGAATGTTTTGCAAATGTTAGATTTTGTGAATGTGTGATGTCCAAATACAACTAAAAGATATTTCATGAATGCCTATCCTCTGTGCAATGGCCAGGTTCAGTGTAATAGTGCTGTCAATCTGCTGTGTAAAGCTCCAATATAAACTTAAGTCACTTATTTCCCCTGTCATTCTTTCATGCACTTGGAGAAAGAGAAACGTCTGCAAACACAACCTTCTGACTGCTAAATGGCTTCTTGGCACACAGGTAACCTGCAACTTTCCATCAGAAAGCCACTTATAATTTTACAGGAAATTGTATCAGCTAAGATGGTATCCCAAGATTAGGGCAAAAAAAAAAAAGATGGATGGTGAAAAACTGTGTTTGCCCCCCAATACCTCTGTGAAGGTTCTGCCTTCCACTTCTGTACAGGAAAGAGGAAGGAGAGCCTCAAAGACCAGTCTGCATTGTTTCTTCAGTTACCTTCTGTGTACTTCAAATTAAGTTGGAAGTTCTATGTTCTATTTGCTGGAGTACCATGAGTGGCTCCAGAATTAATGTCTGCCTAAAGATTCCAATATATAAACTACAGCCACTGGATTAAACTGCTTTTTTCCTAGTCTTTTTGCTTCACTAGCTCCAGTTGCCTAACTCACCCTCCACTGTGTTTATAACTAAGGCAGCGTGAGGGAACTGCACACAGAACAAAGACTTCTTTGGATTATGTACTAAAAGAATCAGTGTTCCCAAAAGACCAAGAACTATTTTGCTAGATCTCACCTCCTCGACCATGTGCTTGACTTTCTTCTGTTGGCAGTGGACCATGTCATCTAGATGTTTGATTCGCTCTCTTAGGCTGGCTGCCACCTCCTCCAGGTGCTGTGACCTGTGCAGAACAAGGTAGAATTCAGCATCACAGTGGGGAGCTGTGCAGTATAAGCAAAATGAGAACAACCCCCACAATCCCTCCATATATCAGGAACACTACTCAAGGAGTAGGTAAGGCAGATTCCACTGAGAGATGTTAATTTGTCTAAAGTACATTTTAATGGTAAGTCAAAGTGGATGTCTCCACCCAAGTTCACTCACCTTTGTCTTGCATACTGGTGTGCTTACTCAGAGCCTGAAGTGCTGACAATTAAACAATGTGACAAAGCTCACTTCCTTAAGATGTCTGGTTTTCCTTGAAGTGAAAGGCATTTTGACAACTCGATCTTTATCATCAGAAAGACACATGTATCCTGACTTACTACCACCTGCAAATGTTTTGGAAATATATACTAAATAAAAGGCAGGAAGTACATCTGCTGGCATCCTTTTAAAAGCTCTCCTGCTACAGGGAAGCCTTGAGTCAAGGACTTGGCATATCTGCCAGCAGTAGCAGAATGCTAACTGGAGTTGTATTAACTTATCAACAGTCAGTAGGAATTGTTGCAGATGTCTCACTTTTGTATGTATGACTCTTTAGACAGATTCTGCAAAACAGATTTCTTAATTCTGTTTAACACAGAAATTGAACATCCACAGAACTCCTGACACAAGTTGGTTTGACAGTTTGCCAGAAAAGTAGTTTTAGAATATGCAAAGAAACAAGAGGGAAGCTTTTTAGTAAGTTTTTGGCATATGGCCATGGGAGCCTCAATTTTCATATAAATATACAATTATTGAAATTCTTCAAAGAAAGCAATAATTTGCTTAAAAAAGAAACTTCTGTACTCCTAGGTTCAGGACTGGACAGAATCTGAGAAGGGGAGGAAGGGAATAAAAAACAAAAAGGCTTTTTTCATCTTGTTCCATGCACAGCAGAAGAAACTGTTGAAGCTACAAATAGAAAAACCATTCTAAGGCAATGAAGCAGATGGCAAACTGTATGACATGATTGCAGTGAGTGACTGAAATTGTACACCACTGCTCCCAGAGAGAGGGTCTCTCCTAGTGAAGTGCTCCACAGAACTGTAACTGCAGCACTTTGACAGGGACTTAAAAAATCAAGGTGTTGCTGCAGGTTTCTCAATCCTGTATATTAAGGTCTCACAAAACTGCAATTCACATTTTGAGGACAGTTGTAATATATATGTAGTCTCTCACTGAAAAATTCAGAATTTATTTTTTAAATATTCAGAATTTAAATAAATAAATAAATCAGAAATTGTTATTTTTACAGGATGCTCTGAATAACTCTCATTGCACTGAACTGGGTAAGTTGGTGACAAATCAATACAACTAGGCAGTGAGATGCTCTTGGCACGGACCTCCTTTTATGCTTATGCTCCCTACAGAACAGCAGGATGCCAAGACTGTAAAACTGAATTTCTGGGTGCCACGGAAATATAAGTAGTAATCAAGCACAATTACACAGTCTCTACTTACAATTAATCTCTAGCTACTCAAGTACTGTCATATAAACCTTTGAGTGGCAAATGCAATTTTTACTCCAATGGCAGTGACCCTATTTCAGTGCTGCATAGATTGCTCTTGAAACTTTGCCTCTGGCTTTGCTTGAAGCATCCTTTTGCCTGGTCATGATGCTCTGTCAGTCATAATGGATGCACATGCCACATGTGGGCAGAAACAGCACATCCAGGTGCCACTACACCACTAGATCTGTCTTTTAAGCCTCATGCTTTTGAGACAACCAGTCACAGAGGTCTCAGTGCCAATAACACCCCCCCCTTTACTTTCCCCAGATTACTTCATACCTTATTTCTGCACTGGGATGCTACACGTGGAAGACAGATTTCTTCTACACCTTCATTTTGTTCAAGTGCATCTGTTAATTTGCACCACATCTGTAAACCTTTCCCTTTAACCCTCAAACATATTCCCCACCTTCCTTCTTTTATCTCTGACAGTTACAGGCAAAACTCTTCCTCTCTTCAAGAATTCACCTTTTCAAAGCATATGTTCTACAGTTTAATACAGGATATGAAAGGTCTTTTCTTTTAAAACTGCATTGAGCAGTCTAGAAGGAAATAATGAAAGTACTCACAGTCAGGATCATACAGTAACAAATCTGGGAATGTACATGTAAGAAAAATGCAACACAGAAATACATCACAACTTGTTCCATCTAAAATGCCTAACTCTGCATGTTTGTGAACAACTCTTCAAGAAAGGTGCATGAAAGTGGCTTTTGTTGCAAAAGTTCATCCTCTTGATGTTTTATTTGTAAATAAACTTACATTCAGATGGACAATCCCTACCAAACTGCAGTGTTAAAGGTAGAAAAAGCAAAATTCAGGTGTCTTCAAAAAACAAAAGCATGAGCCCCTGAAGTTTCCTAGCAATGCTAGAAGTTCCACAAACAAGATATATCTCACCTTTCACTGTCAGAGTTGTTTTCAGATTTTGCTCCAGATATCTGCATTTCATTTAGTTCAAGTTGTTTTTGCAGCTGGTGACGTTCCTAAGCAAGAAATGTTATCCTTCAGTTTCTCATTTGTCAAAATGTAAAGGCTTCCCAAAGCATATTTCAGTGCAATTCAAAAGATAATTTGTGAAATTAGAATAGAAACAGATTAAACAAAATTCCTGCATTTCCTACAGCCAAGGAGCACAGAATGCATAATAACATCAAATTCCCAGCTATGCATGGAAACAAGACCAGAGTTCTCAATTACCTATTCAAAGATGTACAGTTGTACTTGAAACTGATTTTTTTTTAAGAAGAAGATGAGTCATCACAATCTTTAACTACAGCTATGTGAAATTTTCCATGTCATCACTCCAAAAAGATCTCTTACTCCAAGGCTGAGATAAAAGGTATTGCTCTGTCTTCTTCTCTAAAATACTTGTTTATTTTTAGGTGGCCACTAGCAGAGTACTTAGGAAGATCTATGAGGACTTGAGGACTGAATCAACACAAAATACCTGAGGAGTCTGCTACTCGCTTTAATGGGAATTTAACAGAAGCATTCAGTTTTACTCTGGAAGTATCAGCCAGATAAGAGCAAATAAAACAATCAACTAATCTGTACTTGAGAACTACATTGCAATCCTTTATTCACTGCATAATAGTTACAAGTCTGAAACCCAGATTAAATTAATGGAGCGACTAAAAGGGCATCTTAAACTGAATGATTCTCAGTGTAATCACTAGTTCTCCTAATAGATTTGCAAATATTGGACAATAGACAGACACTATTCAGCCTAAGGACTAAACAATAACATTATTTCTGAGGTAGGTGAATTATACCAGAAAATGAAGAGGAAATTTCACTATAACTCGTTGAGACAAAAGATAGAAAGCTTTTTCAGATATCCAAAAAGTTTCAACAAATTAGATTCATATTCAGGAGGTGTCCTGTGATACTCTCAGGCTTAACAATACTTTAATAATAATCTGACTACTACTCTGATCTTTGCCCTGGAGCACAGTCCATAAAAAAAGATGAAGGATAAGCAGGAAATAAAAAGAAGTGATACAAAAACTGCTACAATTAGTTTTAGGGTAGTGCTGCCAGTGTCACAAGAGATAAAAGTCTCAAAGCATTTTTGTCTTTCAGAGCTTTAAATGTAAACTGTCAAAAAAGTGCTCTCAATTACAGTGTGGTAGGGAATACTTAGCCAGGGAGAGGAATAATTAATAATTTTTTAATGCTAGCAGGAAAGGAAGAACCTAAGTTTTTAATAAAAGGCAGTAAAAATTACTCTTCCTTCCCTTTTCTTAAAAATTTTACAGTGGACATTTTAGTGGAGCTACCAACAGCATTTCTAAGTGACTTTGAATCGTTTATGATTACTACTTCATTAGGCTTAGGATACCTTGCACACTGAATAAAGACTGAATGGTCTTTTTTAACTCTTTCTTTAAAAAAATACCAGCTTATTTATTAGGTACATTTTGACACTTTAGGCAGCCCTGACAGTAAAGACCAGCAGAAACATAACAGAACCACTTAATCAGTGTCTCTCTAGATAGTTCAAGTCCATTTCCTTATAGGGATATAATAACTAAGATGCAAACAGCAATGGTATTGATAGTCACTGACAAGGGAATGGAGCAGCAGACACACAACAAAAATTTTAAAATGTTCAAATTTCCTCCATGGGCTTCTGTATTTCCTTCAAAGGCAGCACTCAACTAACTCTCATACCTCTTCCATGCGCTCAATCAGCCGGTCCAGCTCACCAATCCTCTGGTCTTTTTCCTGTATGCTTGTTTCTGTAATCTGCATCTTCTTATTCGCCTCTTCAATAGCCTTCAGAAGCCGATTCGTTTCTTCCTTCAAATAAGAATATTCATGGCCACATTAACATACAATATATAAATTAGGATTTTATTGATTTATTTTTTTTTACACCACAGAACCAGGCTAATAGCTTTGAAGCAGAACTCAAAGCTTTTCACACCTGCCCAGAAGTCTGGAATAATTCTGACCCTAAATGTGAACTGTAGAGAATAAAATCTTTGAGGCACTTTGAAGTGCACAGGTATTTGTAAAGTACCATTATGAAAATCTGAGATAAACTTTTACCCATTTCTCAGATATTTGTTTTCTCTTCTGAGGGTGCTGTGAAGTAACATCATAAGGAAAATAAGCTATTGCAGAAGACAGCATTTTATACCAAAGTTTGGCTTGTTCAGTGTTTTACTTTCCTCACATACAAAACAATATAAAATAAATAGAGTGAGGAAATCTACCTTCAATCTCAGACATTATCTAGCTTTATCAATTAGAAAAATGCAATGAGAAACTACTCATAGAACGGTTTTACTTGAGGGTGGAGGGAAACCAGGTAAAACTTTTGCTCCAGTAGCATCAATGAAGTTGTTCTCCCTCCCCTTCTTAAGCTACGACTAAAATTGGACATTATATTTTCCTTTTTTCTAAAGAATTAGAAGTTAAAAAACCCAACTTACTCAATTTCAGATTTTGAAATCTGAAATCTGATCATTACTCTTACTGAGTTTGAACACATTCTGTTCTCAGCCCTACAACTGCAAAAGCTTGGAAAGCTTAGTGACTGTGGCATGACTAGTGACTGAGACAGGCATGAAGAAACACTATCAACTCTGAAGTATTAAGTGATTGAGAAAGGGCTCCCAAGCTAAGCACCACTCTTACAGACTGGTGGTACATACGAGGAGGATTTCTTTCTCAGCTTTATGTTTCTGCTCCTCTTCTCGCATTTTTTCCTCATACTGACTGTACAGTTTTCTTGTCATCTCTCTCATGACTTCAGCATTTGCTTCTTGCGATGATTCCACCTATGAGAGGGGAAAGGATGAAAGTCACAGTTAACCTGTTAGTCAGTACAGCACTGCTGACAGCAGGAGGAATGGAGTTCACATTATGTTAGAATAACACTTTGAACTTCAGCTCCACCTTGTTACAGATTTGAAGCAGAATTTCATTCTCAACACTGCCAGTATACAGGCTATCCAAATTTGCAGAAGTTACTGTTTCATCAAGTTTCATGTTGTCTGAATTTAACTAGTCATTGCTTATCCAAGACCAGGCTATGTGTCTTTACTGAATCCTTCCATAATAGCCTCCAAGTAACCTGGTTTCATCCACTGAAAAAGATATTTCCTCCCCTCATTTTACAGAAGCATAGCTTAGAGATGCTGTAGACTCAGCTCCTGTTACTGAATGACCATGAACACTCAAAGCAGTAAGTACTTTAAAAGCTGGACCAAAGTATGTGTTGTTAACTAGAAGACACAGCTGTACCTCCCCCCTCCTCTTTCCTGCTTTTTCACATACTGTGTGGACACAAGAACTGGGGTGACCAACAAGCAAAGCAGATCAGGGAACAATTAGGTGTGAAATTCATATACTCAGGGGTGTGGAAGGGTTAATTTTTAACCATGGGACAAGAAACTTTACTACTGCTACAGGGAAGAGGGCAGGAATGGTAATTCAGAGACAGGATTTCCCCCTTATGTTGCCTCCAAACACTGACTGAACCACACCCCTGGTGATTAAAAACTAGATAGGATATTCACAGCTTAAACCCACCTATTCTATACACCCCAATAAAAACAAAGTAAAATAGCTAGTCCAGGACTTACTTATCTTACTAGAGACACTGTAAATCAGACAAGGTTATAGTGATATGCTGTGGGTGCTACAAAAATGTCTAGGAAAAGGAGGAATATACTGTGATCTGGGAGAACAATACAGTGCTCCCTACTGATCACTACAGTTCACACAGCTACAATGTAGCCAGTTCTGATGACTAAGGTTTTGGGGGCTAGGTTGGGTTATTTTTATTTAACGGACTGAAAAATTTATTAAACCCTTGTGTTTATCTTGTACAGTGGTAACAAGTTGTTTTACGACCTTGTAGGATAAAAGAGACTGAGCTCTGATGACTCCACTTGTACTTTAGTTGCCCTCTCTGACATCTCACCTAGACCAACACTGGGGCTATGGTGGTGACCTGCACTTTGTGAGAGGGACCAGAATTAAATTTTGTTTCAGTACAATGCAGGAAGTCTGAAAGGGCCATATCATTCAGAAAAAACCAACAATCAAAACCTGGAGTCCTTAAGATACACTGAACTGGCATCCAAATGAGAGCCATGAGGATGGTGAAGGATCTGGGAGGCATGACTTATGAGGAGTGGCTGAGGTCACTTGGATTTATCATCTTGGAGAAGTGGAGGCTGAGGGGTGACCTCACTGGAGTGTACGGCTTCCTCACTAGGGGAGGAGATGGGGCAGGTACTGATCTCTTCATGCCTGTGAGCAATGACAGGACTCGGGGAAACAGCAGGAAGCTGAATCAGGGGAGGTTTAGGTTAGGTAACAAGAAAAGGTTTTTCACCCAGAGGGTGGTTGAGCACTGGAACAAGCTCCCCAGGAAAGTGGTCACAGCACCAAGCCTGCCAGAGTTCAAGAAGGGTTTGGATGATGCTCTCAGGCACATGATGTGATTCTTTGGGAGCCCTGCACAGGGACTCAAGTTGGACTCAAGTGATCCTGATGGGTCCCTTCCAACTCAGCAGTCCATGATTCTATGATTCTGTGATCTCTGACACTGTCTCTCCATCATTCTTTGCTCATAGCTTGAGCAACGAGGACAGTAAAAACAAGCATAAAAAGGTAGATGCATCAGGGCATCTGTTAAAGTACTCTTAAGCAACATCTTCAACCTCAGTTATTGTTATGATTGTATGAATAAACTGAAGCTACTTAATGAGGTATGTGGGTGTGTTCTCCTATCCAGAAAATGATCATGGCATTTGGTAGCTGCTGTTTTTCAAATGCTAACCTCCCAGACTCCACAACATCCTCTTACATTCACCCCTGGAATAAAGTCTTGGCATCTTTGATACACAATTTTACGTTTAACTTTCAAAGATAGCAAAGAGGTATTTTATTCACTAACTTTGTAATAAAACTGCAACTTTGAGGGCAAAATTTAAACTTTTCCCTCATTAAGACAAGGCATGTATTCTACAGACCTTGACATGCTTGAAGATAAACAAATCCTTAAGTATTCGGTTGAACTGGGACTTAACCTGCAGTTCTCTTAGAACTTAGAAGCAGACATACCTTTCCCTGACTCGTTGGTGCATGTCCTTAAGACTATAGTAAAGTCAAAATGTTGGTTTTAAAATCTTAATTGCATCAGCTTTGCTTTCTTAATTTAAGTGATTTTCCCTCTTTTTATTTCCTGCTGTCAACAGCAGGTAAAAATACAGTTACTTTTATAGCCTGTAAAGCTTCACTACAAAACTAGAACATGAAGTTGAAATACACATTAATATTTTCTCATTTAACCATTCATAACTGGCATGAATGCAAGTCACTAAAGAGCCAAAAAGAAGCATTTTCTTTGACAAAACTAAGCATTTCACACTGGAAATTCTAGTAAAGTACTATATCCAAATTAGTCTATTTTGAGCAATTATGAGGAGGACAAAGGTTTCCTCTCAGGAAGAGTTTTTTGGTTGGTGTTTTGATTTTGTTTTGGCTTGGGTTTTTTTTGCAAATGAGATTTAAGGAACACATTTGGCAGCTGAGGGGAGAAAATGCTTGAGTTTTCTGGCATACAAAACCTTCCAGTCTGTATTTTATTTCTTTGTGTTTCGCTGAAAGAAATAGCTTAATTCTCTATAGAGACTTGCTGTTAGAGCACATACTGACCACATGCTTGTAAGATGTAACAGGTTATCTATTAAAAATTATGCAATACCAAATAAACAAATTTAACACCAACAAATTCTTATGGGGCTGTTAGAGTTATAATATTCCTTAAGTTACAGCAATGGACCCTATATAATGGTTTAAATTTTCACCTACCAACATCACTGAATGGTCATCCCATGTTATGGAAAGACAGACTGCTGCCAGCTGAGATTCTTTGTTATTAAAACAGTATTGGTTCACTGGAATAGGTCAGCTCTAGGGAATGATGAAGGCATAAAGAATGAAGAACCCTTTACAGATAAGGCCAAGGAATTAATTTAACACACTCCTAATATCCTTACTGTGCAGTATTTTTAGGGGAGTTTATATACCACACCTTTAATTTCAGCAACTGATTTTCAATTTGTGCTGTTTCCAGTTGCTTTTGCTTCTCTCTCAGCTTTTCCATAGATTGTTCATGCGTATGTTTTAAATTCCTTATTTGTTCTCTTATGTCAGTGTTCTCCAGTGTAACATCCACTAGAGTTTTCTAGGAGAAAGAGGCAAACCACATATTTAAAATCACAAATTATCTGGTGAACTAATACAGTCAAGAGATTATGGAACAGACAGAGCATTTAAAAGTTTCTTGATATGTCAATGAAGCGTGAACAGTTTTGCAAGTTTTAACATTTAAAATTATGGCTTTTGTTGTATTTAGTCTGCTAGGAGGTATTTCCATGAGGAACATGCTCAGTGAAATCAAGTCCTGGAACACTACAAGAAAAAGAAAGAAACGTGGATATATTTCAGTATGAATGTTACTCCAAACAATCTTCCTTTCTTCTCTCCAGGGGTTGTGCTATACATATTAACTGCACCAGACAGAAAAACCGTAACATACAAGAAATCAGGAACATTAAGTTGTTTGGCTCGGATACATGGGAATTTGGAAATTTATAAAACAGAAAATTAATTCCCACTTTCTCTCTTCCCCTGCATTTCACAGGCTTGTAAAATCTCGCAAGTGTTTAGAATCCAAACATGCCATTTGTATTTCTGTTAAGCAGTGAAGGCAGGAAATCAGTCAGGAGATGTACCACTTTTCACAATACAGAACAAGTCACATTTTTACCTTGGGTAATTTCATAGAGACATGAATAGTGGCATTAATTTGCTGATCAGTCTCTCTTTATTATACACTATTTTTAAAAAACATAGGTGTTGGAATTTTTTTCCCTTAGTTTCCTAAATTGCCTGCCTTAGATCTCCAAGACAGTCCTTTATGGGATTGTTTAGTGTTAGAATTGGTATTTGTCATCCAGGTTTATGCTTAAATCCATGTTAGAAAAGGCAGTTGTCAGCTGTGAAACAGCTATTAAAATGTACCTGCAAGTCTATGGATGCTGATGTCAAGGAGCTGTTCATTTCACTAAAGCTATCTAAGGCTGCAGCCTGCACTCGCACATGATTCTCTAAGGATTCTTGATGAGCATTTGTCACCTGAGCAGGGAAAAAAAAAATAAAGTTTTATATAAAATAATGATCAAGTTTATCTATTCTTTCAAAGGGAGCTAGAGAAGAGAAAGATCCCATGGTTAATTTTCACAGTACTAGGATGCTTAAAATATACAGGCCTCAAACCATATTCTTATACCTCAGAAACAAACAAACAAAACTTAGAATCCAAATATGATAAAATAAATTAGGCACAAGTATTTATGTTTATGCTAGTGTGTAATCACTGTAAAACCTGTTCTTTTTAAAAGGACAAGAGGACACTTGGCAGATGGCTATTCAGAAAATGTATATAAACACAGCGGGCAGATTGTAAAAAGCCAGAGTGAAAAGCAGAAGAATGCAAGAAATTAGGAAATCTATAAAGGTTTGGGTGAACTGCAGAACAGCCTTAATTAAGAAGGAACTGATCAGGTACATGAAGAAGAAACATCAAGACTTAAGAATGAAACAATATGAAGCAGGTAGGAGTCAGCAGAGCGCTTTGTTTTGTGCAAATTTGTTATCTTCTGTTATGTACACACACACATGCTTAAAAACTAGAGAGGGGAAAAAAAGGCACTCAGTGGCATCACTTAAGAAGAGATCAAACCCCAGACAGTGTAAATGACTATGAACCATCCAATAATAAAGAGAAAAAAAATGTTACTAATGGAGGCCAGCCCAACTCATGTTCTTAGATGGATCAGATTTGTTTCTTGATAAAAGCATAAGAACACCAGGGGACTGATATGAAGAACAATTAGGGTTTAGTAACAAAGTCACACACAGATTAGGTCAGCATAGGGAGCAGAAGCCAAGTAGTTACTGTTAACCCTCTATGAACATGTGCTCTTGTAAAAACAAACTAACAAACAAAAGCAGAAATGCTTTGGATGGATTAAGAAAGTTACAAGATAACCTGTGTGACAATACATACCATCCAGGGCAGGATTTTGAAAGTACAAACTTCAAATATACTTCAAGAACAAAAAGTAGTCTTGGAAATTGATGGGCAAAAGCATAGTCATTCAAAGCCAAAGCAAGAAGTATATAAAGGATATACCAAAACCCAACTAAACAAATGAGGAAATTATAAATAGGTAGAAAAACCCTTGTGCTTTCTTTCAGGCACTCTAAAGTATTAAAAAAGTGGGGAAGGTGTCTCATAATGTGCCTTTTGTGTCAGAAGCAGTGCTTCATATACTGCTAATGTGCTTTTAGAACTAGAAATTCTGTCACAGCTGGCCAGAAACCCATAATTAAGAGAGATGTTCAGACTCATGCAGCATTTCTACTGGTCTCACAGAAGATCTGGAAGTGCAGAATATTGTCACTGCTTCTCAGTAAGCAGCAGCAGCAAAGATGACAACACTGCATCTGAATCAGCATTTGCCTACATGCATACTGGTGGGGAACTCACCTTGCTGGCACCATGAAGACTATTTAACATAGTTCACAAAAATTCAGCTTTCTCTCCTCCCTCCTCTCAAGTCAGGGTGGTTTTTGGTCCTTTTTGTTTGGGTTGTTGGGTTTTTTTAGTGTGTTTTTTTTTGTTTGGTTTTTGGTGGGGTTTTTTGAGACTAATTGCCACAGAATAGAAGTACCAGTTTAACAGTAAATTCTGATACGTAGTACAGCATGTAGGGAACTGACAGTGTCCAAACGAGGATGGTAGAAGGGCACAAGTCAGGGTCCCTTGAAGTCAAAATACATTTAATTGGCAAAGCTTCATCTGAACGAGGGGTGTGAAAATCAATGTTGAATATAAAATCCACAGCAAGTTTTCAGGGAGATTTTTTGGACCAAAGAACTCAGCAGTTCAATGTGTAGGATACTTCCACAGACTGCAGCAGCTTTTATTGCTAAAGCAGCATGTCAGAAGAAAGAGAGGTCATCGAATGACCATTGAAAGGTTCAATCAAGAACCAACACGTAAGTCATTTTTAGAACTATCATGCATTTTAATACTAAAGAATATTGCTACTTGTACTATAGTGTTAAGACAGTCAGTAATACAGAGCAAAGTCTGTAGAAATGACACCAACAAAGCTGCACATGACTTCTTATGCTTACATGATCTGTTTATTCAATTCATCTAGCAGCTTACTGGTACAAGCATCTCCACTAATTACCAATACACACAGACAGTTCTACCAAGATCATTCTTTTATTTCCAAGAAGCAGGCAATTAGTGATTTCATGTGCAAAAGCACTCCTCTCCTGCTTTAGCTTCCTGGCGGGAAAGATAAATAGAAAAGTATAGATGTCACAAAAAACAATTAACTGGACTGGTTTGAGAAACTACTT
The DNA here is from genome assembly GCF_000747805.2 of Chaetura pelagica. NCBI lineage: Eukaryota > Metazoa > Chordata > Aves > Apodiformes > Apodidae > Chaetura > Chaetura pelagica. The sequence goes on from NW_009952711.1 coordinate 4,972,233, forward strand.
CTGTCCTGCTAAAGCAAAAAAAAAGACACTGGGACTGTTACTTTCATGTGCTTTCCCTGCAAATGAATGTACTTACTTTCAGTTCATTCGTAAGCTGCTGTATTTTTCGTTTCATTTCATCATATTCACCATACATTTTCTTTCTTACTTTTTCCAGAGTTGCTCTCACCTGGTGTCAGAAAAATCAAATGCCTTTATCAAACTTACTGATGATTCTGTTTATATAGGAAATTATTTTTTTTCTATGTCCTTCATTGTTACTTTCAGTAATTTCCATTCTTAATCTATCTTTTCATCAACAGCAATTTACTCTAAGGAACAAGACAAACATTTCAGTCTCAGGACTTGTCTACATAGGGATGATACAAATAAACACCTCTGAGTAATTCTAAACTTCTCTGTACACACTTAGAGACATGTAAAATAATAATTTAAATAATGAATTTCAGTTAAATTATCTGTAACTCATTCTAAAGTGACCACTAAAGGAATTAAAATTAATTTGAGACTATAATGTTTTCTTTCTGAAAAAAAAAATAATCCAAACATGGATTTAACACACTTTCATACTTTTTGCAGTGGTTGATGTTTTCCCTGAGTATCCTTTGAAGGATAAACCCTTTAATTTAGAATTTCTAGGCTCTTAGCTCTAGGCTAAACAATATATTAGCATAAATATATCAATGTAATTTAAAATCCTGAGCAGAGTACTCCATTTTATTTTATCTAAGAACTATGGATGTAAATTATACTTTGCCTTTCTAAGAAAAGGAAAAGAAAAAAAAAAGCATGCTGGAAGCCAGCTTGGGATTACATTGCAATCATGTGCAGAACCAATCTTCTCAAAAGCACACAGTGTAAACCCTAGTTAAATGTTTGCCTACACTCTAACTTCTAGCTACATAATTCAGACACTTTTTTTTCCCCCTCATCTCTTTCACACACAGACTTATTGCACATCATCTAGGGCAGCGAGCTTACCTCTGGATAGGCCTAGGGAGGGAGCACGGTGAAAACATCAGTAGAGTCTCATACAAGACATGATGTTTCTAGCAGCTCCACAGCACACCCTCTCCTTCCCAGAAAGAGGGGCACTGGCCACTAAATCTATGCAAGGAGCAGGTGTGAGCCTAGCCCAGACTACATACTTCCTTTAGGAAGAGAAACAGAGAAGCAAGCTGGCTCCTGCACTTCACCTCAGGAAAGCAGCCCTTGCCCTGTCCCTACCCACACATATGCACAGACACACACCCTTCTGCAAAGTGAAACTGGACTCAGGTACAGAGTAAACTGTCAGCAGTTTTGACATGGACCACCCTTTTTGGTCTATTTATGTCAGCACATACGTGGCACAAGATGAGGACTCTTGTTTAAGAATACTTTTCAAGACAAAACTTATCTGGCAGACCAAAGTTCACAAATCAGCATAGCTGAACACAGCTTCCAGAAGACAGGAGAGCAAGGGCCAGTACATCCCTTCTCATGTCTTTTCCACTTTTTCCTGAAAGGATCAGTACCCTGAATGCACACATAAGACCTGCTGTTTGCCTGGCCTGACATGTCTCTCCATGCCACAAGCTGGCTGTGAACAGAAAAGGGCAGGGAGATGGGTCTTGGTCCAAGGAATCTGCACCAGGTACCAGAATCAGTGCACCCCCGACAGGAAGCTGGCCCTGCCATGCACCAATTCACCCATCCCTGGCACCAGCCCAGCAGGGCAGAGAAACTGCCCAGGCAGGACACCAGCAGCAGAGGCAGCTTGTGTGCCTGACCTGCACTGCAGGAGGGGCAAACCCTACCTGTGAGTGCAGAAACCTGAGGGTGGTGAATGCTGGGAGTTACCAAACTGTGAGTAATAAAAAAGAAGCAAGTGCTGATAGCTAGAGACCAGGCAGATGTTAGGAGCACACATAATTACAGTCTTTTACACTGCTGGCTTGACTCACTTTTCCTCCCTTTTCTATCAACTCAGTTTGCACTTGAATCAGTGGAACATGATAACCATTGACCAATAGCTTCCTGGGTGATGAAGGTGGATGAAAAGAGAAGGTCAAATTATTTGCCCACAACTAATTAGGGGGCTATTGCCAAAGCCTGAGAGCCAAGAACTGACAGGCAAAGAGATGCTGAGTTTGAAGCACAGAAATCAGCAGCATCAGAAATGCTTTTTTTTTTTCTTTCTTTCAGGAGAGCTTCTGCCAATTATGATAGGTGAGCATGCACAGATAAAGTAGTACAAAGTCATCCATATTAGGCTGACTATTTTAGGCTGCCCTAAAATATAGCCAAGTGATTGTACTATGTCACCTAATTTAGGAGTCTTTTCAAAACTGGGGGGCTTGGGGGCAGGGGAAGCAGAGGAACTGAGGAGAGACTTTATCCTCTCAGGTGTCTGCTTACACAGTCTCTTCTGTATGACATTAAAAATTACGAAGGCTTCAGGACAGGAACCTCAAGATCAGTTTGGCAGTTTGCTTGCCCAGTCAGCAAGCATTAACAAGGATCACTTGGCACAGAGGCCTTGAGTCTGGACTACACAGTTCCCAGGTATATAGCATGCTTTTTTACCAACTTCAATACTAACAATGCAAGCTTTTGGCTTCATAGTATATTTCCAGTTCAAATCCAAGTGTTGGGCTAGACAGCAGCCATCCCATACACACTCCCAGCTCTACATGAAAAGGTATTCGAGAAATTTTGAAGCTGAAAGCATAACTCACTTCTTTAATGTAATTCATCTCCTCTTTCAGCTGATCAGCTGACCAGCCATAAACCACCATTTCCCTCTTATGGTTGTTGTCAGTTCGGTGCACAACGCCATACACCATTCCATGAGAGAGCTTCCCTGGAGACATGCCATTTGGTACATGGTAGAGCTCCTGAAAAGTAAAAAAAGAAAAAGTTACTTCTGAAGTACTAGAATAAAAAGAAATCAACAAACAAATACACAGTAACATAGAGCCAGGAGAGACAGCCAAATACAGTGAAAGCACAACAGTACCTAAGAACACTAGTTCCCAAATGTTTTAGGGCCAAACTTTCATGCTTTTGGGAAGACAATAATCAGTTTATAACTGATAGGGATGTCTAATTTCCTCTGGTTTAATGGAAGTGATATAGGTACAGCTAGAGACAACAGATTGGATTTGTGCAAGGAGAGGCAGACACCTGTGAGAGAAAAAGTTATCCTGGCTTATGTAGCAATCATCTGAAATGAGTCAGTCTCCTATTTTTAGGATCCAGCTTTGCAAATATTCAAAGTTAGGTAAGAGTATTTTTTGCCTCCCTTATAAAAGCCACACTGTGGATGTCTTCATCTAAGCTAGTTGTTTAAATTCTTTGTAATCAGAGCTGGATCCTAAAAATAGTGATTTTTTTTCCCTAAATATTAGGTTAGAAAGATACAACCTTAGAAACACAGCTGCTACTGCTTAGCTTTGCACAGTCTGTGAAAGGCTGTGCTGGGGACAAATCAGTTACAGGTAATTTTACTGAATTTCTTTCTCATGCCAGATACACCAGGATATGTGCAAATCTGAGAATACTTACTACATTCACTTTTTAATGTGTTTTGGTTTGTTTTTCAGGAATGACACTGTATGAAAACTCATGAACTTTGAGATTCTTTACTGAACTAAGAGTCTAAGCAGTGTCTAAATACTCTGACACCAAACAGAGGCTGGAAAAGATGAAGCTCAGCGTTTTATATCCATCTGCAGCTGCAACCCAGAGACTCTCCAGTCTTCACAGTGATGGCATCTGGAGTCTAAAGCTGTAGCACTTTTCAGTTTTTAGCAGCCAAACTAACACAACTATGGTGACAGTGTAAGAATAAATACTTCTTTGGGCAAAGGAAAAAGGAACAGGAAAATCCACTTGCATTAAGAAGAATGGGTAAAGATGGACATTTGTTTTATACTGTGTCCCTCCCATGTGGCATTGACAGATTTACTCAACCTTGTAAAACCTACACATTTTCCTTTACTGTATCATTAATAGCTTAACCATTTTGCTGAGGCTCTGGGTGTGTACATGCAGGGCTGGGAGGGAAACAGTCACAGAGCAGACACCTGATAAAGAAATTTTCAGACAAAGAACAACAAAGCTATGAGCCAGCATTTAAAAAGAAAGCCTTAAAACCACTTAATGGAAAAACATTGGGCAACCAGCTCTACCAATACAGGGTATCATTTTGCACTTTGAAAACATTATATGCAAAGCTTTGTATCCGGATCATCAGAAGTTTCATAATTATGTATTACTTGACTTTTTGTTTTGCTGTTTGGATGTCAACCAAAACCAAACACCTGGCACCTGATTTTTTGAGAATACTGAAAAACACAGCTAGATGGGAACATGAATCACAACTTCTTTATGTTTCTTTGCTTCCAGAGTTGTACAGTTTCTTTGATAGTTTCACTGCAGCTCCTCCCCTACATCTGGATAAAGGGATTACATACAAGTTTCCATGTTCCTGATAACCAAATGAATAATCACTTTGATTGTTTAGAGGTTACTAAGGCACCAGACACTGAGTTCATAAATCCATACCCTTTGCCTATGATAATTCATTTTTTATGATGTGAACAGCTGAATACCATCAACTACCAAGATCCTTTGTGCCTCTGAAACATTAGGAGAATTGTTTAGAGTGCTGTTTGCAGAGTTCTGCATGAAAATTATGACCAAGTTCCTTATTTTTAGAATATTATAAACACATTCCTAAGGAATGCTTTGAAGGAGGGTTTTTTCCCCTCTAACAAAGACCTACAAGTTCAGACCAATGGGTCTGCAGCTAGAGAATCACCCTGGGCACTTGAATTTTTCACAGATTAACAGATTTACATTTACATCATAATGGGCAGTACATGTAGGATTAAGTATACACAAAGCCAGACTGGTTGCACATCTTTTGCAACAATGCTAAACTTGCCTGTTGTTTGTATTTGCACAAGCCTCCCAAGATGCCTTTGTCACTTCTGTTTCAGAAGATTAAAAGAATCTCCATCATCTGCTAAGTGTTCCAGTTCTACTACGTGCTATTTAAAATACAAGATATTGCTTTTATCCCCTCCTTATTCCTCCTTTCTCACCACAACCCTCAGGCAAGCACCTGTTAAAATTTCAGTACAGTTCATGCTTGATTTAAAGCTGTGTGAACCAACATATGTCCCATACATACCCAGTCTCAGAAATCAGGTATTATTCTGAGAAGGTCCTTGCCCTTCTCCACCATGATCTGCAGTGCAGCAAATCCATGATGATAACAAAGCAAATACCGCAAAGCTAACAAGAAAAGTACTTGGAGATGGAACGTTTCATTACATTAGTTAACCACTGCTGTTTAAGGTCAAAATATCAGCCAGCTCCAGAGTACAGGGAAGTTCTCACTCCCCACCTGTCCATGCACTTGCTGCAGTGGAACAAGCACAGGTGTTGCCTCAAATAGTGCTCAGGTCCCTTCCAATGTGAGCTGCTGATCCGAGCATAAGCAATGGGTGAATATTTCTTTCTACCTATAGTCTGCAAATGGCAGTCCAAAGTAACAGCAAGAACACATCACATTGATGCACATGAATACCACAGAAGCTTTCAGGAACATCCTTCACCTATGTTGCAGCAATAGTCATGCTGCACTTCGTGTGATCACACAGCATGTACTGAAGAAACGTAGACTGTGTTTACTTTATTAATAAATATTTAAACCAGAAGCCTACACCCCAAGGTTGCAAAAGACTTGATAATTGCCATGCATCCTGTTTATGTCTCTGTCCTGGGAAGTAGCACAAGTGACATGAAACAGGTGAAGCAAAGACACTATAAAAACAAACCCTAAATATGAGTTGTTACCTGTTTGGGTTTTTTTTTTATTGCCCATGGTTTTATTTCATTTATGCAAATGAAGATTTAGATTACTTGATTGAGATATTATTTGTCTCCTAATCTATCTTCATCAGTTCTTAAAATGAAGTCAGATACCCCCATATTTTATACTTTCTCCCTGCCCCAAAACTGGAAGCAGAAGCACAAAGGAGGTATCTTAGTTTGAGGAAAAAGGACACCTAATGTAACAATTAGCACAATTCTGGGTTTAGAACTCATAAAGCCTTAAAATTTTGCTAAGATATGGTCTTCCGTTTACCTACACCATCTAAAAACTCTACTTTTAACCAGAACTATATCAGTTAAGTGAAGCTTTATCTCTTCCTCACCTGCCACATTCCAGAGGTTTCTGAAATACCCAATTAACTTTTGCCAGTTATATTAAGGCAAAAGAACATTCACATAGTTACTTAGGTTACACATTTTCTGTTCTGTAAAATGACAAATTTACAATACTGAGCTGTTCCATGTGCTGTAGGGGAATAGGAAAAAAAACATTAAAAACATAGGTAGCTTTTGTCAGGTAACAGCTCAGTTACTGTGTTTTTATGGGTTTTCTTTCCTATTCCCCTATGGCCCATGAAACTCAGGTTACACTTAGGCATGTTTCATATATAAATAGTATTAAAATAGGGAATATATGCCAAGACGTAGACATGAATTCTCTTAAATTCATGATGCTAAATAAGAAACATCATTTAACATATTCCAACTTAGAAACTCCTTGAAATGTAGAATTTAGCTGCTATCCCAAAAATAGCAGTGTCGGGCATTATACAGTTACATCTAATCAATGAAATCTGTACCCAGAACACCAGTGTTCATACACTGAGAAAATAAGATACAACAAATACAGCAGTCAGTAAAATTCTTTCTGTGGTTTCATTGTAGTGCTGTTTCTAATGAAGGTGTCACTTAATTAGCACACAACAAAAATCAAGCAGTTACTGTTGGAGAGGCTGATAAAGAGTAACATCAGCCACCTGTAGCAAGTGAACCACGTTTGTTATGACACAACTTCTGCTATGCTGATGGGAGTGGGCTGGCAGCAACACATCAGCAGAGAAAGTAGGTACTGTCCTAGATTTAATGTGCACAACAACCCTGTGTTCACTGCACTCATATTCTTTGATCCAGGCCTGACACAAGTTTCTGCTTGATTCTTGATTCTCTCCATCACAAATTCCCCTTCTGGCTTCTTTACAGCCTACTTTTTTGCTGTTTGCTATGCTTCTGAATTCCTGCTTAGGAAGCAAAAAGTTTCACCTCTTGGTTATGATGCATTGAAACCAAGAAAACTAAGAGTTTGAGGATATATAAAACCAAAGTATCAATTACAGTTTAAGACTAAACACTGCTCAAGCTCTGTTGAAAGCCACAAAGACAGGAAAGTGTCACAAATTTCTACAATGTTATCTCCTTTTCATTCTCTTGTCCATGTGTCCAAATGAAAAAGAAAAATCCGTCTACGCTTATCTTCATATTCTGCTCTCAAATGCTTAGCTGCAGCTTCCAATGACACTTCTAAATTTAGCGATGGCAGTGAAGAAAGGGACTGACAGATAAAAATAAGCCCAGTCCCAAACAGGGACAACACAATTCTCTAGTAGCCCTTTATTATGCAAGACAAGGCAGGCTTCAGGACATGCAGATTTTGCATACAATCTGATGAGCACAGTACTCCTTTGTACTTCATGGTGAAGAAAACAGCCTCACACTACTGTCATCCATTGTCTGTCATTAACAGAAGTGATGGAACAAAATCAGGATAGTTTCAGATTCTCTCTACAACAAATGCTAACAAACCAGAGATGTTTAGCAGTAGGCATCAAGCCAGTAAAAAGCAAACTAACCAACCAGCATCTCCCTGTGACTTCACTTCTCATCTGCTTCTTTCAAGGTACCATAACCTAAATACAAATAACCAACCTGACACACTGGAGCACAAGCTCACTCCCCCTTCATTTTTTGAGGTCAACTTCTAACTGTGTACCATCTGCCAACCTTTCACAACAGACAGGGAGAGGCCATCCTAGCACAGAAATGCCTGCAGCAATTCTGTTGCAACAAAACTGCCCAGCTTCATCACTTTGTTTTAACCTCTTCCACTAATTCATTTTTATTTCACGGATGTAGAGCAATAAAAAAGTCAACCTAGAAACTTAATGCACTTGTGCAGTTTTCATGAAATACAGCATACATTTTCTGCTACACTTGAACTACAATGAAAAAGGCCAACAGCTGCTAACACCACCAATGAATAATCAGCTCTGATCTTACAGCAAGCTCCAATACAAGTTATTGGGAGGATCAGCACTAGCAAGAGCTTCTGTGCAGTTCACTAGATGATTTTACATCTGAAACATCTTTTAATGGTACTGAGCCCCAGAAATGTACAGAAAAGTAACAAATAGTCAGTAAGCCACTGCTATGTCACATTAGGGCAACTCAAAATCACCTCCTTCTAGTGAAAGATTTGAAAGAGGAGATCACACCCAGTTGCCATGCCACAGTGTATTTATAGTTTACTGGCATTCCCCCTGACACAGCAAGGTCTCTGCTCTCCTCCCTTACCAGCAGCAGGCAGAAGCAGGGAAGAGTGTCTTTCTCCAGCACCTGGTCCTGCCCAAAGAGCAGCCAGGCTCAGACTGCTTCATCTGCCTCAGTGCTCCACCAAAACTGTACAATCTCCTGCCGTTCATTTCCCTAAGTCACACTAATATATTTGAAATACAAAAAGCATTTTTCATGTTCCCATTTTTTCAATACTTTTTAAGACAGCATAGAACTCTAGATACTAACAAGAGACCTGCTGTTAAACTTGATTCTTGGTGAAGCTGTATTTTTGTTACCTTAAACTGTAAATGTGAGGCAGAAAACAGCAGTTTCCTAATTATTCCTACTTCCAAGAAGGCAGCACAGTTCCCATAGGACTGTGTGAGGATTATCTAACATTTGTAAAACCTGTTATTCTCAAACTGCTTTAAACAATTTCATTAACACTGAGTCAGTTGAACATGGGTGGATCAGCAGAGATACCTGATCACTACTTTTAGGAGAAACCTTTTTTAAATTAAATTTTGCAGTATGACTGGCCAAGAGTCCTGTGTGCACTGCTGGTTACTGTGTAACTAATTCAAATACATAAAGTAATACATTATATAGACAATAAAAATCTACAGGTAATACTTTATTGTCTTGTTTTAGAGATATGAGGAAAACCAGTTCATGATCAGTATTTTTTGTAGCTAATTCTTTACACTATGACTATACTGTCTGTAGGGCTATATTTTAAATTACACAAAGACCATAAAACACAAGTAGATGGAACAATTATTCTGTTTTTTTTAATTGCTATGAAATTGACTAGTTATATCCCATCTAGCTCTGAAGGCTGTATGTGTGCTTTCTAGAAGTCTTTAAATTGAGTAAAGTACTAAACTTTAGGAAACTACTGAAAACAGACAATAACTAAATTACATACAATTTTTTTGTTCTCAACTAAAAAGGACCCATGTCTTAAAACAATCAATCTACAATATAACAGAATGTAAGATGAGCCTAAGCATGTATTTATTACCTTTCATATCCTCTTCTTAATATTCTCTGACCTAAAGTCTACTTGCCTTTACTTGTATTACAGGGGAAATACAAGCTCTCATTAAATATAAGGTCCCACAGAGAAAATAATTCCTCACATAAGAAAGTCCAGAAAAATTGTCCAGGCTCTAATCATTCACACTTCTTTCTTATTGCACAACTCAGCACAGTAAAGTGAGTAAGCCATGAGTCAGTATCTATCCTCCTCAAAAGTAAACTTGCATGTCTCTCAGGGCAATGGGTCCACATGCTTAGGAGAGTCTGAGAGTTTCTGCAATCAGATAAAAAATGACAGAGACTGACAGAGCAAGCGGTGGGGGAAACTACTCTTAAGTGCTACAGTTAAAAACCTCTGTACAAAATGAGTTATTACTATTTAATGATGGCCCAAATTTAGTTTGCACTAAGGCCTCTTTAATCCATTCTGTAAGCAAAATTTATAGATCCTCAAGGACCTATTGCTCTGCCAGAGCAGTGTATAAGAAGCTGACTGTATATAACATTCCACACAAGAAATAGCTAATAAGGCATATTTACCTTGACCATTTTACTTTGCATTTATTTTTATTGCTTTAAAATGTTTGTCTTTCTGAATCATTTTATAGTTACTTTTGCTTCTGAGTACCACTAAGAAATTATTTCAAATAAATCCTATTGTTGTGCTTCCTATTGTCATGTCACTATTCAGATATTGGGTCTGGTAAACTCAGCCAACTACTTGTTTGATTTTGGTTTACTGAACTGTAAATATGGTGAAGCTGTGCAATCTGTCCAGCTTCCCTTTTTAGTCTCCATCCTTGAAACACATTAAACATCATCTATGGCTCTGAAGGAGCTCTGAAAGAACAAGTTCCACAGCAAAGCAGCTGTAATATTTTTTTGTGTGCCTGCTACTTGCTTCTACCAAAAAAATTGCCCTTCTGAAGCCCTCTACACACATCACCTTGAAATCACTTTCATTTCAGAACAATCTTGAATTATTTATTTTATATTTCTTATGAGTATATCACCTGTTACCAAAATTAACCAACACAGCAAGACATCTAAGTCCCAGGCAAGCCAGCTCCCATACACATGAAGGCTCAACTCTTGCACACTGTTAAGCCTAAGTGAATAATAAAACCCTCTTTGGGTGAGGATCAAGATCTTGCCTACTGCAATACACAAATATTAAACAATCGAGTCTTAAAGGTTCAGAAATCACCTACAATCTCTGTGCTTTTCCTCTACTACTGTGCTATTTTACATGCAGTTTTGCTATCCCCAACTCCCAGGACTCAGGCTCAAAGCTCACAGCTAACTTGTTCAAAAACTTCCAAAAACAACTGGGCTTCGAACTCACAAAACAACTCATATCACCTTCTGTGGATGCCAATATATACTCCTTGTTTATACAGATTTTAACTTTGATTCTTAAAACTTACGTTTTTCTTTCTTTCAGGTTCCTTTGCTCCCTGATCAGGTTGCGAGATTTCATCAGGTGGCACTGTTAAACGTAACCTACAGACATTCATCTGAAAGAAAAGAAAGGTTTGCTTTTAGATAAGCATTACAAAAAATATTCTAGTAACTTGCTTTACAGGATGAATTGTACTGACATTCAAGTTTTAATTTACTATTTTCTACCTTCTACCACATAGGTGACAAAAGATTGTTTTTTAAAGGTTGGAGGGGTTTTTAGCTGGCAAGAAATAATTCAAGGCATCCCCATAATGACATACCTGAAATAGCAAAAATCCATTTCAATCAACAACACATTCTTATGTACTCATAAATGACATTGGGAGCTGAGATAACAGAACAATGAACATAATTTTCTAGTTCTTAGTTTTGTTTGCAAATTTGGCATACTTTTCATCTTCAAAAGGGATTATTTAGGAACACAAAGTGTATTCTGGAGTTAACGCCTCTTTTCAGTATGTATCTAAGCATTTGATGGAAGGATACTTCTGTACTGCAATTCCACTGAATGTGAATAGGGGTATTTTTGAAATCTGATACAAGTTATTTGTAAAAACTAAACTTCAAAATGCTTCAGAGAAAATTTAAAGGGAATTGTTTCCTATCTGATTTCAGAAAAGCCATTATCTTGCTGAGGAATCAGGCCAATAACTTTCTATCCCCAGACGCAGTTTGTTTTGCTTTTGGCTGAAAGACCTTTGGTGTAATGATATTTTTAAAGCCACATATTTCATACAAGAAACCCGGTTAAAATGTTCAGTTTTAGTCCTATTCATGAGACATTTTTGTTGAAAACAACTGTAAGTCCTAAACAGAACACAGAAAATAATGAAATGGTAAATTTGCCTGTCAACATTTAAAGCTGCATACCCTCCTGTGAAATCCCAGCTGTTAGTTGACAACAACTAGGGCTCCTACAGCTCCTTCTCAAAATGTCTCAAGTATCTCTTTCATGATCACTGTGGGCCATCCACACTGTTCTTCTATAGTCTAGCATCTCATCTGATCTAGATCTCTCCATTTTCTCCAAAATACTTACCTCCAGTCATGCTGAATGTGTACCTTGGCTCTGAAACACACCTTTTCATTGCACTTGCCCAAGCTTACAGCTCATGTCTTAGTCATGACAGCACTTCCATTTGCCTTGAAAATGCCTACCATGTTGTGCTCACAGGCACTCAGAGCCCAGCATCAAAGTCCTTTTCATAGACTCTACATTCTACTATTCTATGATTCACTTCTTCCAACTCTTGCATTAAGAAAGCTAACTAGACTTCACTTTCAAGACTCTTTACAACATAACCTCCTCAGAATACCATTATTCAGGATCATGACAAGGATTCCCTTTTTCCCTGTTTCCAAATAATTGACCTTTTCCAACTTGTCAAACAAGCTTTAACTTTTTCTTCTTCCCAAGCAAGAACAATTGGAAGAACAATGTGCAAACACCTGCAGCCACTTCACTATTTTTCTTCCAGCCTTTCTTTAAATCTGTTGAGACAACAAATCAACTGTGTTTAGGCTACAGGTATGCTGTCAACTATATTAGAAATACTGCTTTATACTGCCTTCCATCTTCCTCTCTCAGTTTGGTCTTTCAGGTCTGCAAGGCCTTCTACCAATAAGGAACTGTGTCTTCAGATACAGATAAAGTTCCTATAAAATACGTGAGTCCTGTCTATACTATAAAGAAGAAAAAGAAAAGAAAAAAAAAATCATCTGTAGTAAGATCAAGTTAAAAGATCTTAGTTAAAAGCAGGTTATGCTTTCATATTTGCTAAAGAATCCTGAAACAATAAAATTATATTTCAATTATGCATATGTTTTTGACACTGATTGACTGCTATGTTTGCTCTTCTGAGAACAGAGCTTCCCCATATACTGCAGAAGCTGGAGATGCTTCCTGCTTGCAAGTTAATTATCAAGATATGTTAATAATAAACTCCTCAGTTTCAGACCTCATTGATACATAAGGTAATTAATACCACCTTTTCTCACCTATTTAATTTCCATTTCCTCCTGCTTTTTCTTCCCATTAGCTTAGATAGGCTCTTTCCTCTTACAATATGCCTGCTTACAACAAGAAGAGAGACAAGAGTCTGGCATTCCTCCATGTAGGCAAACAAAGACCAGACCCATAAATAGGAAATAGAACTGAATTTCTGCTGTGCAGGAAGTGATAGATGAAGCCAACTTTTTCTTACAGTGATTTCAAATGAAGAAAAACTGGACTAAAAGGAATGAAAGGAGAAAACATGAAAAATACCTTAAATAAACAGAAATATATAATGACTCTCAACTCAAAGTTAGGAGAAATGGAGCTGTGTATCACTGTCTGAAGCTGGCAAATGGCTTGGCTGTTAGTCAGTATGGGACTAATTATATCCAACATACTTACAGATTCACAGTGCAGTGATTGTAAAGAAGTAATTATCCCTGTACCTGTATACCAGTTAGTGAATCATGTCTGCCTGTCACATTAGAGCAGTTGATACTACAGGGTTACTGTGAAGGAAATCACAGAAGCCCAGTACAGATTGGCAGTCAAATTGTAACAACTACATTGGAAATCTAAATTAATAACAGTAATTTTTAAAGACTAAAACCACTGTACAATCAAAAGGTTGTTAACATTCAAACTCTTATTCCTACCCTTTTCACATTGGCTTCTCAATTAAGCCCCTGAATCGTTTCCCCCTACACTTCCTCATTTCCATGCTAGCTCCTTACTTTTAACATACCTCAAATCAGTGTCACATTTTGGTAAGTATTTCTTACAAAAAATGTTAATTCCCTACTTCACAGCCTGTGGCATACAGATGCCAAACGGAGGGTAGCACTGGCAATCATCTAAGGATTCCAGCCTTGAAGTCAGGCCTACTGAGGCTTGTACAGCAGTGGCAGAGTACCACCCAATTCCTCACTAGGACAAACTTACACAGGCTGTACTCTTGCTATTGTTTACAACAATAGCACTTCCTCAGTATCCCTGGGGAACAACAGCAAACTTATAAAGTGGCCTTTCATTCCTG
>NW_009952711.1:4986260-4988938 GCF_000747805.2 Chaetura pelagica
CCTGCTTCTCCTGGGCCATAGATAATGCACTCTACTTAAAGACAGAACTACAGACCAATCTGTTAAAATTCAAGAACACTATAGAGATTGGAAGTGAATGAGCAGGCTTGCATGGAAATCACAGCAAGCCCCCCTCCAACAGCAAAATACTGCTGCAGTGATGCCTTAAAATGGAAATGAAATTGTAACAGGAAGAGCCTTCACTCAGTGCCAAACAGCGGCAGAATAATGTGCAACTCAGGATGAAGGAGTAATTTCCAAAACCAGATTGGGTTATGCAGTGAGAAAGTGGCAAGGAGAATGAAAGAGAACTGCCCTAGCACGGAAAAGGCTGTGATTCAATTTCCTTCAGCTGCTGACTGCCAGCAAGAACAAGTGAGGAAAAACAGGGACAGACTTGACTTCCACACTACCTTTATGTCATCAACATTGTAACTTTGTGAGCATAACTTTCCAAAAGAAATACTGAAGAAGAACCATAAGGTATCGGCTTTTCTAAGACTATCAGATTTGGTTTGATTTGCAGCATCTGTAGCTTTGAGCAGTCAACAATGTAAGTAATCCTAATTGTGTCAACATTTTCTGTTTGCTCCTGGTTTTTTGACACCAACAACCCACAAGCAGTATTTCCAAAGCTCATCTGACATAATTTGTGAAACAAATACGCAGACAGAAAAACAGACTGCCAGGTCCAGCACAGCCACAGACTGCCAAAGTTTGCTGACTACAACAGAAATTGTACAGGTGAAGATAAGCTCTTTTACCAAATTTCTAAGAGTCCAGTGGGACAGCAGAGATGACAGCTGCTGCAATATAGTAGTTATGAAAAAAGCCAATCTAGTTTAGTAAAAAGTGTTAAGAATTCATGGCCTAGATCCACAATCTACATTAATGTTTACCATCCTACTCGAATCACTAGGGTGCAACTTAAAAGAAATACAGATGACAGATTCAGAAATGCTCTTCAGCCTCTTCTTCCTCCCTTCTAAAACAGAAAGCACCCAAAAAGGCATTGATCATAATTAACCAAGTACTGAAATAATTAAAGATCTAGTATAAAAATAATGAACAATGTTTCTATAGAATAACTGAAGTTACCAGTATGGTAATAGAAATACACAAGCTGTTCTACCTAACAACCAGTCCTATCCTAGGATATTCACATTCCCCCCACAGGGAAGATGTGGTTTAATATTGATCTAGCTTCAAACTAGCTTTAGAGTTAACATCACTAGAATTTAATATTGTTGATCTTTCTAATATTTGATAGTAAAATGGCTTGGTCATAACATGTTTGTTGAGGAACTATCTGATAACCTACCAGCTCAGCAGTAGGTTAGCACTTCCTTTACCCAATATTTTAGACTTTTGAAGGTGAAAGCAGAAAAGAAGTGAGTGTTTAATTTTGGTCAGTCCCAAAAGCTAAGAAAAAAGTACTTTCTTTGGGAATTTATCTGTTGATTAGCCTGCTCCATTTATGAAAGCTCTGCTATGAGACTCCCACACAATTAAAGGGCACTTTTCCTGTGACCACAGGCACACAGGAATGTGACACAGATCTTTCATTTATTCAGCAGTTATTCTAACTGTCTTCCTTCCCCCTTTTGACAACTCATGGTAAGGGAGTCACATTTCACTTTAAAAAAGAAACAGCAACTTCCCAGTGGGTTTTATTTGCAAATTAGGTTTTTAGCAGTTTCCTTAAGTGAATGTATCAATACACAGTTAATTTTACATGGCCACAAAAACTCTCTTAGCTTTAACTTACTTTAGAAATACTAAAAGAGAAAAACACGGAAGGAACCTACCTATGGTTTCTGAGACATTTTCATTTTTCCACATATATGAACAATTTAATTTTTATGAAGGCCAGGGATGCTTTCTGTGGAAGAGCCTGACATCACATAACACACAGCAATATTATCTTCTCCACTGCTTGAATTATGAACTCATATTTTTGGAGTGTCAAAACAATCACTAAGTAATTCAAGAAGCATTATGATCCCACAATTGTCTTTCTTTGTAAGGACAAGCTTATCACTTATTTTGATTTCTTTCTTCACATGTGGAATGTGTACTCACAATGACAGCAGTGTGGTTACAGCAGCAAAAAGGGCTATTTAAAGCAGAGTGAGTGAAGAGACATTCCTGTCATATCTGCCAGAGTTTTAACAACTTTTCAGAAGCATTTCTCAACGGATGATTATTTAATATATAAAAGTTACAAAAGAATATAAAATAATACCCCGGTAAATAATAATTCGATATTGAGGAACTAATAATAAACTATTTGCATCTAAACCACTACAGCAAGCTTCCTCGTGCCAGATAACGCCTGGATAGGCAAGTTCTCAGTTGTAAATACCGAGACACATTTCAAAGGGGGCCGGGGGGGTCTCCAACACAAGCACAACTCCCTTGCAGACTCACAGAACAGCCAGGGACCCGCACTAACTAAAGCGCTGCAGGACGCCCCAAAAGCTCATTTCCCAGCACCTACTAACGCGCAAAAAGATGCTCTCACACCCCGCAAGCTTCACCCGAAACACCGAAAATCAGCAAGAAAACAGAAGATAAAGAGCGCTCCGCAGGTGAACGATACCTAAGAGGGGTCAAACCGCTGCTCTGCCCCACGACATCGCCGGCGGGACCTCCCGGCCCCCCCACTCCCCCCCACC
>NW_009952711.1:4989163-4996311 GCF_000747805.2 Chaetura pelagica
CCCGGGGCCAGGGAAGTGCCCGGTTTCCTCGCGGGGGGTGAAACCGCGCTGGGGCGCTGTGGGACGACCCCCCCGAGCAAGGCGTCCTTGGGACGCTGAGGTCCCATTGCAAGGTGGCATTGCCTCTACTCCCGGGAATTTGGGGTGTTGGGGGTACAGCGTGGAGAGAGGGCTTTGAAAGGAGACGCAGACGGGTCTGTGTGCCACCTCGCCGGCAGCGGGAAATGGGGGTTAGGGCTCGCAGTCCCGGTTCTCCAGTACCTGCTCGCGAGTGCTCTAAGCAGAGAGTGACATGAGGAAGCTGGACACTGTCCACCCCTTCTTCCCACAGCTGCAATTCGTGAGCCACCCAGGCTGTCAGGAAGCCGTGCTCTGGGAATGGGTGCCAGACTGATGGGGAAGCATGGAGCCCTCAGCCAGCCTTGGGTGACAGACACAAAGCCAGTGCACCTCAGAGCACGAGTTGACAGCCTAAGCCTTGGTGCCAAAGGTCCATCAAGGAGGTAACTGGTGCACTGGAGATAGCTGGCCCTGAGCCAGAGTGCAGGTGTGGACTTCAGCATTTTAGATGCTCAGCTCTTCCGGGATCTGGGCTAAGGGAACAGGGAAACCCTACACCCCTGCTCCCAGCCCTGGGTGCACACACACCATCTGCAGCCCCGTGCGGCTGCCACGAGCACGATGTTCCTTGAGCCAAAGGAGTTTCAACCAAAGGAGATATTTTGTTTGAAAGAAATTGCAAAACAAATACCTGTAACAGTTTTTAAAAAATAGATTATCCTCTGTCTCCATTTATTTACCTCGACAAAATTAAGACCACAAGAAAAGACGGTGATGGCTACGCAATGTCCTTACCCATTGAGATGTCAGTGATCATGCTGCTATGGCTATATGCTGGTTCCTGATTTGGAGAATGCTGGAGAGGGAAGTAATTTGCATTGGAAAAAAAGGAAACTGCATTGAACTATGGGTGCCTCACCTTCAGTGTGTGATGCATCTGTTCTCTTCTGCCTCTCAGTTCCCCGTCCCCAGGGCACAATATGAACTATCAACATGACAAGGATCTAAGGAAAAGAGGAAGAAAGTATTGCCCAGGCCAAGAGGAATGAATGAAGGGTCTGCATTTAGCATTCAGCATCTTGTGCTTTCCCAGCTACTCTTCTCCAACTGAAGAAGGTAATGTAGCCCAAGGTAAACAAGACAGAAAAACCACTTGTATCTGGAATTCTCCCAACTCAGGATCTGCTCTATGTTACATGATTTCTTTCATGCAGAGGTGTCTTGGGCCTACAAACAATAGTATTTCCGTATGAATCATCTACTGTCACATTACTAGGTGTAATGCTGCTTTCAGAGTTGGTTTGCAGGTGCAAAGTATTATCCTCAGCTACCTCAACACATTCCTTCTCAAGTACCTCACCTACCTGCTGGGCTGTCCCTTAGCTGTGGTTATTACTTGTTGCTGGTTATTCTGGTGAGCAGAAATGTCTCAATTCTGGTTCTGTTAGCAGCCAGCTGGTTGCCTTTGTGGTTTCAGCTAGGAAGGAGTATATATATACTTGTGAGGTTCTCCTGGTTAGAGAGAAGTTGTGCCTTCTGGGCTTCATTTGCTTCTGGGAAAAGGTATGTACACAGGGCTGTTTCATCACCGCAAGGCACAAACAGGAGAACTGCTTTTCTAAGAACAGGCACAGAGACTAAACTTGTGCCACGCTCTAGGAAAGGACCTCTCTTCCTACACACCATAGCACGAGAGAGTTAGGCACAACAATCAGATCTCTGGGAAATTTTGCAAGGTCTCTATCAACCTTGAGAATTTTTATAACCTTGATGAAAGTCTCATTGGTGCAGATGAGGAAAAGACTTGTCTATGGATAATACAAAAGACAGAAAATACAGATACAGTTTTCTCAGTTTTGTCTACATTACTGGCAGTTCTCCCCATTTCCTGGAAACAGCAGCAAGCCATATCTACCTGACTTCCCAATATCTGAACAGGAGCATCTTCTACTTTTGGGCACATCTTCAAACTATATCCTCCAAGAAACAACAACCTGTATGCATGGTTAGTAGTCTGACTATTATTATTTTTTGATACTTTATGAATCATCTCCTTCCCTTCCTCCCAGTCAGTAAGCTGCACAAGTGTAAGTGAGGAAGCTAATTTGTTTTTCTGCCTTGCTAGCTGGCCATCTATCCCATGCACCCACCTGCAGTCTCTTCAGCCCTTGGTAGGCTGTATGCTCCTATGTGCATAGTAAACATTTGAAAAGACCTTAAAATGTCTAAGCTCTGCCAAGGTTGAGATAAACATGTAGAAGTGAGACTAAAAAAAACCCAACAAAAATCAACAAATAACTCACTTTCCATGAAAGCAACATTTGGAATAACTTTCTCTCCATCCCCAAAGCTCTGATACACTACAGGGAGTACGGAGCCAGCCTCTAGTATTGCATGAACACCTGGTACCCCCAGGTAGGATAAAGGAAGCTCAAGAGAAGATGGTGCAGCAATATAAGTACATAGAAGGGCTGAAAAAAGCTTAGTTATAGAAATCTTTTTGGGTGAAGACAGGATAAACAGATTTGGGTTCTTCAGATTGGACAAACAACAGTGGTGGGGAATGGGCAAGAGAGCTGTAGAAGATCATGACTGGTATGCAGAAGTGAATGGGGAATGACTATTCAATAATTCCTACCCTTGGGAGCAATGGATTTGAAGTAGACCAGCCACCATATTTATATGTGAAATTAAATTATGGCAGAAGATACTCTGATTATGAAAAGTATGAATATTCTCAAAAAGCAGCTGGATAAACTAATGGAAGACAAGCTATGAGAGCTATAAAACATGGAAATGCATCTCCAACTACTGACTCAGGAGGTCCTTGGATTGTGGGTCTGCTTTCTTGATAGCCCGTGACAGGACCTCTGCCCACTATCTTTTCAGCCTCAAAATTAGACTCCCCACCAACAGCCATAAAGGTGACAGGCTTCTAGCAAGCAACAGTTCTCTGCTGCTCTGAAAGGATCTCTCTCTGCCCTTACCTAGAGCAAGCTCTGCACATATTTCTGGCTACAGCTGATTATTCCACATTTGCCATTCTCTTCCACCCCCAATGGAGACTTAAGCCAAGTGACACTCCACAGAGTCACTCCCTTTTTCATTCCTTGAGTGATCAAGGAGAAACATCTGCTTGGTTTCAGCTTGTCCCCATTTGCCAGGACCCATAGCCTTACCTCCCTGGTTCTGATACAATCTGAAGTAGATTTGCCACAGTTTACAGCTCTTTTTCCCTGCAAGGGTCATAGGACGTTGTGAGCATTTAAATCATGCTGCCTGTGCACTGAATATAGCACTAGCTTCCAGAAATAAGATGAGAGAATGGAAAGTAAATCACTACTAGGGAATTAGTTTGACTAACGCAACAGTGTTCTACTGATTTTTACAGTGGGACAGACTACACAACAGGTATAGTCATACAGACAGCTCATAGACAATATCCAATGTGGTGGCATAACATAATCTGACCAGGATGCTGAGCTTTCTGTTCCAAACTTGTCAGTGCTCTGTCAATGCAATAATCCAAAGGCACAGCAGGTTAATTACAAGATTACTATAGTATGAATATTTGGAGCAATAGCTGTTGTGAAACAGCTAATATAATTAAATGAGAACAGCAAGAAATTTAAAGTTTAGACACCTTTTTAATTTTTTTGCGGACTAACTTGTTCCCCACCACCAGCATTATTAAAATGTTTTGTTTTTTGTTGTTTTTTTTCCTCAGGAGGTCCAAAGATCATTATGCTATGGGAAAACTGAAACAGGATAACACAGAATCAGCAGGCCTTTATACGAAAAGCCCTTCATCACAAGATGGGCAAGAAAACATACAATACATGGCGTAGAAAGCAGATCTGTCCTCACATAACAGCAGGTCATAAAAAAATTCCTGCAGGAGTGGCTAGCCTGGTCTTACCTTAACAAATTGCCTGAATGAGGGCACGATAAAAGGCTGATTATTTTTCTTTCATCAAAATCTCCTCTCTGTTTTCAGACTAGCTGCTGGCAGAGTCCAGAGGAAGAAGAAAAGTTCCAATAATACTTGATCAACTGGAATATTAGTCCTGTGGGATTTGGGAATAATTGTAGAGTTACAAATTGAACAAGAACTCACACCTGTGGTCATTAAGGTTATAAAGTCCCATTTGTATTGCAACAAAAATGAGGTATTATAATTAACTTCTAATAGCCTTCACTTTCCAGAGGGATTAAAATCTATTCTGCCTTCATCATCCCCAAGGCATAAAACCCATTTACAGCAGAGACTGTCAAATGGACAGACGCATGTAAAAGATTTCAGAACCAGACTCAGTATGACCTGTGGGTTTGATCACCTATTTTTCCTCAGACTGTTTCTTTTTTCTGCTAGCTTCCAACCTTGTGTTCTAGAGACACACAGTTAGCTCAGCATCACGTCGCTCTCAAGCTTTCTTTTTTGGGAATTACAGCTAGCACAAAAATTTTAGCCTGCTAAACAATCATAAAGCAGCTTGTTGGGAGATATGTATCAAAAACTGACTGCCCAAACTCCACAGTCATATGGCTCTTTATATACAGTATACAAAGCAAAATATACTATTGTACAGTTCTTGTCTTGAGCAATAGTTCATCTTTCACTGGCAAATACATCTCTGCGGCATTTGGAGCTACTGTGGTTTATAGTTACCCTTTTGAAGCAACATAGCACATAGAGCTGAATGTCCAGCTTGGTTTAGCTACCTGCGTCACACCACTTCTCAAATCCATGGTTATAACTGGTTTTTGTCACTTAACACCCTTGGTACATGTCTAATACAGGATTACTACAGAAACTTAGAGCCTCCCTTGCTGATCTCACATATACAAATCTGTAATTCAGAATTCCCACACCAGGAGTTTGAAATGCAAAGTAAAAATTTTATTTTGCGACACCCTTGGTACCCATTTTATGGTATTATTTCAGTTATGGTTAAATTAATTAAAAAAAGAAATTCCTGGAGATACCTGCTGTAACAGCTTGATTCTATCTTTACTGATAATGCAGAGTTGCAGACTATAATTACAACTTCATTTAATGTTTAGGCTTAAAATTGTCCTACTTTCTACCTAAAGTCCATCTTCCAGTTAATGTTCTTGAAGTACTTTTTGACTATGTATCAATAAAGTCACAAAATGCTAGATAGATTAATAAATAATAAAAGGCAATGTGCACTATCATATTCTCTGGAAAAGACAGAAAGGACAAAGATAATGGCTTAGTCACTCAAAGGTGTATCTGGGCAAGAACACAGAGCAAGTCCATCAAAGCGAGTCAGGTAATGGTAATATAGCAACAGGATTATACCAGGTACCTTTATGCATATATATGCATGACAGTGCATTTCACAGAGTTTGTTCACTGTGCAGTTAGAAAAATGAGGATTGGATCTGGTAGCTATGATTTGCAGGTCAGGCTTTTAAGAAGCAATTTATAGTGAAATAAAAATTAATGATAAGATTTTAAAGAAGGCTGAAAAGCCTTAGAAAGGCACGTTTTTCAGGAAAAAGATATTTTTGGCATTATTTGGAAGGGCTTTTGACTGAGCTATCTCTAAAAGTCGTAATATTGACACAGCTATAGTCATGGCTTAAATTTTACTAAAGAAAACCCAAAAGCTTGGAATTAACTAAAATCAATGGAAAGATATGAAATATATCAAGACAAATATAGGACAGTTTAATTTATCATGAATATGTAGCTGCATATGAATTAAAAAATAACACAGTCATTTTTCAATCACAAATTCTTAGGGATATAGATGGCCTTCAGATTTTGCTGAAGTATATAGGGCACCAATCCAGTTCTGATTCAGCAGAAAAAGTACCACCCCTTGGACTCATCTTCACCATTTCCTCTTTCGTGTAGGTCTCCCATTCAGTTAACAACTGGGGCACAGCCCATGGCAATGTGGCCCATGACACACGTGCAATGCTAGAAGCCTGTCATTCATTCTTCAGCAAGTTTTGGTTTAGTCAGTCCACACAAGCAGGATAGTTCAGCATAAATGTGATGTAAAAATAATGCAGCACAGGAGAAGCAGCATTGTTTACATAGGGGTGTGACTTGGCCAGGTCACATAATTGAACTGGTTAAGGTAGAGAGCAGAGTAGCAAACAGGCACACCCCAACATTAGCACCACAGTTATATTGTTAGGGAGCTGCATTTACAATCATGTTCCACTCCCTTTAGATAATATCAACAGATAGATCTCTTCTAAAAGACTGATCTAAGTACTGTCATTGTGGCACATAGAGGTAGAAATAAATTGTGGACTTCAAGTTAATCTGTAAGTGTAAGGAATGGATATATTTCAGGGAGCGGGAGCATTAAGGACAGGAATTTGACTGACTTTTAGCTTACCAAGGGGAAGATGAAACACATTTCACCTTAATTTCTCCACAGGAAAGGAAACATAGAGCATGAAGAAAGGGAAACTATATTCTGCTTTGGCTCTTTTGATAGAAGGCCAGAAGAGTAAGTGGTGGACTTCAGCTCTGCTTCAGGGCAGAGGATGATGAAACATTTTTCTAATCAACAAAGCAATTAGACATTTGTCTAGAACATCTGCACAGATGCTACAGAAGTTCTTGTTCGTCTGGCTTCCTCCTTGTTTTAGACCTGGGCCTCCATGTTCATGATCTCAGAATGATACACATGGGAATTCAGCAGTTCTTAATGACTCTCCCAGTCTGCTCACACACAGAGCTAGGACAGGAAGCTGTGTGCAGAATTTGTGAAGTACAAGTGGAAGATCTGATTCTATTATTTATTTTCTTTCTCCATTCTGAAGAGAAGTTTATTAGAAGTCATATAAAAAGCAAGTAAGGTGTAAGGGGATGTATTTTAACCATAAAATATCAGGTCATAGCGACTCTTGTTATCAGGGCATTTTAATCAGGAAAACTTTGGTTCCTCCAGCTCCAAAAAATATTCTGCATATACAGTATATGGAAATGTTCTAATCCTGTCACCAAGAATTGTCTTATTTTTTTCTGTGCATGAGTCATTACAATATTAAAAGAAGAAGTAAAAATCAATACAGAAGATATTGTTGGGCCTAATTGA
>NW_009952711.1:4996458-5015863 GCF_000747805.2 Chaetura pelagica
ATTAGGAGGAAGTGTAGGGAAGATTACACAGTTAAGGGTACTTACTAATAGCTCAGCTACAATGACTAAATATAATTTAGGGAAATGCCCCTCTAATGACAGACCCAGTCCTAGGAAGGAAGTGGATTCAACACACCTAACCACTCATGTCTGGTCACACACAGTGCCTGTGAGGATGGCCTCTCCCCAGATTTCTAGTGTGTCATCCTTCAGGCCACTTCAGCCCAGAAGGAGGAGTATGTTTTTCCTTCACCTGCATAAGATGCATCATCCAGTCAGCAAGAATGCAGGTGAGAGTAGCACGGTTCTGGGTCCTGACCACAGAACAAGAGATTTGTACTACTTCAGGACAGCATTTTCAAGAAATACTAGACTTATATATAGGTCAAACTGTTACCAGTGATTTGGACCAGTAGAACAGGATTTCCTGATATTCTGCCTGTTGATGATAATGTGAAATCTAAATAAACCCATGGCTTTTGAGTGACAAAGGCTGGTCTTCAAAAGTAAATAAACCAGTTTGCAAGACCACTCATAGTTCAGAAATTAAAATTTCTACTATGAAATTAAATTGTTTTTGTAACAGAATTATTCCCATCAGGTTTCTCTCTCTCCAGAGAAAACCACAGCAAAAAGTAGTGAGTACTTATTACTTGAAAGACCCACTCATTTCTTTTGGGTTTTGACTTATTCCATAAATTTACTCCAATCAGGAGAGTTTGGATGGCAGAAGTCTCCACAAAATTCTGTTTTCCCTGCATTTCAGAATATGCCTAAAATACACTCTTTCTAATATAACTACTTGAATCCAAGGGAAATGCAGAAAAAAAAAAGCATAATATAGCCATGCACAGTGGCTACATTACAAAAAACTCTTGGCAGCCTCAGAGGAAGGCTGGTACTCTTTCATATCACTCAACTCCAGTTTATCTTACTCTTTCTATTCAGATGCTGGCACTGACTCTGGTACTTGTGACATGCCTTCGTAAAATTATTTCAAACAATGTATGTTAATGAAGTCTTTACTTGCCCAAAAATTTAAAAAAAAATATTTAATTTTGTAGATATAGATTTCTAAAAGATGCCACCAACATTAACTTGAACATTGAATGTCCTTGAACAATTAACTGCTCTTCT
Organism: Chaetura pelagica; assembly: GCF_000747805.2. NCBI lineage: Eukaryota > Metazoa > Chordata > Aves > Apodiformes > Apodidae > Chaetura > Chaetura pelagica. The sequence continues at coordinate 4,997,596 of NW_009952711.1, forward strand.
TCCCTATGCTTAGGCATTTTGCTGCATTTCTGTGCTATCCAGATTACTTCTTCAAGAAGTTTATTTATGATAGGCTAATAGAGCACTATTCCCACCTCTGGAAATCTTTTGAGAGGAGTTTCCTGAAAGCTTGAAAAGCTACCAGAGTGGCTGGCCTGAGTAATACATGGGAGTCCATTAAAGCCTCCTTGAGTTGGCCTAATAGGCACACATCCCATAGCTTGCTTGGGCAGCACCTCATCTTCCCCTGGCAGAGGGACAGATACAACATCTCTCAAGAGGTGGATTGAAATTCTTCCCTGTTGCAGGTTTGGTTTTTTGCACAAGTATTTCAGCATGGAAAGCAAACACTACAGGGCTGCTGTATTTATTCCAAAATGCTGCTACTACAAGGGGTGTTCTTTCCCCATTACCTTTGTCTCAGTATAGCTCAAAAGGCTTTTTTAAAATGCACACACAGTGTCACATGCACAACAGTTGATCAACAATGTCTTTTAGTTAGTACAATTTAATCTTACTGATTTTTAGAGCTGCAGTGTTCTAATGTAAGCAGAGAAAGCAGGTAAGAGGGATATAGATAGCAATGAATGCTTAGAAAAGACCTGTCTAGAACACCTATTCTCCCTGCTGCAAAACAAGAACAGAAAGACAAAAAGACAAAAAAAAAAAAGAAAAAAAGAAAAAAAAAATCACTACAAGGCAATTGCCCTACTTCTGCCCTCATTTTTACTGGGATGTGTCTGATAATAACTGAGCAGCAAACGGAGGTGCTCTGGATATTAATGTGGGTTAATAGCATGAAAGTAGTACAAAGGACAGCTCTGACTGCTTTTTAAAATTAACCTGGAGATCCATTGCTGCCGCAGGTCGTTGAACAAAGAAGTTACTAGCATTAATAGAAGAGATACAGGTACATGTGCAGGATCAGGTTTGGGTCAGACAAAAGGGTAAACTAGCTAGCATGAAATCAGCAAGGGCTATCATCAGGTTTCCCCATGGCTAGCAATGATCAGAGAGAGAATGACAGTAGTCTCCTGTGAACACAACTGACATGGGGGGAAGGAAAAAGGAGGGGATTTGCCTTCCTGTGGGGCCCTGGGAACTGACCACTGTTGAAAACAGGATACTAGACCATCACTCTGCCCCTGGAAATATCTATATTCCTACCTTTTAAATAAATATTTACCAAATTATTAATACAGTAGCACAAAGCCCAGTGCTCCTCCCTCTGAAATCAATAGCAAAATTCCCAGTAATTTCTACAGATGTTGTGCAGAGGCTATAGTATATGAATATATTAAGAGCATGCATCGGTTATCTTGAAAACATCTAATGGTCATTCATTTTCTAGCTCATTTTATTTGAGTAAACCATTTGAGGAAGTAACAAACACTTCAGAAATCCTCAATTTGCTGTCCTGTACCTTTGCTAAAGCATTGGAATGAAAAGTACACCAATATGTTCTGACAGCAGACAAGCTAGCAAGCTCTTAAGGAGGAGGTCTTGTACATTTCCTACTACTGCTCCTATCACTGGAGTTATATAGTCTCTTTGAATTTTGAGGTTCTCCTGTTTTAATATACTCATATTTTGATTAATTAACAACAGAGAGAAAATACTTAAGACAAAAAGATCCTATAGATGTAAACATTGGACAAAAATGATTGAAGTGCCCTTCTGTGCACTTCTGTCCCTGTCTTTAGGGAGACAATGCTGAAGCAGATTTCTCAAGAGAGTATTGTTTCTCTTTCCTTGGCTTGTGCAATGGACAGTGGCCAATGTGGATATAAATTGTAATGGAATATGAGTACACTAGAACATTTTCTGTGTCGACCATATCTTGTTGTTTAATGTTACAGCTTTTCTGCATAAATCTGCTGTAACCATAAACAGGATCTCACCCTCAGATTTGAAATAATTTCAGTATAAAGGTGATTCTCTGACAGCAGTGGAAATATCTAGAAAAAATAATGAGTTGAAACATATTTGGCTGAAGTTTTGACCCTGGTGGAAAAATTGGACATTAACCTCCACATCTCTAGGGTGGATTTTTGCAGTGCAGGACAAACACACAAAAACGCATACAGATCAACATCAGCATTAAGGACACCTGAAATAAGATGGGGTTTTTTTGCATGCTTCCTACTGGCCCACGTCCATACATTTTTTGAGTGCATATTATCAACCACATAGCTTTAAAATTGTTTGGAATCTGTTTCTGTATTGCCAAAACAACACTGCTGGCATAGTTCAATTAGTCTTCTATTTGCTTCCCCCTCTACAGAACCTATACAATTTATCCAGGTTTTAGCCTTTTGTAACTGATGATGTTTATTAATTTTCTCTTAATACAGCAGGTGTTTGGTATAATTTCCACAGATACTATCTAATTCTCTGGAAAGTTTTCAGCCTGATTGCTATTTATCTGACAGTATCAGAAATAGCTGCAGTATAGAGGTCAGATTCCTTAGCTACCATTAAATTAGCACGTTGGGGTACCAGCAACCACTTTGCAACAGCAATACAAACATTATAATTTACCCTGTTATGTAGATATAACTTGAATTCCACTGTATCTGTAGCCACACATAGTCTAGACCATTGCTTAAGCTGAAATTTTAGCTGTCTTCTGGTAAATACCACCTGATCATTTTAAAGTAAATCCTTGCAAAAAAAATTAGGTTTTCCCTGTGTAGCAATTCTCAGGTTTTCCTTGGGCTAGAACAGCATGATTTTGTACAGAGCTTGGTGATATAAAGTGAGAAAGCTTGAACAAGTAGTAAATGCTGTCCTGTTAACCTATCACATTTTACAGATTCCTGACGATATGGCTAGTGTAGGCCACCAGTAAATGAACCATACATATTTCACCACAGTTCATTCTGTCCTGTGTGAATTCTGGAAAAACTGAGAAACTCTTAGGGCCCACACTGTGAAATAGTGACTGCTCAAAACTCACTAGTCTGCAGATCACATCACAAGCAGTATCTTTTGCAACTGGGGTGGCCACTGGTGTTGTTAGGTGGGATGAACCCATGACTAAAGCTACACTGAAAATAATTTCATAGAATCATAGCATATGCTGAGTTGGAAGGGACCCATCAGGATCATTGAGTCCAACTCTTGTCCCTGTGTTGCTTGATAATACATTTAAAGGTTGAGAAAAATGACAACTTGGTTTCTGATAAATTTGATTGTCAAGTCATAGTCCAGCCATAGTCATGAACTACCTCATACTGCCTCCCAGATCATCACTCAAGTATTTTGCATAGTACAAATGCCCAGACTACATCAGAGCTGCGATCTATCTTGTCTGTCAGTGGCCAGGATTTCCTGTTTCAGAAAGATATGCAAGAACTTCACAGGAGTCAGATATTAATTATCCTCCCACTAAATATCTCCCTGGATTTCTAATCACTAGAGACTGGCTTACTTCCTGGACTATAGGTTTAGTAACTCCTGCTGACACATTTTCATGAACAATGGGTGATCTTACCAGCCATGAACTTTTGTTTCTTGGTAAGTTATCAGCACCAGTGTGTCTAGTCATGCTGTATAAAAAAGTACCAATTTTTATTCTCCTTGCTCTTTTCTGGTGATTGCCTGATTGTTACAGTGTTACAAAATGATAAAGATTTTCAAATGTTTTCTGTAGAAAAAAACAGTCCTCTCCAGAAAATTTGAACCAGCTTTCCCTTCCTGTGGCCTTTTTTTTTTTTTTTTTCCTTTCCATTTTTCTCTCAAGAGCCAAAAAAATTCAAGCTCTGCTAAACACAGGAAAAATTTGGGAGGAACAGTAAAACTGGTATTACTCTCCCTTTCTCCCTCCATATTAATTCTAAATTTGTAAAAAAAATTATAAAGGTGATGAGAACAACTGCACTAAGCAAAGCACCAATCAAAGTTAAAATGTCCTGCTTTTATCTGATTCTCTGGACTCAGTTGCAGAGCATCCTCAAAGGGCCTCACAACTGATCTCTGGCAGCTGTGCACACTCAGTTTGTGGTCAGCAGCATGGCACTGCTTCTGTGCTTCAGGAAAGCATGATTAGTTAGCGCAGTGGGTATCATCAGTATGCTCTGCGGCTGGTTGGTATCTTCATATTGCTGAGAAGAAAAGCTAGAACAACAAGACTTACGAAAGTTTGTGGAATCAAAAGTCACTTACCTGGTATCTGATGCTCTAGGCTTGGCAGGTCTCCACTCAGTGTGGAGACCTATTCTATCCAGGAGTTACTCATCCTGTGCACTGGTGATAAGCATGACATGATACAGAACAGATCTCAGCAAACTCCCTGGTCCACTGAGTTTCTAGGTGTTCAGTTCCTTCCTGCCACCTGCACTGCCCTTCAGATGCAACTGCCAAGGTCATTCATTTGATGGCACATTGACATCTACGGATGCTGCAGCTTATACACAGGCTTCTGAGGCTTGTGTCATCCCACTTTGAGTCATAAGCACCTGCCCTTCCTGAAAACAGCACTGTGAAGCTTTACACTGAAAGCTCTCTGGGTGAATATAAACACATTGCAGCAAGAGGCTGGGCAAATGGTAATTGCACAAGTACAAAAAGCTCATTATTTTGCTCAAATAAACTTAAAAACAGGTGTTTAATATCATACCTACAGTGCATCATGACATTTCCTGTGCTACCAGCCTGGCAACATGACCACAGCAGACTGCATATACTGCCTGTCTCCCACTTTACTTCTGGATACAGAGTAAGCTAAAAGCATAAGTTAAATAAAATCCCATACATGTTGTCAAGATTTCACCCCCAGGACAGAGAAGACCCAACAGACACCTAGAGAATAAAATGAGGAAATAAACCTTCCCAGCCTCAGTTTTGTTTATTTTTTCCTCTGCCCAAAACAAAGAGCAAACAGAATCCTCCGAAACTCCAAACTTGCTCAAAAAAAGGCAAAATGTCCCAACAGCCACCTATATAACAGCCAGACCTTTCCATCAGGACCTGAGAACTCATGTTTGCTGTGAATAAGCTAACATCAATGCTATGATTTCCAAACATCTGGTGGTCCAGACTCCTCACTTCCTCTCTGCTCTGGCACATCTAATACCATGCATTGGGTCTCCCAGCAGAGTATCTGCAGTCGTCACTGATGAAGCAAAGACCATAGCTGGGAAGTGCAACATCAGGCACCAACCAGGTACCACATTAGAAAGCACACCACAAATGCGTAGTTCTGAGATACTTACCTGCACCTTTGTAGGGCAACTGTGCAATAAGTAGCCAGCCCAGCAGCGACAGTGCTGGTGCTTGCTTCATGGTATTTGTCACAGTGAGAGGTCTGATGAAAATCCAGTTGTCTTTGAAAAAATACTTTAATGAAACCCATTGCAAACATATGCTTGTTGACATATATATGTTGACATATAGTGGAAAAACAAATACTTTGTGAGCCTTTTCAGTTGGTTTGTTACATATGTACATCTTCTGCAAAGAATATGAAGGACTCTAGATTACTAAGGAGGGTTTTACCTCAATGCCACTACAGCTCTTTTTTTCTCAGTAGAGAAGCAATAGCAGCAGCAATAAGGGCAGAAGAGGAAAGAAGGCTGATTAAGCAGACTACAGTTTTCCTTCTGTTATCCGCTCTCCATATCAATAGCCCCAGCATGGTACATTCATACAAGAGGCTTATCCTGCACACACCTTCAAAGATCCTTTTCCCCACAGAGGCAGCAGCCATAGCAGTCCTATTCTTTGCTTGGTCTTTTGTCTGCTTATCCTACAAGCCTTATTACGTTTAGTTCATCTGAAAAACTTTTCTAGCCAAAGATGCCAGGCAAATTGAAGAGATTAATTATCTTGAGCTCTGGAAGAGGAGGCTCAGACTGCCCTTGGATGTCCTGACTAATATTTACCCTTATGTGGTATCATGCAGGACACCACAGAGACCATGGTCTAATAAAGAACAAGTAATTCACAGTCGGCAAAGACATTTTGATCTGAATTTTGAATTTGATCTTATCTTTAAAATAGCTGGATACCACACACAATATGTACTGAAAAAGCAAGGCACAGTGAGCTGTGTTTAAAGTAAACTTAGGCCAACTCAGGAAGCTTCCTTTCTTTGGTTGCTTGATGTTACAGCTTTTACTTATTTTTTGAGACTTTATTTTTTTCCTTCCCCCTTCTCACAGCCATTGTGTAACATGTGTCACACAATAAACCTTTTTCTTATTTGAAGAAAAACAAATTTGAAACTTTCTGAAAAGCAAGGAATTCTAGACTTAAATCTGGCATTCTGCAGCAGACAGAGCCTGCTGGTCACGGTAGAGCCAGCAGAAGACCTTCAATCTCAGATATGTGGCAGGCAATACAGCTCCCAACTTGGGAAGCATTATAGTGTATCACAGAGTGCAGGACAAAGGGCTAGACACAGCAGAGAAAGCAGATATGCAAAAAAATCCAATCTGCTGAAAAATCAGATCCTTGGCAATTTTGTCCAGTAAGTTTCAGTGTAGACATAGTATCAGGTTTTCAAGGTCTAGTTTTGTGCTCCATTTTCCAAGCACATTGACAAAAGTATGAGGAGGTCAAGGACTGAAGCAGCAGCTCAGATGGATTAGAAACCAAAAGCCTCCTGGTTCCCACTGCTCTACTTCCAACTATTAGACCACCCTGTCTTCCCTGGATGGCTCAACTTCCTGTTTTCCTTTTGGTAAAGCGTTTAAGTGACAAATTAAGAGGCTTGTTGTAACTCTGTCAAAAAGCTCTTTTACTCAGCAAATATACAAGAATATACCAGAACTCTGATGAAGATGGTGTGTGCCAGGAAGGATTTACAGTAACCAGTGTGTCCACAGCCACTGAATTTGTGTATCAATTTGTGTATCATTTTTAAACAGCCAGGATTATGTTTTCAGGCAGGCAGCAAATCAGTTGCTGCAGCACACACAGAGAAGCACCCCCCTCTCTCTGACTTCAGTGTATGTGCACGTGTATTGGCTCTTGCATGCTCTAGTCAAAAATACCCAATGACTCCTTTTTCCTTAAATAGTACTTGTTGTACTTTAACCAAAAGACTTGAAGAACAAAATGAAAAGTGTACCCATCTGAGTCTCATCTTTAGTACAGAAATCACATGTTGGCAGCCTCAGCCAAGCCAAGTTCCAGGTCTCAGTCCTTAACTCTCAGGAAAATAGAGGCCAGGCTGGTCTAAGAATAGCCAGCTCTGTGGGTGTGAGAGGTGAACTTTTACTCAACAGCTCAGCTCTCCTATGCACTGGCACTGCTTTCTAGAAAAGTCAATTTCGTTTTTGGCACAGACTGTTTTCCAAGGGACAAGTCCCAGTCTCATATCTCTTTCCACTCCAAGGACAGCAATGCTTTCTTTCTCACTCACAAAAAACACAGAAGTAGACACATCTTTGACAAAAAGCCAAATCCAAGGGAAAATAGAGAACCACACATAAACTCTTTCTGGAAAAAAGACATGATAAAATATAAGTCATACAAAATCAATGCTTCTGATACTGGCAGGCACTTGAGTATCCAAGGTTTGAAGATGCTGACAGCATCTCTGCAAAACAGAACTACATGTGCAGCAAAGGGGTAGGCAAGCCAGTCAGTACCCATTAACAGTGCATCCACAGAAATATCAGAAACATGCTGCTCCTTTGAGCAGCATTATGTTTTGTCATATCTGGACTCTCTTGAATCTCTGCTAAAAATACATCTAGGAATTAGGCATTTCCTAGCACTACTTCAGTGTGCTCCCTGCCATTCTGATCTTGAACCTTTATAGTCTCCCTGGAAATAAGATTACATCCATCCCAGTCCAAGTTAGGTAGCTGTAGGTTCATCTAATGCCAGGCTCTTGGAGTGAAGAGGAGTGAAGGGAAGGTAAAAATCAAACTAACCAGAACTGGATCCTGCGTGGAGCGTTCTTACTGTCTGTACTGTCTCCTTTACTTCATATTATGCCATTAGCAGGTTTCATCCTAGCCAGACTGCCTGTAACCAAAGTAAAAGGACTGCTTGATACTAGTGAAGAGCTTTGTAACCTAATATATAAAGCATGGTTCAGAAAGCCCGTTCTGCTGAAGAAGCAAAAGTACCCAGAAAGCAAAAAAAACCCTCAAGTTACTTGTAATAAGTTCCTTCTCTGCACTCAAACAGAAGTATTCCTACAGTTTTCCTATTGGCAACTTGGAGAACTTAAAAACTTTCCTCATCCACCTGTGCTCAGAATTTAAGTAAAATTTTTGTATTGCCTGTTCTTCTGCTAATGGCATTAAACTTCAGGATCTGAATAAAACAGTAAATTGTTATTAAAAGTGGAGAAAAGATCAAGTGTTCCCTCTTGCATAAATCATGCAGTCTCTGCTTGCTGGTTACTACCCACTGTCACACACTACTGAGGTAGGTGAGTGCAATTCTCTACTGCACTTGACCTTATCCATTGAACTTTACTTCCTCTTCTTCTTCTTAAGTCCTTCCTTTCTTCCATGTTAAAAGAAAAATCTATAATACAAAAAACCTTAACATTAATTTCTATACCTTTTTCCCAAAAGATCCATGCTCATGAATAAACTTTGAAATAACAGTGACATTTTCACCACTATAATCTAGTAGGTTCAAGGGATTAAATATGTGACCTAATTGGCACTTATGCAAAAAGAACAAGTTACATGTGTTATAAACCCTGACAATCTCTTAAAGAATGTTGCTCATTCAGCAAAGTCTTTGAACGTTTTGCGGTGTTGCTTGATAACTGCAGTTGGTAGATAGTAGCAGTTGAAATGTGTAGCTCTACTCATAAGATAGGAAGCTTCAGTTAACTAAAAGCATCAATATTTAATTACTGAAATACGCTGTGTGATCCAGAAAAGGCCTAAAAGCTGAAGCTATTGAACTGTGTAGCTTACTCAGCAAAGCACACAGCTGGTCTGTAAAAAATGAGAAATGTGCATGGCTTCTAGAATAATTTAGAAAATCAGCTATAAATTTGAACAGATTATTTAATCAGGAAAAAGGAAATAATTAAGTCGAGAAGAATTAGGATAAATCTGAGGGATATGCAGATTATTCAACAAGTTACAGAGTTATCCCCAAGAGACTACATTGGAGGGGGGTAACTTACCTGGTTATTGAACAATAAAAAACAACTGACAATACTGAACTAACAAAGTATTTGGATAGTATAGAGTTTTCCTTAAATAAGGTAACGCACAAGGAAGCAGGTACAGGGGGACAGCAAGAAGACTACTTTTCCTTTCTCCATGAATTAAAGAGATACGATGTTTCAAAGATCTTAATGCTTCTATGAAAAGAGATGCCTTTTAAAGTCAAGGATGCTGAAACCCATTACGTGTGACAAATATCCCTAGTTTTATTACTTGGATAGTGAGTCAGAAGCTTATGGAGGTCAGGAGGATTTTGTTCCCTTGTTTGTTTTACATTTACATATTTTGCATTATATAGCAACTGCCATTGAAAGATCTTGGAGCACTTGCCAAATGGTACTGATTTAAAACATTTAAAAAAACACAGTTGTAGATGTTAACTTGAATTATCCTATCTACAAAATCAGGCTCAGAAAACCAAGAGGATCTGCCATAGTGTAACAGATTAGTGAAAATGCTCAAAATAGAACTTCAATTTTATTTTCAAAACCAGGAATTATAAACAACCATGCATGTCCTTTTAAGCCACAAGTTGTCAGAAACTGAATATGGCAATACTAACGCTGCACAGTTGTTTGAAAAACCTGTGTATTTAAGTAGAATAGAATTTTACTGAGAGGAAATGCTGTTTTTGTAGAAAAACTCATCACATAAATATCATCAAAATATCAGTGAAATATGAAAGACAAATAATCCCAGGTATGACAAAAAATTAATTGTTCATCATAGGTCACTTACACTGTGAGAGAAGCATCCACTATCTAAGTCATCAGGTCAGGCTTATATCAAAAAAGTGACTTAGCTTGGGTCTGTTTGTTTATGAGATATGATGGTATCATCAAAAAAGCCAGAAGGTCTCTACAGCTCAGAATTCAAGACATGTCTCTGTAATACATCAGAAACTCTGATGTTTGTACAAACTTCTAGGGCCTGAACATCTCACAAACATGTTTCTTCTCATCTTCTCTCTCTTTGTTTCCTTTTATGGGTCACGAGCTCCTTCTGGAAGTTGGTAAAAAATAGAAATGGAAATATCATGAACATTTTTCTAGACTATAAACTTTGACTTCAGATGAGTTTTGATCAAAAACTGCCATGAGATGGAATGAACAAATCAGATGTACTTAAAACTCTTGTCAGTGGACTCTACCCTCATCACCACTAGCAAGTATCGATAAACAGAGCTCCAGTCTGCTTTGTGAATGAGTTGAAATACCCTCTTCAACATCTTTAGATTTTCTTTTATTTTAGTCATATAATTTGAGAACTCTAAAGAGGAAATGCCATTTCCAAGTCTAAATGATCAAACTAGAGACCAGTTCCTTAGACACTGTGTGTGTGTGTGTTTAATAAGCAGGATCCCTCCCATTAGGAGACTGCAGCAACGCATCTCCCTCCTTCTAAGTTCAAGTGAGAAGAAGAATTTTCTAGATATTACATCTGCCACCTGCTTTACAAGAAACAAAGAAAGTAGCTATCGAAAAAGAAGAAAATGCAGAAACTTATTTACAGCATCAGTATTTCCCATATAATTATTTTCTTATATCTTAAATACACACATCTTCCATATGAAATTCTATGGCCATATCAAGCTATGGGCACATACAAAGTAGAGCTGAAAGAGCTGTCTGTTTATTTGAATTGAATGTCTTTTACAGTTTAGTGTAACTGGAGGTAGATGCAATATTAAGTGATTTTCTTCCAGTGGTTTGAAATAATAGTAATCTATGAGCATTAGGACAGAGCATTGGATATTGGAATCAGTTGTTTAAAGTGAAGCCTACAGAAACATGCAAATGAAACGACAAAATCAAATCACAGCAGGTTATATAATGATTGTCAGAACAGTACAGTGCAGATCCTCCTGGAGGAAAGGCTGTTTCTATGTTGTCAAAAAAGTAAAGCTAATACTGCAAAAAATTTCTATGAGTACGCTACTTGGAAGGATATACAAGATTCAGAGTATTACAGTGATGATGTTAATATTATTTCCCATTTATCTCAAACCATTAAAATAAAGTTTAAGGCAATTACATGGCAAAAGAGTCTGTAATCTGCTATGCATTAATACATTTCTGATCCTGCAGGCAGGAGTTTCATTTCATACAAAGGTATGAAAATGGATACTGCCATTGTCAGGACTTTTGCCTTAACTAAGTCTATCAGTCTTACTTTCAGAACTGATAAGTTTGTCCTCTTCAGTAGATGCCTTTATGGGAGTAATAGAAGCTCCCAGGAGCTTCAGTTTTAAGTACTTTTCACAATTACATTACACTATTATTTGGTCCATTCAGTGAAGAAGGGTTACTAATCTGTAACTGGAGACAAATACTAATCATCATACAGGACTTAGCTATTGTTTAATTAACAAACTTATGTAGCAGTGGCCTTTCCTTAGAATTCTAGATTGTTAAAGGAGCAAAAATGGTCCAGTGAAATATAAATGGCAACACAAATATTTTTAGCAATAAAATGGAAAACACTTTAAAAATAAAATCTGAAATGCTTTTTTTTTCTTTTAAATTTCCTGCAAAGTTTGTTGAACAAATCTGTCACCCCAAATGCAGATACTTCTGTAAACTGAAATACTAATATATATCTGCAGACTATACAGTGCAATATAGCACAAGTAGTTGCTCAAGAACATCTTACAAAACAGTGCTTTGTGTTGCCAGGTTCATAAAATTTTGGGACCAAATAATGAACAAATTTAAGCATGTGCTTAATTCAAAGACCACAATTAATTTTACTGGAACAAGTGGGACTCCTTAGAGACTTTAAGATAAGCCTTGTCCTGACGTCTTCAAATCAGCAGACCTCTAAAGGCTGCCTCTGGCAGCATGGAGTCCATTTCAGGAAATGAAAGATACCAAGTAGTATCTGACCTCATTCTCACCTTTCACTACTAAGAACATAAAGTGTCCCTCACAAAGCTTACAAGAAAGCTGTAGGCAAGCCTCACTCATCATTCAGATGTGATGGCCCTCTTGAAATCAGTAGGCAACTCTAATATTCATAATACATACAATAAAACTTGCACTGGTTTAAAAATGAAAATGTACTGGCTCAGGCACTGTGATTCTGCTCTCTAAAGCATAAAATGTATTAGTTTTCATTTGTTTTCTTCTTAAACAAACCCCAAATATAGCATTCAGTATAAATTTAAGTACATATGAAACTGATTTATATAATATTTGACACTTTATAAAATAGTACTGAAGTAGTCAATAAAAAGATTAGGTTTAAAATATTTACATTTTATACACAATTTTCCCCTACTTACAATTATTAAATAATCTTCTCTGGTTTCCTTAGTTTTAGGGAAAGGCTATTAATAATTACAAACTAATTTTGAATTACTTTTAAATGGCTTTTTACTTAAACAGAATTTTAGCAAAATAACATTTCCCATGTGAAATATTATGTCTGTGTTTTCAGTAGTAGGTAAATACATGTATCTCCATGTTTTATAGCTGTTTTATAATGCAATCATGTTTTCCATAATAAACAGTGGAGATTTAAGAAATAAAATGTCGCAGTATGGATGGAAACATAATTATATTCCCAACTTTTAAATCCCTTTGTCGTTTGGCTTCTTGATTATCCAGTTTCTTGATAAGGTCTTTTAGTCATCCAGTACTTCCAAGGAATCACAGATTTGATACTTATTTAGGTTTTTGTGTCATCATCTTTTGAAAAATTATTTCCTGCAGCTGCTTCACAGACACTCTCACCATCCGTGCTGAAATCATCGTCGTCATCATCGTCAGAATCAGCCAACACTTTACTTGGTGACTTCTTCAGTCTACTAAAACAAAAATACACATATCTTTGCTCTTAAAACTGTACATCTACATGCAGAACACTTATGCAGAACAGCTTAAAGCACTGACAGGTAGCATTTACATTTTTAAAGGATGTCAAAGAAACTCGTGCTCTAATAGGGGTGGTTTATCACAGTCTACATCTCTTATGAAAGAAACACACAAGAGAAAGGAGACGAATCAATAATGGTTTCAAGCACCTCAAACTTAAGTCACAGAGAGGGGAAACTGTAAACTTTGCATAGTGAGATATTCAAAGATGGCTGAGGAAAATTAACACAGGATAACTGTACCTCTCAGTCATTACCAGGAAATTTTATTACTAGAAATGGTAAGAGTGTTGAGTCTCACCACCTTTTTCCATGTATTTATTCCCTGCCTCAGTTACTTTATTCAGCAAGCAGATCTTGGAAAGAAGGTTTGGGCACCTAGAGCACCCTGGAAAGAATTGGAGAACTTTTGTGGAGAAAGAAAATGCAGAAGAACTTCACAGGTCTGTCTCTTAAACTCTGTCTGTTTATGACAAATTTGAAGTTTGTTAGAGAAAGCCCTTAGTTTATGGACTAAAGGAGTAAGAGATCAATCTTGAAGGTGGTGGTGTAAAATGTTATTGTGAAGTCTGACGAGTCATCCTACCTTAATTCCTTCTTTGCAGCATTAAGCTGTCCTTGCAATTCCTCATTCATGTCTAGTTGCTCTTCCAGTTCTCTCTGGAGTTTCTTTTTAGCACTCTCCAGTCTGTCTATCTCTTCTTCAGCTTCTTCAACTTGACGTTTCATTGCTTTCAAACGCAAACTCAACTGAAATATTCACATGTCAGCTGATTAGAGGACTATTTTAATAAAGGAATTTTATTCTTCCAGAATCTATGAGAGGGAGAATAAAGACACAACTTTGCCAGTGTAAGTGACACTGTAATCCTATGCTTCAGAAGTATCAGAAAGCCAGCATTAGACTTTGACAAAAGTGATGGGATACAACTTTTAAAGAAAAAAACAGCAACAAATTAATGTAGCTTCGGTAGAGCATGACAGTATGTCACAGCAAGAGGTGGTAATAAGTAAGGGAAGACTAGAGCTATTAGTGTGTCTAAGTTAAATAACTTTACTGTACTACAGACAGATACTATAAAACACATTTTAAAAACCCAGAGGATTATAAAAGATTGTTCCCTTAACAGATGCCTTGCAATTTGAAACAATGTTCTGCCTAGAAAATTAACAGCAAGTATTTTGACTTATGTACTGAAATAAACTGTGTTTTAAGCAAGGAATCAAGAAAGACCACAGGAACAATAGAGCACATTGCTATTACAATATCAGTGTACGACTAATACCTATAGATTATATTCAACAATAAATAGCTCCTCTCTTTTAACAAAATCTTATGGTGGCAAAACAAATAATATATTTGTTGGTGTATGTGTTTATAGGATCACATATTGGTGTGTGTATATATATACACACACACATATATATAAAGAATCATATACTATTATTGGGTTTATTTCTTAAAATGACTTTAGCACTGCTTCTATAAGGCTTCCTTTTCATAATTCTAGAAATGAATAACAATTTATTACTAGACAAAATAATATTATGACAGTGGGAACTGCAAATCTCACTAAATGGGAGTTCATTAAAAACACAGTAATCAGTATCTACTTATAAGCTTCTCATATCTTTTGTTTATCATTTATGTTAATAGGATTAATATCAGATATTTGCATATCAGTCTTTCCCTCTACCTGGTCTTTCTGATCAGTCAATGAGAGATGTTCATCATCGACTTGCAACATTAACTCCTTCACTTTTCTCTCAAGTCTGCGGTTATTTAGTTGGAAATTAGCTCTATCCCTAGAAGAAACAAGACAAAAGACAAGCTTGTAAAAAAAACAAAACAAAAGGAACTGAAATATTTCCAATCCTGCTGACACAATTCCTTAGCATCCTCCTAGGAATTGAATAAACACTAATGGCCCCTGCTTTGATTTACTGATTCCATATAGCATATTAAGAAATTTGTTCAAAAGCTTTAACCACTAAGGGGAATTTCTTCTGTACCTGGAGCAACGTTTACAATTAAAAAATACATTCCTCCAAGATTAAATAATGAAGTAAACATGAAAACAGAAGTGTAAGATGACAGTTAATTTCTGAGCCTGTTAGTGATATCAGACATTGCTAAAGTAGATGTTAACACTGTGCCAAGTTTTAAATTTATAGGGCAACTTCTAGTGAGCTTTCTGTCAAAAAGAAAATTTGCAATACTTGTATGAAACAGTAACCACTGTGATTCGGTGCTTGTGAGAAAAAAAATCAAGTTAATTGTATTAGAGACTCAATATTAGTAACAGGCCATATTAACAAACAAATATGCATGTTTTGATCTTAACATAACTAGTTTCACCTCTCTTCATTTTCAAGTCGTTCTTCTAGCTCTGCGATCCTTGCTTCCATTTGAGCAACAAGTCCCTCTTTACTGGATCGGTAAGAACCCTCCAAGTGAAGGATTCGGCTCTTCAAGTCTTTGTTCTATGGTTGGAACACATTTGATTACCACATACATGCTCATATTAACAAATATAACCTTACCACAAAATCAGTTTCTCCAGGTAAACATAAGGTGATCAGTATATTTTTAATTAGGTAAATATGGAAAAAGAGTCACTGAGATTTTACTGTTTACTACAAACAAATCTTCTATTACTGTGCTTCATTAAAAAGAAGTGTTAAAGCCTGAGTTAAATTTTTTGCATCAAATGGGCCCTTGAATTCCAGATGCTCGCAAGCCTCTCCCAATAGCATTTTTTAATATGCCAAAATGTTTCAAATAGCATTGGATATGTCTTAGTCTCCATACAATTCTTTTGTCAGTTTCTGTATTTTTCCCCTTTACCTCACTGGTTTATGGCTAAGACAAGTAGACAAAAAATGTGTCTGCATCAAATATTGGTTTAATATATCAAAGTTGTTACTGTGAGTTGTTCCCTGCCCCCTTTCTTAATTATTCAATGCTACTCCTACTGCATAAATGGTTAGAAAACTTTGCAAGCAGACTTTCTGCTGAGATTTATGCCTTTTTTTTTTTTTTGCCAAGAGAAAAAAAAAAAAAAAGGAGATACATGAGTACATGAGGAACAGAACTTCAAACCATGGTCTAAACCATGGTCTCAGATCTCCAACACTAAAATGCTATGAGAAGTCAGAATTAAAGCATAAGAACGTACATGGGATATACCAGTAGGTGGCGTTCTTTTTTATCAAACAGTTAAGATAGCATTAATTTCACATAATATAAGGCACCAAATTAGGCGTCCGATATAAATGTGTTCTCTAAATTTCAATTATAGTCCATCTTATGCTCTAGAGAGTGTCAATAATATTATGACTTGCTAAGATAGCTTTTCTCTGGATCTCACCTAGGGCCTACAATAGCAGTCCTGCTTTTAAAGGCCTCTGAGCTGCAGAGTAAAATATTGCAAAAGGCTAGAAAGTATTTTTATGTACTTTTCATCACAGATATTGAAACGTAGGAGTTATGTTCCTTTCTAGGTGGAGGGCAGCAGTTCTCTACCAAATCTGTATCTTTTCTTGCAGAGGCAAGTATTTTTTTCACTTCTTTGGTCCTACAGAAGAAAATACTCAATTAAAATCACAACTGCTTGAAATCATGATTCTCAGCAGAGGTCCTGAAGGTCTGTTAAGACTTTGAAGAACAGCTCCTCCAAAAGAGGTCAAAGGATGTACAGATAAACTAGGTAAGACTGTCTTTGATATTGTAGTCTTTTCTGTATATGTGCTTTTAAAAAATCTATATTGATATCTCACTTTTAGCCTAAAACAAGTGCTCCATACCAACTGTCTTTGATGCTCCAATGTATAGACAGCATCTGTGTGGTAGAGAGATGCCTGCACTTGCTACAACAAAAATGTTGTATTATATAAACAGATGTATGCACAGTATGAGTGTTTAGCATATGAAATATATAAACTATAACAAACCTCAAGCTAAAACAGGACAAACAGAAGGGAAAAATACTCAGTGGTCATGTATCTCAAGATTATAATATTTTCTTTTAAGCATCAATATTAACATACTGATTTTTAAAATCTACTCTTAGTAACACATACTTCCAGCAGCACACCATGATGGGACAGTGGCAGCTACTGTATTCCTTAAATGCTTATTTGCATTTCCTAATGAAGGCAGATACCCAGCCTATTATCTCGCTAGTGTGATGATACATCAGCCATAATTACCTGTCTTTCCAGTGAAATTTTGTCACACTCCAAATCTTGCTTTATAGCTCTTTCCTGTAGAAGCTCTGTCCTCATTTGTTCAATCTATTACAGAAAGACAGAAAATTGAATTTTTTAACTTACATTTATCTATACGATACTGCATGTGTGTGTGTGTGTGTATACACACATAAAGTACAAATGTGATGAGAAAAAAATTGCTTTCTTCAAACTCAAGAAACAAGCATGATTTCAAATGAAGTTCAGAATTACAATATTGAACTAAATTTTCCACTTCAGGAAGACTATGTTATTCTCAATGCTTATTCTAGGCATTTTCCAGTCACACTGGGTGTTGTTGAAATTCAGTATATATATTCTGTAGCAGGGAACTGAACTCTAAAATGCTGCATAACAGCCATACCATGTAGCAGGGAACCGAGTTCAGGAACATAACACCAGTCTTCAAAGACCTTCTACAGTTGCTTTCTTTATACTTAACTCTGAAGAGACACCTTACCTTTAAGCTACTGTCTACTTTAAAGTTTCAGTCTATTAAACACAAATTGCTAACTGTAGAGAAGTGCCTAAAACTCAGCAAGACACTCCGCAAACAATTGCAGTTTTTATTGTCTGTGAGACTAGTAAAAGCTCTTTTTCAACAGACTTAGTGACATACTGGATATGAACACTGCTCCCCTCCTTCAGTCTATTTTATGTCTGTCATACCAGGAGAGCAGGGACTGCAGGATTAGGGCAAGGGGTGGGTTTTGGTTGTTTTTTTAAAACACAACTTTTGCTACAATTTATGTAAATATTTCAGTTGCATATTCTGTAACCAAAAGGAAAGCATATTCTCCATATGTAAGATGTTAAACAGAATCAAGATAACAACACAGAATTAGTTTATCTCACTACTGGACTTGACTGGAAAATAAATATTCTGAGGATCAAAGAGAAACTCTAAACTGCCTAACAGCTGCTACTGAAACTTCGGGGCTACAAGAAAATATCTGTAGTGCCCTATTACTTTTCTTCCCTCTCATTCCTG